>NC_142371.1:3408750-3733125 GCF_059441005.1 Hippichthys cyanospilos | reverse complement strand
CAATTTCCCGAAAGCTGTCGGCAGGACTGCCAAATGTCCGTGCTGCAGCCTCAAGCCGACGTGAGCCCCAAGAGTGAAACTTTAGACTTATTTACGGAGGGCGATCAGACTTTAGAAGCTGGAGCTCCTCAAACAGGTCACCCAACACTCAAAGCGATGAACCGGATGACAAACGACGGGTGCGAATCCATCCTGAAAATACCGATGACAGAAAATTACCAGTGTCCCCTCTGCTCGGCGAGATTTTCCAAAGCCAGGGGTCTTCGTGCCCACACGTGGCAAGCCCACCCTGAGCACACAGAAGAAAAATCGAAGCGAGTGTCGGACGATGAAATCTTAAGTGTAGACACGAGCTGTGAAATAAAGAGTGAAAATGCTTCAACAGAAATAAGCAAATGTGATGCATCTCCTGAGGGTGGACTTCAATGTCACGTTGCTGCCACAATTCCTGACCATAAATTATGTCCAGAGTCTAACATGGTGGTCCAAGCTCCTGAGCCCTTAGGGGAGGTCTCACCTCTTATCTGCCGCCTCTCGGAGCCCGTCCTCAAATGTCTCTACAAATGCGGAAAGTGCGGCAAAGCCTTCCCGACTGAAGAACAATTAGAAACTCACAAAACCAAGGCAAAAAGCCGGCCTTTTTGCTGCGCCCTGTGCTGCAATGCCTTTTCAACAAAGAGGCAGCTAAAGCAACACCTCACCTGGCACGATCAGGTCCGATTTCGGCTACCCAATGAAGTTCGCCTTCGACTCAGTGCTGCTTTGAGCACAAAGGCTGTCAGACCCGCAGGGAAGTCCTGTCCCCCTTGTCCGCTGAAGCAGGTGAATCAGTCGCTCAGTTGTAGCCCGCATGGTGACATAGCCACGCTGCAAAACCACAGATGTCTGCGTTGTGAAAGTGCGGTGTGCAATTGTTCTTCGCTTCCTGCGTCTGTGGAGGACTTAGAAGTCCTTTCCAAGCATGACCAGGCAGCTCTTGATGATCGCAGAAGGCAAAGCGATTGTCCTGCTGCTCTTTCGGAAGGACATGCAGATGTCTTTACTTGTCTTGATTGTGGAGCTACATTTAGTCAGGAAAGTGATTTGCGCCAGCACTATACCAAACATGCACAAGGCATGTATTAAAATGTTTACATGTGACGTTTAAAGAGACTTTGTCTTTGATCATAAAAGATCCCTTCCTATCAATTCTCTGCTATTTATGCTTTCCTTCACACCGGTTTAATATTGCATAAATGTTATTAATGCCACCTTGCGTAACTTGGAGTAAGAAATATAACATCTTCCACACAATCGACGTTTTTGTTTAAGGCAAGAAAATCGACTATTCTAAATTCATAAATTGGAGCTAGGAGTTGTATCAAAATATAGATATGTAATATGTGATGTGTGTCTCAAGCCCTTCTATATAAAATCAGGAAATCTGTACTAATATATTTTTCTGCTGTCATTTAAAGTATGGAAACATTGTCTGAGATGTCATATTGACTAAACAAACCAAGTGTGTGCACAAAAAAAGGCTTGACAGAGCGTCGATTCGGTCACTATGTACATAGAGTATATGCACATCATGTTTTGCATGACTTGACTACTAAGCCGTACACTTTTCCGTTGTCTCTTTCTTTTTTGTGGCAAAGCTATTTATTGATAAAATGAAAATGTAGTCCTTGTATTGTTTCGGGATGGTTCTTATTACTTTATTTGATGGAAACATCTGTGGACTAATATGAATGAAGCTATTTTCCCTCAAGGGTTACTAATGCCTTTACCTATATGTTTACATGTTGTTTTTGAAGCTACCTGTACAATAAAGGGATCTATTATAGTCTGAATTAGTGGCTTGTGTAATGACTTCACACCAATTCGCATGCTGTGTGATATAAAAAAAAGTCAACACTGAGGGCCATATTGACATTTTTTCTTTTTTTTTGCCTACTCAAGTAATTTGCTTTATAGTTTTACGTGTCCCAAGTTTGATTTGAAATGCATCAAAATTTAGTTTGTTTTTCAACAGGGACCAAAAATGTTTTGTTTTTTTAGTTCTGTTTGGGTAAACTCATGGCTTTAGTTTGCACCGACCTCATTGTTGGAATCATTGTTTGGTTGACATCTTTTATGATGTGTTTTGTCGGTGATTTATCTTGATGAAGAAATGAGTGGCAATCATTTAGATGGATTATATTGACACAAGACGGATGAAAATAACAATTAAAGACAAGATTAACTGCACAACTGTAATGGACTGGTTGTGTGTATCGGTGCTTAAGCCCCCATCCCACTGAGGGACGAAAGCTGGCAAGTGTCCGCAAAGGTATCAGCTGCTTTGATCTCCTCAGGGTTCATTCAAGGTTGCCAAATAATCAGCAGAGACTGCCAAAAATGTAGCCAGAGGTCGCCAGACGTTGCTGTTGTTGCAAGGAGCAGTACAGATGGATGTCTGGCAACATTTTGGTGACCTCTGAAGACCTTAAATGAACCTTAAGGAGATAAAAAAAAAAAATCCATTACCTTTGCAGACACTCGCTAGCGTTCACTCCTTAGTGGTTTAGGGTTTTTAAAGATGTAGCAAGCTGCCCAACTTTTTTATTGTGTGCTCCATATCCCTCCCATACTCTTCAAAAATAATTGAAACGTTGCCAACTAATCCAACATCAGTTAGCAAAGAGATTTCTGCTGCATGTAAATGTGCGTAATGACCTTCTTTTCTCACCTTGCCTGAAAACTCTTTCCAAAATGCTTGTCAAATACATGCTTTAACGATGCATTTCCCCCTATTTCTAGCCAAGCAGAGCAAAGTTACGCGGGATCGTGGACCGACGACTTTGGATGACAAGGATACTCCAGGGGAGGGGAAGAAGGATGACCAGCACGTTGATGCGGATGGGACTCCTAAATCCGAGAAAGATCTTCAAACGAGCTCAGATTGCCCCGACGCGACACATGGAGACTCCACAAAATCGCCATATAAGTGTCTAACGTGTGGGAAAACTTATTTATATCTTGTACCTTTTGAAAAGCACCAAGAGGGGCATAAGAAAAATGCCGCTTCAGCTAAAACTCAGATCGACAATAGTGTCCGTGCGTACGACTGTCCCATATGCGGAACGGTTTTCTCCAGGGAAACTCTTCTTCGTGGCCACTTGCTGACTCACGCGCAGCATGAAATGCACAAGTGCGTTCAGTGCAACAAGACCTTTGATACCGTCAGTGCATGGTACACTCATACTAAGTCCCATAAAGTAAGGCCTTTTTGGTGTCTTAGTTGCACCCGGGGTTTCATGAAAGAGGATTACCTGAGCAGACACCTTCAAAAACACCACATGGGGAAGTACAAGTGCTACATTTGTTCCAAGCGCTTCTTCACGCCACTTCTGCTCAGGGAACACCTCAGCAGCATCCACCCTTCATCGCCGCTCAACGACGTCGCCGCAAGTCAAAAAAAGGCCGCTTTCGGGTCGGGGGACGAAGGCGCGATAGAAGACGGAAGCCTGCTTACTGCAAGTGAACAAGAGGAGCAAGAACCCCGACCGTGTGTAGAAAAAGAGGGAAGCCTGCAAAAATCTGGACATTTGGAGAAAACTACTGAGCTGTTTAAGAATAATGAGTTTGCTCAGTCCAACTTTTCCAATTCCGGAGAAGTTGTGCACAAGCCCGCAAAATCATCCACCTTTCCTGCTAGTGAGGAAGTTCTAAAAGAAGCACAAACCACACAAGATCTTGACAGAGGTGAGGATCTGGAACAAAACCAAGACAGTGAGCATCTGAAGTATTGGGAATTTGAATGCTATGAATGCGGTCAGGGCTTTGATCATATAAGTCAGCTGCATTTGCATTACATCAAACATGCCACTGGGGAGGTGCCTTTTCCTGACACTGAGGGGTGAACATTTATTTATGTAAGACTGTTTTTATTCCAAAAAGACTTCACCTACCTTTTCATGTCTTTAAAGCAGAAATAAACTAAATGAAGTGATAGAATGGTCATTTGTGTTTGTAATAACTATTGCCAACTTTTAATCCTCCTTTTCATCATTACATAGTCATACGCAGGATATTTCATATAATTAAACATTAATTATTGGCCGTTTTGAGGAAGTTTATGCTGATTGACAACTCATTTCATTAATACATCCAGTTCACACAAAAAAAAGTTATTTAAGTCCAACAATCCAGTAAATTGTGTTTGTTGAGGGGAATTTATAGACTTGTATTTAAAGGGAAAGTCAAATCCAGAATATTCTTGATCGTATAGCCTATGTGACCCCAACTGGTCTTTAAATGATTTAAAAAAAATGTAATCCACCCAAAAGGGCCATTTTGCCACTTACTGTCCACTGAAAATGATATCTCAGTTGCTGAAGATGCCAACCAATCACAACTCACCAGTTTTCTAAGTTTGATAAAATGACAAGTTTCACTGTCATTTGACTTTAGCTGATCCTTGGACAACTGTGATGTCAATTTGCAGCAAGTGGCAAAATGGCCTTCGTCTGAGTGGGTGAATTATGTTCATTTATTCTCCAGAAATGCAATATTAATATTTTATGTCTTTCTCACCGTACAACGATATAATGTGTAATAAACAGCCTAATATAAGCCCACAGTTCTATTTGCACAACAAATACATGGAGGGCAGTATAATATTTATTTCCAGTAAGGTATGGTGTGTCAAAATACAAATTACAAAATACCAGCAGCACAGACTTCAGTATGAAGTTAATGAGACAGCTCTCACAGACATTGCGCGATGGCTTCTCGTAAATCTTATGGCGACTTTCACTGCGACAACACGCTGCGTTCTAACGACAAATTTAAATGGAAATATGACGAAATCGTCGTTTTAGGTAATTATCAAGGTAATTATATAAAATAGCACCATGCGTGCACTTCTAAAATGTTGTGGGAAAAAAAGGCAAATTGGCTTAATTTAACTCCTCTACAACGAAACCTGCATGTGGGAAACTTGCCCCCCACCCCATGGTATTTAGGTACAGTATACGGTATTTAGGTACGGTATACGGTATTTAGGTACAGTATTGAGGTAGTCATTTTCGGGTAGTCATTTTCAGACGAATAATAGAGGTGTTTAGATGTGAAGTCGAATTTAAATAAGCAATAATTCAATAATTTCTGACACATATCTAGGAAATCACGTGGACGCTTTTATGGGAGCATATGCGTAGGGGCTTTTCATGGGGTATTATGAGCCTACCAATTTCGGCTACGATTTGCATGCCCTCGTGTGGACAACTCTTTCATTCTTCCGCATTCTTGTAATAAAGAGCCACTTCGGTATTTCAAATGGTTAATCGTGAGCAGGTAAGTGCGATTGGTTGTTTGACGCCAGGGGAACTGTCGTTCGCTTCATCTTCCAGTCCACTAGATGGTGGTAAATCGCTTTGTATACAAAAAGCCCCCCGCCCCTCTTCTAGGGATGCTCCTTGGTTGTGACGTCACACATGCTACGGCTTCAGGACCTCCAGTTTTCTGGGCTTTGTGAGAAAACGGCGTTGTGATGTTTTTGTGAACCACTCAGGTAACACGAAATTACACGTTCACGTACACTTCATTATACGCGTATCGTCCAGAATGAACAACATTTTGTTATTGGACGTTTTAGCGGATCGCACTGGGATTAATCCGCAGCAAATCACTGAATTCATGCTAACTCTGCTACCATTATATATATATGGATTTAAGGTATACTTTGTAATTTTAGTTTCGGCTCTTGCATTTTTTAATATTGGTCCTAGCACTCAACTGATGTAAAGTAAATGAATGTTAGGTGTCCGACATCTGCGCTCCATCTCCCATCACTCGTCTTTTGTAATACAAATGCATTATCCCATTCATTCTGCCTGCCTGTGGCCATCTGGATAGCTCGCACTAAACACTCGCAGTTACGCAGAAGTAGGTCATTTGGTCCCAATAATAATTTTCAAAGTATTATCTATTCTTCCCAAAATGCTGAATTTCTTAAATAATAACGACGGATGTTTATTTTGGCAATTGCAGATTACATGTCACATGTTTTTCTTCCAACCTGCGTGTCGTAAATGCTGTCAACTTTTTATTAGGATTGAAACTTTAAGCGGTCTTTTGTTCATTAAAAAAAACGCACACATTCGACAAACGTGTTGTGAAATTCCATACGTTTTGAACTATACCCTGCTTGTGCTCATTTAGGCTTATACGCATGCAGAAAAGACTGCACTTTTATCATTTACGGTAGCAGCCTGGGCTGTGGCTATCATATTAGAAGTGGAGGTAACGGAGAAAGCCAACTTTGATCAATTTTATTGAGAAAAAAGTGGGAATATGGGGATACAGTTTTCGATATGTTATAGATGTGCTCAACAATTTGAATTTGAAATTGGAAACATAAGCACAATGACAATGCATGTGTCATTTACTTGTGTCATTTTTTAAAATGAGGTAAATAGATTGTTGGGTTTGAAGTGGGCTCGATACCCTACAAATGACCCAAGGAGAGGTGTAAATAACAACACAGGAGTCAGCGATTAAGTTTTACCACTGCAGTGGGGAGATCTCGAAGAAGAGCGTGACCGTGTCAGCCTTGTTGCAAAGTCTCTCTCTCTCTCTGAGATTTCGGGCCGCAACCTTTTATTAAAGACTGTTACTGAGGTGTGGGGGTCTCACATTCCAACCGTCGCACAACATGAGTATTGTGCACCGTGGCAGAACTTACAGATAACTTGCGATTCAGGCCTTGACCTTAACATTGTTTTTAACACACACACACACATATGAGATAAGGAGGCGCCGTGGTGTCTGAAAAAGTAGTAGTTAGAATACATGAAGCAAAGCTGTTGCATTAATGAATCAGTCAGTTCATCTTACATAGATGACTTCATGTTCCGAGTTTAGTTAATATTGGGAAGCTTTTAAGCATTCACAAAATATGAGTGGTCTTTGTGGTCTTGATTTATAGAGACGTGTAAAGTAGTGCAGCACAGGAGCAATGCTGAGCCAAGTCCAACAGGAAAGTGGGCCCAACCCACTGAGCACCCAAACCTCACTGGATCCACTGGACAATGACACTGATTCTACTGAGGCGGCATCGAGTGCAGCAGGTGCACAAGAAGGGAGGGATACATCAATTGAAGAGAGCAGCGGAACCCAAATTGATAAAATACTCACAGATGATTCATGTGATCCACCTACGGGGAGTGTTGAACACTCAGACAACCCAGACGAGATGGAAGTGGATCAGTTACCAAATACAAACACTTCAACAGAGCTGACATTTGAGGCAAACAGAGATCCTGAGCCTGAAGAACAAAAGATAAAAAAAGTGGAAAGACGTTTCCCCTCCAAGAAAGCTATGGTCGACCCCCTGAAAATGGACATGACCAAGCCATTGGTTATGCCCCTCACATGTGAGTAACTTGACATTAACACATCATTTTGTTCAAACTGAGCGAGATTGATGTGAAATCTCAATTTTTTTCCCCCACAAAAATTGGATTCCAAGTTCCAAAAGTAAATCATATTGCACTGAAGCTTTATTTGAAGAAAATCATGAATTGAATCAAAAATTCTGTTTAAAAAAAAAAAAAAAAAACACTTTTACCGAAATCATTCAGCCTTGGTTTCTTTGTCATGACGGGTAGTTAAAGGAAAATGTATAATGCATTTTTTTCCCACAAAATTTGAAACATTTCACCAATGTCTTAATAACATGTATGTGGTTAAAGATCATAAACTGTATCATGTTTTACACACACTGGTTTTGTCCTGCTCATATCACCCCGTTAAAGAGTACAATAATAACCTACCTTCTTCTCTATCTAAATGTAAAATCCAAAAGTTAATGAGTGAAACTATAGTCAACACAAAACAACACTGTAATATTCTTTTCACAGTTCAGCCATGGTGATTCCTGTTTCTAAACAAACGTCTGCTGTTTTTCAGCATCTGAGCTCTCCTTGCAGTGCATCGAGTGCCACATAATCTTCAGTGACACCAAGAGCAAACAGCGCCACCTGAAGTTGAACCATCCAATGGAATATGAACAACGTATGCTGCAGAATTCACTTTTCGCCTGCTATCACTGCGATAGCCACTTCACCAACTCCACCGAGCTCATGGCACATCAAAAAACTCACGTTGAAAGGAAACCCTACAAGTGTCCCTTATGCAGTCAGGCCTTTAAAAGGTTATTTGAGCTCACGCTTCATAAGAAAGTTCACATCGGGAAGAATGGCTACACCTGTCCCGACTGTGGCAAAACGTGCAAAACAATCACGCTGCTCAAGTACCACAGTCGTGTGCACACTGGAGAGAGGCCATATGTTTGCAAGGAGTGTGGGAGCAGGTTTAGCATGTCCCATGCACTGCAAAAACATATGCTCTCCCACTTGCCAGAAGGTGCCCAAGAAAGGGAAGATGCCAAGACCAAAGCACAACGCAAAAAAGAACTTGGTAAGAGAATGTATTGCATGCAAAGTACAACCGAATTACATTCCGGACCAGCCTTGCGATATATTAAATGCCCTGGGTAGAAACCGTGTATTGTACTACTATTGTACTAAACTAAAATTGGATAATGTATGATATTAAGTCTGTGATTCAGTAAGGCTGCAAAAGTGATACAAATATGGCTGCAATATGGCAGATGGTGAGTTTCTAACCTGAAGCATCACTGAGCATAACACTAACTCGCCTAAAAGTCAAAGGTAGAAAATATGCTTAGACCAAAATAAATAAAAAAAAAATAAAAAACTTGCAAGATAACCCACACTACAAAAATCAGGCAAATTTTCCATTCCTGCATCCTTGACTTTATTACATCGAACTCTAAATCTCTTCACAACAGTATTACAGTTCACGACTTTTATCTAATTACATACATTAGGAAATACTTAGGAATTTATTCACAAACTCCATTTGTATTTGGAAGTAGGGTACTTAGCTGTTTCCACTGTGAAAGTGGAAAATAAATCTTTTACTCGGTAAACAAGCGTAAAGACAGCCACAAGCATTATGCAAGCTCCTCACAATGTCTAGGTTTCATTTTCATTTCAGTTAAAAATTCCACCTTAAAAAATGAATTTCCGGTAATGTACAGTTGAGTATGGCCCCGGCCATCCGCTCACTGCTTCAAGCAATGAATATCTCGAGTGGAGTTGCATGTTGACATACTTCATCTTTTAGGTTGGCCCCAGAAATTGGAAACCAAAATCTTATTGGTTCAGAAAAAATAAACAAATAAAGCAATTGTGTTAATTATAGGAAAAAAGAAAAAAATAAACAAATAAAGCAATTGTGTTATTTTAATTATAGGGGGCCTGCAGACTCGTGTTTGAAGGCCCTGGGAAATTTTACGCCAGTGTAGCAACACACAGCGGAGATCTGATTGGACCCAAACAAATAATAATAATAATGGTAACCTATAAACAACTGTAGGCTGTGCAGCCAAGGCAGCACACACAATTAGATGAAGACAAAAGAGTGTTGGAAATAAATGTATACAATACTTTACAAATTAATACAATGTTTTAAACACAGGTCAATGCTTTTTAATTTGGTTTCGGCTTTCAGAGAAGGCTTTGGAGGCCCTCACGGCACACCCCTGCAATATGACAAGGGATGACTACTTTTATTTTAACTGAGTAATTGTATTAAATGGCACAATGTATTTCTGCTTTCTTTTGTCTTTAGATGCCTCAACACCCAAGTATCCCTGCTCATTTTGCAAGGCCACTTTCAAAAGTCCCAAGACACGTCTTCGTCATCTTACCAACAAGCACAGTGTATCACTCAATTCATTTGGAAAACCCATGCGAGTCAAGTCAAATCTTTTTACTCCGGTAATAACGCCGATATCCATTGCCCAATCATCATTGCTACAGTTGGAGCCCAATGGACCACTTCAAAAAGTTGATGGCAATATTGACACGGAGCCAATACGAAGGCTTATTGAATCATTGGGAAATGTCCAGAAAGTAAATCAAGTTGTTATTTTGGGTCAAGTGCCTCCTCATGCTCCACCGTTGGAAGTTCAGCACATTACCGAGCTGTCCAAACCAACCAATTTAAACCTCAAACCCCTCCAATCAGATTCTATGGAATTGACAACGGTTGAGTTGAAAACAGGGGAAGCAAATCTTGTGAGCAACTCATTTGATCCGATGGAGCAAACAATCATCCTGGAACCCATCACACCTGATGGACAGTTAATCAACCCGCCCTTCACAGACTTGGAATCACACGTCATGTCAGGTGAAAGCCTGGCACATAGTCTTGCTCAAAGTGAGCACAGATTAGATCCAGAGGGGGAGGTGATGCAAGAAATGCTTCCAGAACCAGGGATGGATACTATTAATGCAAGTACATTTAAACCCTTAGTTTTCCATAGTAAAGGAACAGACCACAAGCATGACCTTGAGCAGTCTGGCATAGTAGAACTTACCACTGGTCAGACACTAACCGTGGAGCAGCATCAATCTCAAAAAGAGCCGCAAACGGAAATCCCAACCCCTTTATTGGTACCAACTACTGAATTGGAGAAAACTCCCTATCAAAGTATTCCAAATGAGCATGATACTGGCTCACCAGTCCCGTCGTTGGGACCCGTAGTTGAGCAGCACTTGACATCTTTACAAAGCACAGTCCCATTGTTGGAGCCTGCAGATGATCGGAACTTAACCTCTTTGCAGACAAATCAACAAGATCTCCCCATTTCCACTTTTGCCTCTCCACTTGCATCCACACAAAATTTAGGAGAACACGATGCTAACTCGCAGGAGGTGGTTCAGTCACAGATTCAAAAAGTCAGTCAAGATCAGGTCCACTTAATATCTGATAGCAGAAGTTCCCAGGAGTGCCAAGAGAAGACTACACAAAAAGAGTTACTGGTTGATCTAAATGATGACAGGGATAAAACGGAAAGTCCATCTGATGTCACGAATGCTTCTGCTAAAAGGGATCCTTCACATTTATCCAGCAAGCAAGGACCAGAACACTCAGATCTACCTGTGAATGTTATGTCAGCCCAAGAGCTCGTCAAAGTGCGCAAAAGAAAGCCAGCCAGGGCCTTAATAATACAAGGTTATATGCAAGAACTGATTGGCTCCATACTTGATGAAGATTTACAAAGTGATGGCAAACCAGCTAAACGCAAAAGAACAAAAAAGGCTAATCTTGTTAACTTCAGCCCACAAAAGAAAGAGAAGAAAAACAAAAAACAAGGAGTGCCTTCTCAGCAATGCCAGTCCCCCCAAAAGCAGCCCCTCATGGAGGGGCCACCAAATCTGATAGAGAATAAAGTGCCATCAAAGAAGAAGGGAAGAATTGCCACGAAAAGTAAAAAAACAAAGAACGCAGCTTCTTCCGATGTCAGTATGTCATCGTTAACCAACAATTCACAAGTAAAAGAGAAAACAAGCAAGAGGAAAATGACAAAAGAAGAAAAAGCGGCAAGAGATCGGCAGAAAAGTAAACAAAAGCCTGCAATTAAAAAGAAAATCCAGTCTAAAATGACGCAAAAAAGTCATTCCAAAAGCCCAAAGATGACAAATAAAGGAAAAAAGAAAAAGGAAGACACAATGAGCCCAAAACCCAACCAAAACAAAGGCCAAGCTAAGTCACCTGCCACACAAATAACACAAGACTCTCTCCTTTTGCTCAAAGGGCACAAGCAGCCCCAACTGAAGGTTCACAAATTGGACCCTTCCAAAACATCTGGGCAAGAAATTTCACCCCGAGACAGCAAAGACAACCAGGCAGTCCCTAAAACCAAGACTGCAAGAAGTCCCAGCAACGTTGGGAAGAAAAAAGGGAAAGCCAAAAAGAGCCAAAAGACTCTGTCTTTGCTGTCATTCCTAAATCCATCCCTTCAATCGCCTGAAAGCCAGCCCGTCAAGCCAAAGGTCAGTCGAAAACGCAAAGCTTCCCTAAACGTGGAGACTGAAGGCGTAATCACCTCTCTGCATTCCAAGCGAGCATTGGAATGTAAAAACTGCGGTGAGGTTTTCAGTGAAGTTGCATCCCTCCAGAAGCACAAAGCCATGGTGCATGTTTTAGAAAGCCCCGAGCTTACATACACTGATGGGAACATTTTCGAAGGGGTCTCCAGGTTAGATGTTGACTGTCAAAAAAGAGTCATTCGACTGATGAATCCCAAAATGGGCTGGGATCATGAACCGGTGGCGTCATCAGAGGACAGGGAACGAAACGCCTCTTTTCCCGCTTTGATACCATCTCCGTCATTATCGGCTGATGAAGGGCATGTCCAGTCTGCTGTATCTCCCAAACCATTAGATCCGATGAAAAGCAGCAGGACTTCTGATTTGGATCCTCTTCTTGCAAATGCCACTCCACTGATTGAATCTGTAGTGTCCAATGACAAAGAACGTATGCCCGAGGACCTATCTGAACACCAAACCCCCATCGAAGAGGACATCAAGGAGGATGCTATTCTTGGAGTAGACGTTATAACAGTTGGGGAGCAAAATCAAAGCAACTGTGCAGCTTTGCTTCAAGACAACCTTTCCCAAAGTGAAGCCCTTAAAGCCTCTAATTCTGTAGCAAAACACTTCAAACAAACAACTGATAATCAAGCAACATCTGTGAGACGTTTGCAGTCAGTGTCTTGCGCCACGCAACAAGTAGGATTTAAAGACGAGGAAGAGGAGGTGCTAGTCCACAAGGAAAAGAAAAGACAAGGAGCGCATTTGAAAGTGGATGCAATGTCAAGAAATGGGTTGGAACCAGGTGCTGTCACGGGAACTGAATTTGAAGAAGAAGAGTTTTGTCAGGTCATTTCTGAAAAACGTGAATATACTTCCCAAATCAATGATGAAGATGAACCGAGTGTACAAACACCCCTGACACATCTTCACCCTGGGCCTGTAGAGGTCCGTAGAGGCCCTTCTGCCACCACAATTATCCCCCCAGTGCCCTCTATTTTGAATGAATCCAGCGTTTCTCAGAGACAACCAGACAGGGAGAGTCCAGGAATCTATCTTGAGAAAATTGTCACAGCTGAACCCGGGTTGGCTAACAGACAGAGACCGGTAAGTTTTAGTTACATCGTGTTATATATGACATAAACGTGGATTTAGTCCTTTATTTTCTTTAACAGATGTGGTTGTAAACATTTATCTTCTGCTACATTTGTGACTAGTCCCAAGTACTGACTGCATCGTTTAGTTTCGACCATCACACGAAGTTGTGATTTGTCAGTCAGCAAATAATTCGAAATTAAAATTTTACATAGTCCGTCCTGTCTTTTGTAGACTTTTGAAAATGCGGGTGTTATCGAGTTTAGTCTGGAATAAAGTGCTTTGCTATGGCTCACTCATGAGCGTATTTGTTGCCATCATTAGCTGTAGCTGTTGTTGCAGATGGGTGATGTTTTGCATTTATGTGATAGGCTAAACTTGAGCTGCTTCCGTGGTCACCAGGCTACTTCTTAAGAAGGATGCCTATTACTCTTATTTTATCAAAGGTGTCATTGGGGCCTTTTAAAAGTTAGATTCTTTTGACTGACAACTTTCACATGATCTTCCATTTTCACATTTTCCTTCTGCTCCAGAACTTGCCCACCCACCTATAACAGGAGCCTATCAGGTTCTGCCAAACATGACATCCAATCAGAGTGTGATTAGCCTTTGATTTCCAACCCCCAACAACTGAAGCACAAGAAGCTCGATGCATAAAAACAGATATACGCAGAATACATAGAGAGTATAAAGTTAAGTTTAAAAATGAACGCGATATAAAAACAACATACGGCTTTACCTAAGACTGTAGTCACTTGATTGCAATCAATCTGTTTATCTGACACCCCTGACACATACCACTTTGTTATGAGATGTGCTGCTTTAAAAATGTTCCAAACAACTACAACAAGGCTTCCAGCGCTTTGACAATTTTTTAAAATATAATTTTGCAGGCTTGGAAGCGCACTGCGGAATATGAGATGCAAGCTGTCATCAAGCTTGAAGAAAATCCATCAGATCCGCTGCTTGGTGCACCCACGGGTCAAAAAGTAAGCGACCGATCCGGAGCAGGCATGCAGCCACAGCACAACAGAGACATTCGGTCGGTTCTGGTGAAGCGAGAGAGCAGAGTCCTACTTGATGATGCTCGGTCCACACCTGATAGTGGACAAACACAATGGAATGTGGAGCACGTCACTGATCAAAACTCTACCAGCTCACGTAAGTACTCGTTTCAGAATTCAACACCGAGGTCAAATGAACCGTGACTCAACTTTTTGTGCTTTCCAAATGAAATGTTGTTTTTTTTTTTTTAATAGAAATTGACTGTTTATTTGCTCCCAGTCACAGACACTGAGGAGATATCCAGCGAGTGTCGCATTTCCCCCGACCTAAGCAGCAAGCAGTGCATCTTTTACCCGGTGAAGGTGGAAGAGAGGGAACTTCCTCTGGATGCTCCATCTGCTAACAGGGGAAGCCCAGAAGAAGCAGCCACTGATGCCCGACACACTCCGCATCCAACCACAGCCTGCCATTTATGTGAGTCCCTGCTGTTTTCAGATGTGTTCACACAGTACAAAAACTCACTGAAGATGTTTTGAACTGTCATTGTGCAAACAGATGAAGATACTCAGCAAGAGTACCATGATTTGAGAGGTCCAGAGATAATGGATGTTCAAGGCTTCGCAGATGGACAAGGTTGGTGGCAGTTTCTGGAGAAATTTACCGTGAATGCTGAATGAAAAATAATGGGTCTGTGTGGCATGATTTTGAATGATAATTGATATATTAAATGATGTGGAATGATAGTGAACGGGTCATTTTATTGTGGGAATTTTTGGCCTATTGAAAATTGCCACCAAATGCTTTGAATTTCAAATGTGACTGATGATGTGAATCTGCTTTGTTGAATTTCTCACTGAGAATAAAAAGTGGATTTTAGTGATGAGAATGAATAATTTCTGGTCAGTGGGATATTTTGACAATTAGAAAATTGTTCCAGAGGTGAACAGAAGGATGTCATTGTTTTGAATTTTAAATGGCAACATTGTGATTTTGTTAGGATGAACGTCCAGTTGTGAATGAATTGGGAGTTTTTGGTTGAAAATGTTGAATTTTGGCAAAAGTGTAAAATTTTGAAATAATAGCTTGCGGGCCTGACTTTTTAAAAAAAATGTTGGAATCGGCTTAATTAAGATAAATAGGAAAAACAGTAGTGAATGTTTTCAGCATTGACACAGTTATTGTGCAAAAAAGAAGTGCATGAATAAATGTTGTAATATCTATTTACTTAAACATCTGCAATCAAAAATTTAACCACGGACAACTTTGAACTTTCAGCCGAAGCAGAAGCCGAGTGTCAGAGTCCACCAGACATGCGGAGCTTTCTTCTCCAGACTTGTGATGACATGGATGAAAGAGTCTTAGAGCTGTCGCAACCACATGTTGACGCCGAAGCAGAAATCCTGTCTCATTTTGCCCAAAAACAAGGGCACTGCTCGCAACAACCAGGCATAGCAGTAAGACCGTAAGGGGAAAGTTTTTCTCTCTACAAAAAAAAACACTTTTTTCTAATTAAACATGTCATTGGCAAATGTAGGTTGTGAAAATTGTGAACTGTTGTTTTGATTGTTGTGTTACAGTTTAAGTCTTAGACACTGGGTTTATAGCGATTATTTAAAGAAGTAAAAGCCTGATGGAAAGGTTCCAATTGTTTTTGTTCTTTGTTCAAGTCTGTTGAAAGCAGCAACAAGAGAGACAACAGAGCCTCTTGAGTACTTCTCCAGATATTTTGGCTGGGACACCTGGACAGAAATGGCCCGCTGCACCAATCAAACATACGATTGCGTCACTGCGAGGGAAGTTGCCCAGTTTGTTGGGATCCACATTGCAATGGGCACTTTGAAGGTTTGCGCATCCAGTTTTCATTTTCTGTGGCTTCCTTTTGATAGATTCAACTAATTTAGTTTGACTTCTTCCCCCCAGTTTCCCAGTCCGCGACTCTATTGGGACAACTTGACGAAGGTTCCCTTGATTGCGGAAGCAATGTCTCTCTCCCGCTTCCTCCAACTGTCGCGGTTGCTCAAGCTTGCCTCCCCTGCTAAGGATCCACACAATAGTAATATGCGAGAAAGGACTCGTGTTGACTATTCTCATCGCCCTGCAAACCGGAGCGGCCAAAGGGGACTGCCAAATGACTCTGTGGACCCGTTGTGGAAGGTTGTGCCCTTACTTAGCCGTTTCCAAAAAGGCTGCAAGTCACTTAGAAGACAGGGTGACTTTGCAGTGGATCAGTATTTAATTCCCCTAGCTAGTAAAGTGCACGATAATAGGCTAGCTTTGCATAGCACCACCTTGATTGGATTTGGGGGGATCCTCCTTCATGTGGACCTTAAAGCTGATCTCTCCGATAAAGAGGATGCCATGGAGAAAATGATTCCCAAAGGCAGCACTGTGTTTCTTTGCAAGCAGGAACTCTCCACTCCCGCCATGCTCGAGCGCCTCCTGGTGGCCGGGATCCAAGGCGCGGGCCGAGTGGGCGGAGCACAGGGCCAGATCGGAGATGAGTTTGTCAGCTCGGACGGGAAGCTGATCCTGCGCAGGTCGCACCGCGGCTTCATTCTTTGCACGGCAGGAAACGGTCACAAAGACATGGCGTCTCTCATCAGTAACTTCGAGAAAGCTCAAGCGGCGGCTCGCCTCAACAGGGATTTGTTGAATCTTTATTCCATCCCGGTTGCCACCTCACCAACAGGCTGGCCTCTCGCTGTGCTTTGGTACCTAACGGATATGGCTTTGGTCAACTCCTGGCTTTTGTACAGACACGATCACACGGCCATATCTACAACGTTGTCTCTTATGGACTTCCGATTGAGCGTATCCAAAGCCCTGATCCACTCCAGCGGCTCAGACCCTCAGACTTCTGTCCTCCCTCAACCGTCCCCGGTGAAATCACATGCCAGAACCGACCCGCCTAACCCCGGCACAGTTGAGGAAAGCCCCCTCCCTGACGCGGCAACACGCTACGACGGTTCAGGCCACTGGCCAGAGCAGCTAGCCGAGGGGGAGGGGGGCAGGTGTCGTTTCGGCGACTGTCAGAGGACATCGCGAGTTCTTTGCCTCAAGTGCTGTGTCTTTCTTTGCATCTCACGCAATCATAACTGCTTTTTGAATTTCCATAACCAGACAAGTTCAGGAAACATCTAGCGCCATACCTGTCGGTTTTACTTTTCTGTATGTACTTACTTGGGTGATAGATTAGTTCATCCTGTCCGAAAAAGTTTGTCGCAATATTCATGGGTTGATGAAAATAGCATTGCAGCATCAGTTTTGTTCTTTTAATGCTTTTGCACGATCACAGTACACTGTTTTTTGAACTACACACATTCCATTACCTTTCTTGTTCCTTTTTTTTTTTTTCCTTTCTCCCTTGTTCACAATGATATGCACTGGTACGTTTGTCATGAAATAATAATGAATGAATAAAGTAATTGTACAGTATGTGATCTTTAAGAGTATTCATAAATACTCTACATGAACAATTTTGCACACTATTAAGGCTGTCTTTACCGTGAGGGTTTTACCAGCCTATGAGTTATTTTTTAATGATTATTTAACACTCTAAGATGTGTGTTTCAGAATTTGTTTTTGTATGGTTTTGTTTGCTGTGTGAATAACATTAAATGTTTTTTCAAGGTTGGAACTTTGAGGCATACATTTTTATTGCACTGAAAAAAATTGGTGTATAAAAGAACTGCCATGAAATTCTGCCAGTTTTTTTTCTCACTAAAATTATGTCCAACAATGAACAGCACTTGTCTGAAATAGTTAAAATAACTACACATGTACATGATTCATATTTGTTACATCTCTATATAATATTAAGTGCCTACACAGTATGTATTACTTAGTTACGGGACTTAAAGGGACAGTGTGTAAGATGTAGACCATTTTTCATTCAAAAGGAATAAATGATTGTAGATTTCAAAAACTTGCAAATGAATGTGTTCTTATTGACCGAGTTATCATTATATTACATGTGGGGGTGGCACTTCTCCGGAGGCGGACATGTTTGTTATCGCTACGGACTATGGTAAATGCCGCATCGCCTGCTGTCTGTAATGAAAAACTGCCAAATCTTACACACTATCCTTTTAATGAAAATAAAAGAACATTGAGTTCTAGTATATGAGTGAAACTTTATGGATGTATTTTGTGCAATTGTGATTTTCCCATACACGGAGTGTCAAGGTGAGTCTTTGAGCCAGACTCTGGCTCTTTGAGCCAGAGGTGGCGTTACACCTGGGATTGGTTGCAGAACACTTACAAACGTTTCACACTCCATCACATCCTTACACCTAAGGACAATTTAGTTACCGGTGAATGTAGCATGCATGTTTTTGGAAAACGGAAATAGAAATTGGGGTAGACCCACGCAGGCATAGGGTGAACATGCAAATGACTCAGAGAAGCCTGGTGCCTCTTTTTATACCACCGATCTCAGAATTGAGCTAACTGCTCGTGCACCATGCCACTAAAAGTGATTGAGTTCTATTGTTTTCTATTGATTTCTTAAGATGGCATGAAGAACACTTTAAACAAATCAAAGTACGGACACATTTTCCCCCCTAAGTCCCAACTGCAGAAAAAAGACAGCAGTTGTGAGCCACTGCTAAATGAAACTTAAGACTGAAATGTTTTAATGAAATGTGAGATTAAGCGTGAAAATGTTGCCACTGTACACATAATAGTACAGAATCCACGGATATGTAAACATCAGATTCAAAAGAGGGCAACCAATGAGATTATCCAATATTACACGTCACCAAACTTTGATCACGCGACCCAACAATCTCTAGATCAGACATAACCAAATGACAATTTTTAAAAAATAATGTTGCGTGCGCACCATTCGAATTACACTTTTCAAATACTGCGTGCTATCTTGCGCGCGTGCAGTTAGTGTATTTGTCCGGAAGGTTCGTTTTTCTTCGTTTACTTCGTGGTTGTGGACGGCAGCCATCTTAGTTGTCCTAACGGCTGTCATGGTCTCGCAACAGGAAGTGTCCGACTCGGTTCTGTGCGCTTACCTCTCCGGGGTCAATTCTGTCAGTCCAACTACATTCAAAGAGCGAATTGAGGTAACCTGCTTATCCGTCAAAATGCTATTTTGAAACCGAACTTGTCTTTATATGCATTTGCTGTCAATTTGCAAAATGTGTTTGTAGACGTCATCCGCGGGACCAAACTTGGGTGAGATGCGCGAAAAGTGTACGATCTTCTTTGAGCGGCATTCTGTGTTGTTAGCGCTAACTAGCAGAGCTTAGCATGCTAGTGTAGTACTACGTTGCTTCGCCAATTTGTCATTTCTGTACTCTCGTGCCTGTATTTACTGCACTTTGCCGCGAACTATTGTCTTATGCGCACATTGCGAAACGAATACACAATTAATACGTCGACAATAACGGCTGGAAGTGCTTGCTACATCGTTCTAACGAGTCAGGCGCGCTAGCGGCCTGAGAAGGTTGAAACGCGAATGAACGTGAACCGAAAGATAAGCGCGAATGAAACAATTCAATAAACATACGTTGTTATTACGTTGGGCGTGTGGATACGTTGAACTCAAGCCCGTGTCAGTAATTAATTAGACCGGGAATATTTCGTACCTACCGATTGTGTTTTTCTTTTTAATATATCTGTGCGGTAAGATGTTTTGATTTGTACGTGTATTCTTAACCTAAAATTGATTGATCGTTTTCTGGCAAGAAAAATAAACACATTTGCAGATAGTCATGCTCCGGGTGATTCTACGCAGACATCAAAACAAAACTGAATTTTAAAGCAATTTTCAAGTGGATATCGTGAAAGTTGCGGAAAAATAATTTCGGCAACTAGTCAATTTGAAATGTTTCATGCAGGATTTCGCTGTGGATTTTTGATATTCCACGATGGATTCCGACATTTTAAACATTGAAGAAATTGTGATGGGACGAGGACTGCCAAATCCGACCCCACAAGCCCCCGCTGCAAAACCCGAAGAGCCTCTCAAGCGGCCCATCTCTTTGAATGGACCTCTTGCACCCACTGCTCAACCCTGTGAGTAAAAACATAATTTGCATAATAATACACCAAACTCAATCAAAACTGAACTTAAAACAGTAAACTATCAATAATATGCCACTCAAATATTTTCAAAGTAAGAAAACATTTTTTCAAAATAACTTTAGTTTTGGATATTTGGCTGAGACACATATTTCCTGACAAAATGTCATTTTGGGGGGGGTGTTCGAGATGATGTTAGGGATTGGCATCTGAGAATAATTTTCTCTATTTTGGGGAAAATCTGGAAACATTATGAAATAATGACAATAAAATCTGGTAATATCAGCTTTATCTTAGTGATTTCAACATCCCCCTTATCCTTCCATTTAACCAACACCTGCTTTTCATCAAAACAATTTACCCCATACACAACATTAACTCGAGCACACACACAATAGTCACCTAAATAAAAAGAAATATTCATGCCCATTTCTTTAAAAAAATATGTATGACTTCCAACTTTTGTAGGGCACTTGCACAGGCATTCTCACTTGCTGCCTTTTTTCCCATCTTTTCAGACCAGCATGAAAATCTACAATGTTTCCAGTGCTTCATCACCTTCTGCAATGCCAAAGCCAAGGAAAGACACATGAAGAAGAGCCACCGGGAAGAGTACAAGCAACAACTTCAACAGGTGTCCTTTCTGCTGCTGCCAGTCAGTCATATAAAACTAGACTGACACACACACACATACACATACTCTCTCTCTCTCTCTCTTGCTCTCTCTCTCTCTCTCTCTCTCTCTCTCTTTAGCTAGATACATAGTAGGGCTGCACAATGAATCAAATTTTAATTGCAATCACGATATTGGCTGCCGCGTTTAATTAGCTGATCCTCACCGATATTACACCGTAATGTATGGCTAATCAAGCACTTTGTCATCCGACCACCAGGGGGGCAATGTTTTGCACATGTTTGCATGACAAAAGCTTCTGCTTTGTCACCTAATATTATTTATCAGTGTGAAATGGCTTTGAGTTTCTCACCTGATTCCTAATATATGTAGTGCTGTCAATTGAGACCCGTTTTGAAAAAGCCGATTGGCAAAAAATAGCAAAACATTCAATTTGAAATGACCGAAAATGACAGCTAATTGATTCACATTTGTAGTAAGTAGGCTTCATTTTTTACATTGGTTTGCACTTAGCAAGTATGTTAGCTGTATTGCCCTGTGTGCCAAGTTTTTACCAGGTCGTGGGTGATTTTTTTAGAAATTATTATCTTCTTTATTTTGTAAGTATCAAGCCTTGTTTATGTACTGTTTGTTTTAAAAAAAGGGCACTTACTCGAAATGTGATATGATGATGAATAATCGTGATTAATAATCGTGATTTCGATATTGGCCAAAATAATCATGATTATTATTTGGGCCATAATTGTGCAGCCCTAATATATAGATAGACAGCATAGGCTACACGAATACCCACAAACCTTTCTTTTTTGTGAAAGCGTGTGCATTGTAGATTACATCTATTCTCATTATAGTTATATTAGCGTTATTGCCAATGGTGATTTGAAATTTATACTGCAGTAAGTAATGACAGAAATGAGACTTGATAAAACTTCTTTTTTTTTTTCTTTAAGTGCAATATATTGCTATTTTTCTTTCATTCTGGAAGGGATCATTAGCATTTCAGTTGATTTTGCTTGCCTATTTGAAATATAAGTGAATTGAGGACACGAAATGATACAGACAAAAAATAAATTTGACCAGGAGGCACAGGAAGGCCTTCCTATTTACCACCATATTTAATTCCCCCTATACAAACTCATTGTAATTGTGACTTCTGCGCTCAGTGTCAGACTGTGGTGCGTTCTGGATTACTTACAGATTCAAGTACATCCTCAAAGAAACAGTGATTGCTCACAGAGGGCTTCATGTACTTGATATGAGCCAAGTAGGGCACGGTAAATAATCCATTTAAATTTGAGTTTTTGTCACAACCACTGATGAATACTTTTTTTTCTGCAGCGATCTAATTTAAACAGTTGTCTTTGGAAGAATGTATGAGACTTGTTTTACAATTACAATTTTGTATTTAGCGTCTCCTTTTATCCAAATGGTGTCCGCACATAGTTTGCAGTAACTACATGGCTGTAAACAGAGATGATCAAGTTTACTGTCAGGTGTAGACAACCGAGTGATTGAGATGATTATGTTTATCAACTTCTTCGATCACGATTTTTCCTAAAATTGAATAGCAAATATATTTTGGTTCATTGTTATCCTTTTCCTCGGTAGTAAATCAATCCTAATTTCTTGTGCCACTTTTCCACAGGGGAACACGCTGTTTACATGTTACGTGTGCGATCGCACGTTTTTATCATCTGAGGAGCTAACGCTGCACCAGCCGACGCACAGCAAGGATGACAAGCCCTTCAAATGTGCCTACTGCAAGGAGAGCTTCAGAACATTCACTGAAGTGAGATCAATACTACCTTTTCTTTTTCGAAAATTATAGAGCTAGGCAACATAGGTTTTCATTAGGAAGCAAATTTGCCTCAAATTCTGCGGTTCTGGGTTGAAATCTAGGCTCTGGCCCTTTGTATGTGAAGTTTTCATGTTCTAGCTGTGCTTGCGTGAGGTTGACCAGAGTAGTTGGGCTTCCAAAACTGTCCATAGATGTAAATGATGACAAATGTGAGTGTGAAAGGTTGTGTGGGGAAAAGTCAATTACAAGACAGTCAGCTGATAAGCTCCAACCCACCCAAGAACCAAATAAGAAAAAGTGGTGTAGAAAAAAGAAGGATGGAGGGATATTGTTTTCATGAGTGATTCCTGGGCTCCTTGTTTTGCAGCTAACATCCCACAGAAGGCATGTGTGTCCAGAGAAGCAGCTGCCGTGTAAAGATTGCAATGAAACCTTCAGGAGCGCAGCGATGCTGCGCACACACCGTCTGGCCAAACACCCTCGCCCCGATGTTGTGACAACCGAGCAACCGGACAATCCCGCAAAAAGTCATTGTTGCAAGAGGTGCGGCCAGTGCTTTGACAGCGAGTCGGAGGTGAACGAACACGAGCAGAAGTGTCCCGAAAGCCAGCAGAGCAACGGCGCCGCCCTGCCGGCCAAGAAGCGCGGCCGGCAAATCAAGGTGGAGGAGGTGGCAAGCTCTGAGAAAAGGGCAAAGCGAAAGAAGAAAGATGAGGCGGAGGTTTGCGAGGAAGGGGAGGGGGCAACGACAGGCGACTCTCCCGAGACGCCGGCAGCCCCGGCGGAGGAAAAAACAAAAGCGGGCGCAACAAAACGAGGGCGCCCTCCTAAGGCAGCAGCGGCTGTAAAATGCGAAGGAGAAGAAAAAGAAATCGCCGCGGCTGATGGCGCTGAAGCAGCAAAGGGGATGAAAGTTCAAGCGGAGGCTGCGGCGCCCAGGCAGCACGCGTGTCCCGAATGTGACCTCTCCTTTCCCAGCATGCTTCAGCTCCGCACTCACAAGAAGGAGAAGCACACCGTGCGGAAAGCCCACCCTTGTACCGAGTGCGAGGAGAGCTTTGCCCGGCCCGAGCAGCTGGAGGCGCACATGTCGCGTGCGCATGCCGCCGGCCGCTTCGCGTGCCCCACCTGCGGCAAAAGCTTTGGCCGTGAGCGCACTCTGAAGGCTCACGAGAAGACCCACCCCGAGGAGCAGCCAGAGACCACCAAAAGATAATCATGACTGGCAGCGAGAGGACAAGAAGAGTCCTGCACTTGGTTTTAAGATCCCCTTTTGTAAGCTGATGACATTTTTCGCATTGTAGGAAGTTTGGATTACCAGCTATATCTTACATGGGACATCTCATTGACTAGCTAAATGTTTCCTTATTGTTAACTAAACAATAGTTGATTTGTAAAAAAAGAAGTTTTGATTCACTTAAAAAAAAAAGTTTGTTTTTATTTTTCATGTGTGGTGTGAATTTATTTTCGTTAACAAAAATAATTTGAAGTGCATATTTTGTAAGCTATTAGATGCCATGTTTTAAATGTTTGTCAAAATACTGTACTTCCTCTGGTTCATATGTATTTTTTACACCTAATGTTTTAATCATAGCTAAAATAAAATAACATGCCTACATTTTTCTAAATAGATTATTATTATTATTTGCCAAGCGCTCTTGGTTCAATGTGGACAATTGATCCAATATCATCATTTTAAATTTGTATCATTCATTTCTTCAATTTCTAAATGAATGCTTTCTTTTTCACTGAGGTCAATTGCTGTCATAAGACATTTCATGGATGACATTTATGGCTCTTTAATGCACCATCATCCAGTCCCATAGTAAATAATGTATATTATGCGTCTTCTCTTGATTGTTTCTTTCCCACTGCTGTGTTTCGACAGTGCAAATACAAAAATAAAAAAGACTCTAGGCCCTGCAGGCTTTTGAACAAGTCATTTGTAGTCTTTACTTTCAAGACCTCACAATTCTCAGTTTACAACATCACAAGTCAACATGTGAGCAAGGTACACACCCTTCTTCACTACCTCCTTTCAAATAAAGATTTTAAAAAGTGAATTAATTGTGCTACACAAGTCTAAATAAAAAAAGGCATACTCAAAAAGTAAACACCGTACTACAAACAGTGGAAAAAAAATGTTGCATTTGTGCTCAAGGATAACAATTATGTGCATTGTGTACTAGTTAATATGTTAAAAAGACCTAATTGACGATATTAAAATGCTGTGTGCAAACGTTTAAACTAAGGGAAAAGTCGAGTACAGAAATGCAGTATGCTCTATGAAAGTGGTTCTCAAATGGGGATACGGGTACCACTGGGGGTACTTGAAGGAAATCCAGGGGGTACTCGAGATTTTTAATAAAACAAACATGCAAATGTACTTTAAGAATAGTTATTGAATAAATTAAATGTTCCAGGAAAATATAAGTTCATAAAACATGTTTTTTTGTTCGGTGAGTTATTCAAATTCTTTATTTTATTAGGCCAGATTCTCTCTCATACCAGAATGGTTCGACCCAATTTGTCACGTGCCACCTCTCGTTACCTGTCGAGTTATTTATTTAGGGTTTCTCTATGATCCCAAAAGAGGACACTTTAGGATTTTTTTTTCTGTGGAGAAATATTTATTTATAATTATTTATTTTAGAGAACAGTCTGACGCTTCATGTTGATTGTTTTTTGTGGACAAATATTTCTTAATAATTAAGTCAATTATTTATTTTTTTGTGAACAGATCTCTTCTCTAATCCCAGGGAGGACGCTTTGTGTAGTGTTTTTCTGAGGACAAATATTTATTTATAACTATTTCTTTTTGAGAGCAGGGCCGACTCTTTAAGTTGATTATTTCTTGTGGACAAATACTTATTAATAATGAACGTATTTGTTTTTGATAACAGAACTCTTCTATGTTTCAAAACAGGACACTTTATGTTGATTATTTTGTGGACCAATACAAATAACGTTTAAAACTTTTTTTTTTCAAACCAAAAAATGCTTTGCAATGATTAAGGGGTGCTTGGCTGAAAACATATTTCAAAGGGGTTACGTCACTAAAAAAAGGTTGAAAACCGCTGCTCTAAAGTCCCCCCAATTAGTCAAAACACGACATTTTGATTCGCTTGCAAGTGTCACATGATCAAACTCAGAGGACAAATGAACCGTAATTGGTAGTGACTTGAGCCCTGAGTAACTGTGGCGTAATTTTTTGTCGACAGCAAGTGGCAAAATACTGTAATTCCCTCTTCAGCTGGATAAAAGCGGATGAATTCTGATAAATTATTCCAACAAGGCAAGACGCCGTGTTTTACGAGCGGTTACCGCACGGAATGTGAATACTGAAGGCACCAAGGACTGGGCTTTAAAACCTGCAATACCATTCCGAAACAATAGGTGCGCCCTCATGCCCACTCTCTACTTCCTGCCTTTGTGATGCCTTGTTTTCATCGCGCCCCAACTCGACTAAGAGTTAAGAGTTCACTGTAATTGCCTCGTTAAAACACATCGTTTTGTTATATAGCCGGTGGACTTCTTCCTGTTTGGTTCTGCCATTTATTCATGGACTGACTGTTGACCATTCGGGCGGTAGACCCAGAGCATACCAGAGGCAGGTGAGCGGCGTGCTTCGTTCAGGTGGAGTCCTGCTGTAATTCCAATGATGTTTTCCACAAAGAAACGTCGAGAGAAAGTCACGCTTGACGGGCTAAATATCCGTAGAGCTGTTTGACAGGTGCGGCTAAAGATTTGCTTACAGCAAGCGTGTAGCGAGAGCGCGCTGGCTGTGAATGTTGGACGTTGAGGGCAAGCCTGGCGATTGGCCGTTGTGACGACATCTTAAAGTACAAAGAAACAGTTATGTTGAAAGAGACGATTAAGGGATAGAAGACCTCGAGCCAAGGAGTTTTTGTGTACAACAGCGGTTGTTTCACACGTGGCCACAAACGAGAGGAGTACGGTTATTTTAACGAAATCTAACCAAGTAATTGCTTCTGCATTCCATTCTCCGGCTAGCACAATGTCTGTGCAATACACAATCGATATCCAGCTGACCGAATTGGGCTTTCCCGACGTCCTCCAGACTCAGGAAAGCCTTTCTAGGTCATGTGACGACTCACAGTCACCTTGTCCCTCTCCCGCTTTGACCACCCCTGACCCACCCAGAGGATGCCAGCTGGTAAAAGCCCAGCCGTCCCAGCATCTCAAAGGTCAACAGGCCAGAGTCTCACCTGGGCAACAGGACCACGCCTCACCTGTATTGCAGGAGCCGACTGTTCGCATCACCAACCAGGCATCACCAAGTCAACAGTTGGAGAATAGTGGTCCGACGACACCTCTGCAAGGCGATGGAAACAAACCACCGACGCCCCAACAGCAACCGGAGGAGACCGACTCCGATGATAGTGATGTTTCAATGGCCGGCCAGGAAGATGAAGAGGACGCAGATGAGGATGAAGAGGGGCTTGACAATGGTAGGCTGTGCTTTCGATGTGTACATAAATAAGTTAAGCATTCATTTTTGTAGTACGTTTGATATTGAACAGTATAGTCCAGGGCATAGACACTACACCCAGTAGGACAAAACCCTGCAAATATGACAAAAACCTGAGTAGTTGGCATTTCCCTCAAAAGATTTATTATTACCTATCTGTCAAAATATGGTGCCAAAGAACATGTTTACATTTTCTTCCATAATAGGTGGACAACAAACCTCAGCTCTAAGGCGGTAATTTGCTAGTAATTTGTGTAGGCAAATAATGTTGACGAGATAAGACAATACTTACAACACTAACATTGATTTTAGCCTGGGTTGTTTGTGGAAACTCCTGAGAGTTTGCAAGCCCACGTGGGTTCTCTCCGGGCACTCTTGCTTCTTCCCACATAAGGGTTAGGATTGCATGTCAGGTGTATTGTCCATAGTTGTGATTGTGTGCCCTACAGTTACCTGGCAACCAGTTCAGGGAGGCCCCCGCCTACTGCCTGTAGACAGCTGGGATAGGCACTAGCGAGCCTTGTGGGAATAAGCGGCTACAGAAAATGGGTGGATGTTTGAAATGATATCTGGTGTTTCTTTTTTCCATTATTTTTAGTTTCAGATTTACTGAACCATTAATGGACTAATAGTTGTCAAGCTTTTTTTTTTTTTTTAAATCTTTCGCCTGTAAGTTTTTTTTTATATCTAATACCCCAAAGCAAGCACAAATTATGTTTGGATGAAAGAAAACACAATTAATCTATAATAAATATACATATTGACAATATGTACTTCATATGTTTATGCAGACTGGTGGCATGCACTTGTCATTTACCATAAAAAAGTAAAATGAGCTGGAGTACACAAGTTTCATACTCCAATTAATTTGCTCTTCATTTGACCAGATGTATAGTTCCTCTTGCCAACGTCTGACTTATGTACGTGCAGCAGGACGTGGGCTTTTAATTTGGTTTCATTTGCATTAAAAACAGCATTAAATACCAGTGGGATACAGACTAATTTGATACAGACAAATGTAAACATCTTTATTTTAAGTGGAATCAAACACATTTGAACTAGTCACAACAGGGCTCAAAAATAAGGCTCAAAATAAAGCCTGACTACTCACCCTCTGAAGATGCCTAGCGGACGTGTAATGCAGAGCATTTTTCTTGGACGCTTTTTGTGGTGCTCAAGCACCGCCAAACTAAATAATTTTAACATTGAAACGTAGTATTTTCACAATAAAATTACAGCTTCTCTGACCCAAGAATTGCTCATGAGGCAGAGAACCCAGGAAGGTGTTCTGCCTCTATGGCAGTGCTGTCATCTAGCAGCATTTTCTAGGTATGCAATTGTTCTCCTTTGCAATGAACTGTGCTCTTTGTATGAAATTCCCAAAGCATCATTGTTATATTGTCATGGACAAAAGACAACGAATGCTACAATCTCAAGCCTCAACCATCCTTGTCTTCTCGACAGAATCAGCAAATTCTGGAGACTACGTCTGCGGCGTGTGCGGAGTGAGGTTTCCCTCAGAATTCAAACTGCAAGACCACATGAACCTGCATACGGGAGCGCGCCCATACTGCTGCGCCGAATGCGGCAAGCGCTTCTCGCAGATCCAGAACTACCGCACGCACCTGCGCACGCACGGCTCCAACAAGCTGGACCGGCCGCACTGTCGGATCTGCCTCATGTCGTTTGCTTCGCGTAAATCTCTGGAGCATCACCTGTCCATCACTCACTTTGAGAGCGAGTTCTATGAGTGCGACCTATGCAAGCGCGTGTTCACAGACCTGAAAGCCTGCAAGCATCATGTGGCGTTGCACACCAACAAGCCCGAGGTTGTCTGCGAAAAATGTGGACGCCATTTTACCCAGGCCAAGTCCCTCATGCGCCACCAAAGGAAAGCGTGCTACCGCATCTTCAAATGCACCGATTGCTCCGAGACCTTCAGCAGCAAAGACTTGTTGCTCAAACACAGCTTCTCCCACCTCGGCCTGTTGCCTTACACGTGCATAAGGTGCCGCTGTCATTTCCGCTTAGCCAAACTCTACCGCCAGCACAAGTGTGAACCCGAGCGCATCCACTGTGTGGCGTGCCTTAGAGAGTTTTCCAGTCAAGGGGACTTCCTGCGACACAAGAAGGACACGGGCTGCTGGGGCAGCCATGACGCGAAAGGGGACGAGATCCGATGTCTGGAATGCGGCCTCAGCTTCGGCAGCTCCGAGGAGCTGAAGAAGCACGCCGGAGCTCACCAGAGGGTCCTCAAATGCGCAGAGTGTGGAAAGGGATTCCGCTCGGCCTTGTTGCTCATGTCCCACATGGGCGGCCATGCTGGCAACACACCTTGCCTCTGTCAGACCTGTGGACTGGGTTTTCCGCATCAGCAGAACTACAACAGCCACCTCAAAACATGTGGACAAACGTCCCCGCCTCCCAAACCTGCGGTAAGTGCTGTCACTTTTGCACAACTAACTCATTATTATTTCAAGAGCTTTAAAACTAGGGTTTAAATCTCATGGGTTCGACAAATCTTTTCAGTTTTCATCACAACCTTTCCTGGTGCTTCCCACCCGATGCCACCATCTTAAATTTCTGTAAATTTTGGATGATAAGATGCAACTTTTTCTCATGATTTGAATTCTGTGGCTTATACAGTAGCAGTGCGGCTTAGCTGCAGTTTTTTTTTTTTTTTTTATACTAGCCACCAAGTCGCATTCCACTAGTAAAGCAAATATGTGTCCCTGTTCAAGGTGTTAATTATGGAACCACTATAAATACAACTGAAAAGATTTGAATCAATGGCGGTGCTCCAAAAGAGTTTTCAAAATTTAGTATTCAAAGTTTAAAGTTTATAAGTTTAAAAAGATCTCATATGAAAGTTTGTCACGTATAAATTTGATATGTATACATGTGTATGATTGTATATATGAATTTTGTGCAATGGGTTTATATGTTCAGTAAAATAATCAATTGAACAAAGGGAGACAAGAAGAAGACATTAAAGTTGATTTTGATTTTGAACTGCCAATTGCTTGAATTCATACGCTTGAATCATCGCCATGCTGCTCACAAATGAGGAAGGCAGTGCTGTGGCAGTGCTGTCAGTATTTAGGGGGTTTTGTCTTTCGTTCATACTGTGCCCTCTCACAAACTTTTATTATTTGTAAAATTGTATTATTTGCTCTTAGGAACTTTGAAGGCTTCACTGCATCATTTTCCCAAGCGGGTCGCTGCATATTTTGTAGAGTGTGTTTTGAGCATGTGAATCACCTGTACCAACTAACCTATACTTTAAGCAGAACTATTAATTATTTTAAACTTATAAAAAAAAAAAAAAGTTTTTAAATTGGCAAAGGTCAGAAGATTTTTTTTCACTGACACGCTGCAAGTTCACAAAGAGTTCCAAAGAGTCGACACATTTTTGCAGGTTTTTCTTTCGCCTATGTTAAAAAATTTTTAACATTCAAAAGCACTTTATTGTAAATCAGTCGTTTTGCTTGTAATGAATGAACATTAGGTATTTTCAGGAATGTCAAAGTTATTGTTTTACTTTTGGAGGTTTTATTATTGAAAAAAAATAACTCAGCTAACTCCATTCTATTTACATCTAGTAGCAGATGAACTCTTGTAAACTTGCCACCAAGCTTCAAGGAGAGTCACCTGCACAAATATGGATATTTACATTGTTTTTCTTTAAAAAGTTCCTCAATGATTCATTGGAAAAATAAAAAATGTTCACTTTGCAAAACCAAATTCCAACACTGTATTAGATGTACATTTTGGGTAAAAAAAAAACACCCTGCTGATGTTACCTTGAGTGCAGTGCTCAAGGACAGAACTTAACCTTATATGTGGGAAATTTTGAGGGTTTATGTTGGATGACTATCGAAGAAAAAAATGAGACTGATTTGGTAGTTTAGGTCATGAGAACCAACGTCTTGAGGGATCGGCCAAAGCTCCTGTAACAGTCTTTCCAAAATATTCATGTTTTTTTATTTCATGATTTTAGGTTAATTCCAAGATTTTATTCAAGTATATACTGTATTTAATACAGGCATAGAAAAATGTGATTAATCATGATTAATTCAGGGAGGTTTGTATTTTTTTTTAGTTAAAATACTCTGACAGCCCCCAGTTATTTTATTCATTATAGTTTTTTTTTTTTTTAATGAATTGGCTAATTATTCGTTTAGCGGAATTTTGTTTTATCAAATAACTGCATCTGCCTCGAACATTTCCAGAGTGGTTTTGCATTTTCGTGAGTTACTTTTGCGCTACCGTATCATGTTGACAGAGACGAGTGATTTGAAATGGTCACAGGCGAATGCACCTTTCAAATTTGGCATTCTTTCAGACGCTGGTGTCAAACATAGTAATTTTTATAAATGACAAAATAAACAGCTTTTGTATGACAGGGAGTGTTTATCTGTAACAGTTATTTTTGTGTTCCATTGTAGAGTTCTACAAAGAAACACACTTCACCAAAGAAGGATAACCTTGAGGCAAGTACCACCGCAAATGACGCCCTGAATCCAGCACCGGCACTCCCTGAGCCTATCCAAGTGCAAAACAGCACTACTGCATCTGGCACCAACTCTGCAGTTCTCCAGGTCGCGACCGGGGGTGGGCTTGGCCCAGACGGTTGTTGGAAGCTCACCCTTGACAAAATTCCACCGCCTGGTTCCAATCTCCTCCTGTTGGTTCCCACAAATTCCGGGGCTCTGACACTTCAGCCTGGCATCACACAGGTAGTCCCAGAAGTCCAAAATCTAACAAAGCACCAAAAGTTTCCTCCCCGTCAACCCCTCGCCAATTGGCCTATCCAAGATGCCGAGTGTGAGCCAATGGATTTATCCAAGAAAGCGCGCTATCCGACATCTCCTTCTGCGATTAAAAGTGAGCCAGAAGAGTTTGAGTTGTCCAGAGAAGCATTGAAACAAGAATTGAACAACGACTTTGTTATGGATCTCTCCACAACATCCCCCACAATAAAAAGTGAGCCTCAGTCTGCTGACTCGACATAGACGCCTTAAGAGGACATCAAAATGGAGCTTGATGTTTTTGTCGTCACCCTATAATACAATATGATGGGTTTACTCAACAGACTCCTATATAGTATGATATTTAGCGTCCTCGGCAATACTGGTATTGTTTTAAGTATTTGTATATTGTTCTCACTGTTCTTTAAATAAAGCATTCCGCCTTTGGCATATTAGGATCTTTTTTTATTTCTAAAGAAAAGTAGTACTCCTTGGAGAGTTTCATGGTACTATTACATTTCTTGCTCAATTTGTACAAGAATTTGTTTTAGTTCTTTAATAAGTGAGAAATAATGAATTACATACATGAACTGGGTTTCTTATTCCGCAATACTTGAAAGAACGTTTCCGTGATACAAGTTTCAAATGTTTGTTTATTCCTGAAAATTCTACAAATAGTTATATATGACGTAAACACTTTGAAACGACCGACGGTCTGGGGAAAAAGCACGCATGTTGTCATTTACTTGGGTTACAACAGATGTTTGTTATGTCTGTGGATCAAACTGAAAACTGGCTGATGAGAAAGTTGTCACCAAATTGTGTAGTTAACAAACAATGTGGTGTGCTTTGGATTACGGTCTGCTGTTATTTTACGAGCGATCACAAATATGATCATACCTGTTTTAGTGTCTACTCAGGAATAGGGCTTGAGACTTACATTTTAGTGCATGTGGTAATTTTTTAAGCAACGTTTGTTGTTGGCGGATGAATGTCGTTCAATGTACAGTACACTGATTTCACAAGTCACTGTAGCACAAATAAAGATTTGTGGGAAGGAAGATTTTGGGTCAACGTGATATTTCACTTACCACCTTCAGAGTCAATAAGAGTAAATTTGTGTATTTGTGATACACTGTAAAAGTAAGCACATTGTACACTGTATGGCTTGTGTACCTTACATGGTTATTCATTTATCTATTTTTGCCAGAAAATGCTGAAGGACTTGACATGATTGTAAAGAGCAACCACAAGCCATGAAGCTTAGTTTTGACTACAATGGTATTTAATGTGCCGCAACACAAGTGAGGTGACGTCATTTGCTTCAATAGGACATGCTAGGATATTATCAATTTCATATTCACATAATGTATTACTCTAGATACCTAATCATGTGATACAGTGCTCAAAAATCATAGCATTTATATATAAAAACAAAACAAAATACTTGTGTCTGACGTCTCAACAGACGCAACACCCCTATCACTTCCGGTCACATGTTCGAAACCCCGGAAGCGCGACATGCTTGTCAGCGGTATTGATGCTAACAGTTCCATTAAAAAAATGATGTTCATCGTATTTTATTCGTCGCGGTTCTTGTACATATATATCAAAGTAAAGCAGTCGATTTGAAACCAGTTGTATTTGCGTATAATGATGGACAAAGACAACGGTTGCGAGTCTAGCGGCACTGTAAGTACCCCCCGCCCCCACCCCCCTCACAACAATGCATGCTTGCTAACTTGTGTCACTCATTTTGCTTCGTGTTGCACCATCTAACCATCCAAGCACGCCCACAACAACTGGATCGAGATGCACCAGTTCATCGGCGATCTCCTGATGTCGTCTGGGATGACCTCGAAGGAGCAGCCCGACGTTCTGAACGTCTGGAGCATGTTGGGAGCGGAGACGCTCCAGCAAGCGCGACCACTGCACGACAAGACCGAGGCAGCGCTAAGGAAAAGCAAAGCCAGAGATGGTCAGTGCGTTATTCACCACGAGAGTGATTTTCACGTTCCGTAATTTGCTTTTCAAAGTCAATAACTAATTTAAGATTTAAGATTTTTAAGATTTTAAGATTTAAGATTTTTTGTTCTGTATTTTGTTTTTCTTTAAAGGGGAAACGTGTAAGACCGTTTTTCATTAAACATGATTAAATGAATGATATAATTATGTATATATATATATATATATATATATATATATATATATATATATATATATATATATATGTATATGTGCATATATATATGTATATATAGTGTGTGTATTTATGTGTGACATACATACATTTGTGTATTTTTGGTAAACTCCCCAAATTCTTAACAAAACACATTAACCTCAAATACAGTTGGGTCAAAACATATACCCCCCAATTTTCTTTTTTTTTTTTTTTTGTTAATTGCTCGACAGTCGCTGATGCTTCAGCTTCCCTATCAAATGTCCAAAAGACTGGTATATTATATGCATTCATATTTAGATGTTTATTCATCAAATTTATAGAAATCCAGAAAATTCCAAGAAATCAATAAAATACTCCTGTTATGTGTGCCAGATGTACGCCACGTCTGCACCTGCCCCAGTTGCCCTTTCTCCACTCCTAGGCAAGCCTCAACCCCACATCTGCACTCTGAGGCACCAAAAGAGCACAGCTCCACCAGCACCAGCGCCAGCGCCAGTCCTCCTCTCCCGATGGACTCACCTGAATCCTGCCCTGAAGCCAGCGGCTCATCTGAGAGCAGACCCGCCCCGGAAATGCCGCCATCATCCCGACTTGCCTCCTTGAACCAGCTTTCCTCCATGTTCCCTTGCTCTGCCTTCTGTCACACGCACCATCACTTCCACCACCACCACTGCCCAATCAGCACGTGCCTGCCCTGCCCGCAACCCCCCTTCCCCTGCTTGGCGGCGTTGCATTCCCGCCTGAACCAGCGTGGGCCCGAGGAACGGGACCACCCAGCGACACCGCACCCCTGCATGCACTGTCCCGCCTCCTTCTCCAGACCCTCGCAGCTCCTTCAGCACCAACGATCCGAGCACGTCCACAAGCCCTCTGGGTTCCTGTGCACGCAGTGCGGGCGCACCTTCAACTCTCACAGCAACCTGCGCATCCACCTCCATGTTCACACGGGCGCCCGGCCGTACACCTGCACCGAATGCGGCAAGGGATTCAGCCAGTCGGGCGCGCTCAAGATCCACAGGCGGATCCACACGGGCGAGAGGCCGTACTCCTGCGGCTTCTGCGGGAGGGGCTTCCCTCACCTGGCGGGGGTGCGAGCCCATCAGAGGATCCACACGGGGGAGAAGCCTTACCGCTGCGGCCAATGCGGGAAGTGCTTCACCCAATCCGGAGCCCTCAAGATTCACATCCGCATCCACACGGGTGAGCGACCGTTCATCTGTGACATTTGCGGCAAAGCCTTCTCCAACCGCTCCGGGATCCGTTTCCACAACCAAACGGTCCACGGTCTGGTCCCGGAGCAGGCGGGGACCACGGGTGTGCAGCTCGGGCGACCTCGCGCTTACCCGCCTGCCAATCTGAACGCGGCCCACAGCCCCGACGTCAACGCTCTTTCACAGAGTGCCAGTCGATCAGGATTCCCGCCGCTCGGCGGGAACGTCGGCAAGTGTCCGACGGAAGGAGAGGGCGCCAGGCCCGTTTATGCGTGCGAGGACTGCGGGCTGCGTTTTAAAGACGCGCTTTCGCGGAACAGACACCAGAATGTGGCGCACTACTCTGCGGAGGAAGGGCCTCCCAAAGACGCAAGCGCAAATGAGAGCGTCAGCCATGACGGTGGAGAGTAAGTATTGACAAAATACAAAAATATTGCTTGACCTTTCACAAGAGAATACAGGGGATCCTCCAAAGTCCGCAAAATTCTGGTCCAACCATAACTTTCTGGCATGATGCTGTGTGTCAAAAATCAAAACAAAACAAGGACTTCAAACATTCACAAGAAATGGCAGTTTTCGAAATATTTTTCTTAGATATAGTTTTATGACTGCAAACAATATAGCTGTATAAGCACACAACAACGAACTGAATTTAAACCCAAAGGCAGAAATAGTCTAGTTCAATATATGGCAGTGATTGCCAAAAGTGTTAGGACTGCCGCTAGCGGTACACATGCACCCTCTTGTGGTGCTCAAAAGAATCAGATTTAAAAATTCAAAATCCTGCTTTAAGTTACAGTGGCTCCAATTTTCTTCAATCCAGTACAGTGGATTTGCTCTTGATCGGATCATTTAATCGGTTGAACAATAATAGAATAAATAACGAATATTTTATTTTATTAAAATTTTATTTAACTTTTTAAACCGGATATTTTTTCCAAAATGACAGTGCAATAATAAATAAACTTAAGATTCAGTTACAGATTTAGTTCATAATATTAATTTATTAATAAATTAAAAAACAAAAGGGAAAGCGTATTTTTCATTCATAAATTCTTATTATTACTCCAGTCATTGATATCAAAATATTCATTAAAACATCTGTACAGTTCGTAAAAAAAAAAAAAAAAAAAGTGTGACTAGGGGTTCCACTGTTTAGTTCAGACTTGTAGGAAATGCCATATTGTATCCAAATATCAGATGATATGAGCTCGAGCATCTTTGCTGATAAGTATTAGCAAGAATTCAACAGCATTACTAGGTAAACCAGCACAATTTACTGGCATCAATAAGGTAAACCAGCACAATTTACTGGCATCAACACTTTATCTGTAGGAATCTGAATGGTTTAAAACCCATTATGTATCAAAAGTTGTGATCCGTGATGAATTTTTGATATTTGTGCTCGCATGTTAAATAGCTTTGTTGTGCCTTACAAGTGAAATGTTCTCACCCTTTTTAGTTGTGTATTCTCCAAATGACACTACAACGACCTACAAATTAAGGCACTTTTTATGCAACCAGTAGTTGCACTATAAAAATGAGCAAAACAGCTGTAATTAACAACAACAACAACAACAAAGCACAATTTGCAGATGAATGTTCATGTAAATCTTAAAAGACCACTACCGCACATAAAAGGTGACTAAATTCATATATTAAAAAGCCCGTGTTTGTGTGTGGGACATTTTTGTACACTTGTTTAAAAAAAAATCGTGGAACTTCTTACATATTTTTTTTTTCCTAGTATGGAAACAACATAAAATCTCAACATGTTTATGGTGCCTTTATGTGTCAAAGTATTTTATTTGAAGCATGTTAAGTACATTACACTCGATACTGTACAAACGTCCGTCCAGTCTTTTTCAATTTTAAATCTCATTAGAGCCACCTAGTGGTGTTTTAGTACATGGCCCGTTGGCCACCATACTTCCCAGTGCATCTCAGATGGAAGAAAAGGTGACTGTAAATAAGAATGCATTTTCACGATATTTGTTTTGCTGTAAAACCGTTTTATGAAAGTGCAGTGTGACAAACAATCTTTCATCAATAATTAAAAAAAAATACATGAGCTTTTAAGGGGTGCAATATTGTGTTATTTACATTTTGTTCTTTCAGACACACTCCCACTGTGTGATCAACTTTGGGTTCTTGTGTAACTGGAAATCCCTACGTGTCGCCTTTGGTCCACTTCGGACAGCTCGGTCCATCTTAGTTGTTGTGAGTTGGTCTCACAAAGGTTCCTCATAGTGCTGCATTAAAGAGTAACATGACTTGGGCTCGGCGTAGATGACGCTGGCTGGTCGTGGTGCGTTGGCGTGGGCGGCGGGAGTGCAGTAGCCGTTGTCCAGCATCCTATGGGAGGGGCAGTCGTAGCTCCCCGAGGGACCGGCCGACGCAGACATTGGGTGCCTGCGTGCGTTGCCGTGAGTGCCCTCTGCTGAGGGTGGGCACTCCTGCTCCCCGAACGGGGTGGCGTATTCGGGCTCGGGTGGAAGTGGCTCTGCATATTCGGGCAGGTTGCTGGGGGAGTCGTAGTGGCTGAGCGCAAAGGGGATTGTGTAGCCCTCGTCCGAGGAGGGCCGGAATGTAGAGCCCACCTTCTGTCCAAGAGCGGGCTGGGCATAGTCTACAAAAACATCACACCTTGTGGTCAAAATACCGTAGGTGAACATATTAACTTTACTCAAACCTTTATTTGTTCACAGGATAAATAAACACTTGAAGGGAGAAGTTCATTCCACTAAGAGATTCCCAATCTATTCCAGTCATTGTTCATCATCACCACTTAGCTTAACACTTTACTAGGCACAGCGACCACTTTCGGCCGATAGTCTAAATAGTCAATACGTCCAAAAGCATCCGTACCAGCCATTGCTTAAATTCTAACGTACTCCTAAATTTCTTTAAAATCCTGAAAATTCTTGCCTGTGTCGGACTTAGAAATTGAAAAACGTGGGCCTAATAAAGATCGTTTTTGCCTGTTTAGACTATCGGCCAAAAGCACCCGCTCTGCCCAGTAAAGGGTTAAATAAATGCTTCCCTCAACTAAGTGCTTCTTAGAAATTTAGCAAGTGCCCAACCTCAACTTGTAATCACTGTTTTACAGAAATCAATATTATAACATTAACTGTGAAGCTCATTTGACTGCTGACCAAAACAGCAGCACCTACAAAATCATGTAAACTCCTGTTATCAGGACGCAAAAATAAATAAACGGCGGACTGTATACAGCCCTAAAATACCTCAGGGCTCAATGATTATGATAACCAGCTGCGCGCTGAGCGATTGATGCAAACGAAAATGTGCGTGACAGCAGCCAACCTCAGTCCATTTTTTTCCTTATCCACTTTCATTTACATGTTGAAGACGTAAAGAGAGAGTCAGGAAACAAGATGTAAACAGCTATAACTTGGCGTAACCTTCCCAAGATGACACGATTTCGACAAGATGGTTCACCCTCGCTTGTGTGGCGGCCTCTCCGAAGCGACGTGAAGAAAAGGAAGTCATTGTACGAAGGTAGGTCTTCAGAAACAGGCTTCACAACAATTCTGTTGGATCATCTGAACAAGTAGGATCCAAGTGATGATGTGACAAGCATGATAATGCCAGCGTAGTTCGCACAGGCTGCCAATGTATTATTAGCAGTTTTGTCGCCACTTAACCCTTGCAGCTACAGGACCAAAATAGCAATCAATCAACTACCACTTCTGTTCCCACACAGATGGGACAAAACACAAATCCCACAAGACAAGATGTCTCGGGAGATTTTTGGCAAAATTTGTAGTGTGAAATAATACGTAATATACTTTTTTCCATTTTCATACTTTTTCATTGAGAAGACTGCAAGCAAATTATCTAGCAGTTTGTAGGAATCACTTGCAGAGGCTCTTTGTTGAAATTGGGATATTCTTTTTAAAACTGCTTACAGAAATCATTGCACAGAACGAATTACACATTTGAACACGTCATCTGTCACATACACTACAAGTAAAAAGCAAGGTTCGTTGAGCTTAATTTACTCGATAATTTTTTTCGATCTTGCATTTCTTGGCTAAGGACACATTGGTGTAAGATGTCACTTTGCGATGCCCATTGGTTACTTGAATGCCGTCACCTACCAGGCATCCCAGAATGCTTTGCTCAAATATGTGCAAGATATTTAGTCATTCAAATCACATTTAAAAAGCACAAAAATCTCTTAATTCTAAACATTGCTTTTGACTTTAGGCCAATGAATGTGTTAAGCAAGATTGTGTACAGTATGCATTTCAGTTCATGACTCTTAAAGTCAGTTATTCCTGAGTGCATGTATGTATACTTGCAGCATGTGCTCTGAAGTATATGGCGATTAAAACATTTGTCAGAAATTTGCAAGATTTACCCGGGTGATAAACCATTACCAACGGTGTCAGGTGACACAGTCATATTAAAAATGTTTTTTGCCATTCGGCGGTCCGTGACAGTCCGTCAGTATTGATGGAGTGCCCGCCTCTGTGTACCGTTTCTCTCACTGCCATGCGAAGGAAGTCAGTTGAACAGTGATCTTCATTTGCTGCCAGGCCACCAATAAACTCCACCTCCCAAAACTCACTCTTGTGAAGAGCCTACTCTGCTGCCTAAGAAGTGGTAGTGGCCAAGACCCCCACAAAACCTACAACGGCCTCAATCCATGAGACTTTTTAATTAGACAGACTGCGCCGGATGCCGCTTTGTCTTTAGCGTCGCCCCCCCCCCCCCCCCCCCCCCCCAGTCCTGTTTATCACTCTCAATGAGGGGGCCCCTTTCGGGGGTCAAGGGGTGCAGGGAGGACTGGTGGGAGGCGGGGCGCGCTCGGGCTGAGCGGCCTTTATCTCGCGCCAATTAAAGGGTCCCTTTCAGAGGGGCTCTGCGGGCCAAAGAAAGGAATGTTTAAACTGTGACTGGGTGACGAGCTAAAGAATGGAAAGCCCGCGGAGAGAGCCGAGAAGCCCCCCCCGTGACGGCCTGCTTACAGCGGGAAAAACCAAGAAAGCATTGGAATCCCATTGGCCGACCAAAAAGAACTGGAAATAGCATCGTGAACAAACACATCACTGATATCATTCTGACCATTGAGTGGAGGGCTCGGTAGGTCGTCGTGGATATTTCGCTCCAGAGGGTATGAGATGAGCTCTGATGGAGGACACGGGAGAGCTTTAACCTGGAAACTGTGGCAACCTGCCGAACATAAATCACAGTTACTCTTTAACCCCGATAAACAACATTGGCGTCAAGTTAAGGGAAGAGGCACACTTACTCGTTGGCACCGAGTACTTCATTTGGGAAGCCTTTTTCCTGCGTGAAAAGAACGCGAACCATCACATAACAATTCGACAAAATCTGCATAATGTCTGTTAGGGATGGGCTGAAATGAGATTGGGCCCACGAGAACGAGACTATCAAAGTTTATCATATGAAATAAGGCCCATAAATATTCTTGTTTTCAAAACATTTTTTTAAATTGAGCTGACTGCAAGAAATGCACTCTAATCGGTGTTAGCAATAAAATAGCTTGTTCCCTCCACAGACAGTGGCTGGAAAATGTCATCTCGTGATTACAACACTAGCTCAAAGCCAAGCAAGATACTTTTAACATTGATTAAACAACGTGGTATGCGCCAGTTTTATTACTGTAATCATTGAGAATATAGTGAGAGGAACAATAACATCTTATATTGGCCACATCGGGAGTGAGAATGGGCTCCCTGAATTCACAAATTGCAGGGCACGCAGGGAAGAACAACCAGTCACACCTACATTTTTCATTTAAATTTGTCCGATTGCTTGGAATTCCACTTCTCAACAGTACATGTTATCCCAATTTCTGTGGTCCTCCATCAAAGCAGACCGATTATATTTGTCTTGAATCCAAACGAGACATTTGGTTTTACTTGGAAAATCAGATCAACATGTTGGCCTATATTCTCACATGATTTGGTCCTAACCAGTAATGGAATCATAATTTGTTCAATTTTAATTGAACTGATGACATGTTTTTGGATAAAGGCATCCAAAGTAGAACATATAAATTCTGATTCTGTGATTATTCAACAAAATAATTGGCAGAATAGTTGTTTATCCAAATAATCGCTAGTCTCTGACTTACTGAAAAAAAAAAACTGGTACTCTCTGCAGTTAAGTCAACAAAAACCCTTGGCTAATACCGGCGAAAATCTGGTATATTAACAAAAAAACAACAACGACAACAACAAAAAACAACCTTCTCTTCCACCAGACTCCAGCCAACAAACATCCAAAGCACATGATCAGTCCCAGGACCACGCCCACTGCGATGATGACTGGTTGACCGGACCCTGCATAGCCATAAGTAAGTCATTTGTATTTACAATATGCTGTAGTCTGTGCACAATAAGTCCTATAGCAGTATATGCACTCACTCCGTCTGGATTCCACTAAAACGGGACTTTCTGTGGAACAAGGAGACGTATTTGGAGTGGCCGCATCAGCTCCGCTGAACGGAATTTCTATTAGGCAAGAAAAGCAGATCAGTAACAGTACGGAAAGCTTGAAAAAGACGGCCGCTATACGTACCGTCAGGTGAGCCAGACCTGGGCGTGACCTTGACAGGGCAGCCCGCGATTTGGATTTGAGCCGAAACTCGGCCGCGCCAGCTCTGAGGCCGCACGCGGACAAAGCGAGCCGCGGCGGGAGGAAACAAGCTGTTGAGCACTCTGGGGTGACCGTCGGCAAAGGCCTCAAAAACCTTGGGAACGATAGATCGACTTTATTCATCCCGTGGAGAAAATGATATGCCCATCAAGAAGAACAGTTCATTTCTCAAAGCCAACCTTTTCTTCTTTGCTGATAGCATCTTTGTAAACTCTCCAGCTCTTTCGGTCTCTGCTAAAAAGTAGCACGTAGGATTTGATGTGGTTCTCATTTGATCCGGTTGTGATCACTCCTGAAAAGAGAACAATGTTGTTTCTCTTCACGTTTTGCCATTCACAATGTCAAACTTTTTTTTTAACCGAGAAATCGGAAGCACCACCTCTGATCTTTTTGAGTTGTCAAGCAAATGTGAAGCCTCGCTAAGGAGCGCTTCTTTTTAAAAAATAAGCGGTTTCTCAATTTCCATTCACGTGCAACGTTTCGAGGTCACCGACGGCACGCAATCATCTAGGTCCCACAGGCATGCTCGGTTGCTGTTTAACATTTGATTATTTTGTATTCAGGGCTTGGAAGTGTTTTCATACATTTAGATTATTTATGATGTTACCAGTGTGTTAGCATGGGTCAGCACAAATTTGGGTTGCGCCTCTGTTGCCATAGTGACAGTACTTTGTCATAAACCAAAGTACCCTCTTTAGTCACTCTATAATTTTTTTTCTTAGTGTACACAAAAATGTTAATGCTGTGTATACCTGCAAAACAGGCCGCCAGCCCAATGCGAAGGCCATCTTTGAAGTTTACCAAATATATAAGGGCATAAATACCTTGGTACACTTTTATTTTGGATTTGTTCCCTGTAACATGATGCAGCCGAACAGCTTCATTCGTCTTTCTACTGAAACTGTCGCTCCAGACTGTCGATACGAACAACACAATGTTTTTTCTAAACCGCGTTCAATTGCCCATTTGGGGCACTGCCTTAATTATTTAATTAATGACTTAATTACACTGGCAATGACATACGGCACCTGTTGTCAAGGAATTCCAGTGGCTCGGCTTTGTTATAGCCGCTTTGTTTCTAGCAAAATTTAGCTGCTAGCTAGCAGTGCTGGAGTGCTCCACATAGGCTGGCTTGATAGACAGTAATTACTCTGCTCACTTTGATGCTGTTACTACTGACCACATTTAACAAATCACGTTGACACAATGAAACAGGAAATTTGTCTCATAGACCGACTTTTATGAAGCGATATTTGTCTTAAAATCTAATGTTTATCAAGAGTAGCATAATGTGTTGCCAAGCACATTTTATCCATGAATCCATCCATCTATTTTCCACCACTCATCTGGGTTCGGGTCAGGTCGCAGGGGCAGTAGATTTTGAAGGGAAGCCCAAATTTCCCTCTCCCCAGCCACCTTAGCCCCTCCGAGAAGATCCAGAGAGGGCATCTGAGATGCATTGTCACTCCATTGTGTCATGGGTCGCCCCCCAGGGCCTTCTCCCAGTAGGATCATTGTGACATGCAAACCTTTCCACTAGGGTAAGGTAATTGCTTATGGAAGGGAGCTCAGTTTAAATTGAAGTTAAAACGTATTGATTGAGAATTTTTCATATTTGGCCATGTTATTTGGTCTTCCGTGTTTCTGATATCCGAATACCAAAAATACAGGTGAGCTGCAGTCCTACATGTGAGCCTGTGTTTAATTTATTGTGACAGTGATAGGGTGCTTTTACATTAGCATCCCTCAAAAGTAATTTTTTTCCCATCTCTTTTGCAACATACTGCTTGAAAGAGCGTCACATCTTTGTAAATGTGATTGTCTTCCACTGGATCCTTTTCTTGTCATACTGACCCTTCTCATGAAATCCTCCTATGCGGGAATGAGTCACTATTCAGTTTTTTTGTTTTGAACATCCGCGACAGGGATCTAAAAAGTTGCTAAATACAGTGACAAAATCAGTGTGTTAGCAGCAATCGTATGTTTGGAAACTAGCCCTTTTCGGTCTACAGCCGTGGTGTTGATGTAAACGCTCGTTGGTGGGATTGCGCTTTGAACTAAAGGCGCCGCTAGAAAGAATCAATTTAAAGGTAAATGTATAAAACAAATCCTAGTGACAAACACACTCAAATGAATGATCAATTACAGAACTCTTCCTTTTGGTTCCAATTTGGAATGTCCACCGCTGGCTTTTAAAGGAACAGCATGCTGCTATATTCATCAGGGTGTGACTTATAGACTACACTTGTTCAAGTGAAAAAGGTTGTAAAGACGGCTTATTCTACTCATAAAATTAGGTCCATTCCTACCCGTGATGGTGCTCTTATCTACGAGTCCGAGCTCCACCCAGGGCGATGGATCGTTCCACTCTGCGGTCCAGACGAGCCCCTCGTGTCCAGAATGCACATTCCTGGTGGACCAGGACGGTCGGTGCTCTTGGCTTTCTGCGTCCCCAAAAGATGTGGCGTTTACACCATACACCGGGAGGACGTTGTTACATTCTGTTGAGCAATCAAAGGAAAGGATGGGATGCTGGAAGGAGGTTGTTTCAATGTGCTGAAATGTTTTATAAACAGCCGAGAAATAATATTTAGAAATTGTAAGACGCGTTAGAATGAAAACATGTGACTTGAAGCCATCGGGCTGTACCTTGTGTGAACAAGAGCTTCTTTTCAGATAATGACCCCCTGTCCGAAGAGAAGTCAGTAATGAACATCTTTACAATTTGGAGCGTGTTAACACTTGTAGTTTACCGACATTTTTGAAAGGATCCCGTTGGAAAAGGTCGACTCGTAGAGCGTGAGGCTCCTCCCGCGGCTCACGCTCACGCGACCTCCGAGACCGTCGGACGTCGCTCCGGCGTGCACGGCAGACTTACAAAGCACCGATGTCTATGGCACAAGGAAATAACAAAACAGTTTTGCACAAAGCTCTAGCAAAAGTTCAACATTGAGAGTTTAGCACCTGAATCTAGCAAAGGCACATTATGTCCACACCTGCGCACCAAAATGACTTCTGAAACTCTGTTTCCACTTAACGGTTCAATATGCTACGGTAACATATTTAAGTCCATTGTAAAGGATCCCAAAATACCAGGATTTATTTGTGGGGATCCCGGTTGCTTTTCTATTTAGGAAGGTGCGGCTAGTTTGAGTCGATTGGTCAACTAAATCTGCCTGTCTTATTTTACGATGAATTGAATGGGATGAAAATTGTTTATGACAGAGTTGGGTTCCTTCAGTGCTGCTGTAACTCAAATTCAGTATCGGTCAAAAATTTGGCAATACCATCAAATTTAATGGTCTCAAACGCAATCATTCACTGCCAATGACGACCTTAGACGTCAAAGAACCATTTTTAGGCTGGCGGTGAATGCATTTTACCATTCACTTCCATTGACAGCTATTTAAGTCAGAAATCCATTTGAACTGAGCTGATAGTGAAAGAGGCCAAGTTCAGTATCAGCCAGAAGTTTGGAAACACCTTCAAACTGTACTTCTCTCAAATGCATTAACTCATTGACTACCATTGATGACTTTAGATGTCAAAGAACAATTTTTACTTAAATCATTCACAGTTCTTGATGGCTATTAAAGTCAGAAATCTATTTGAACAGAGCTGGTCATGAATGCGGTCAAGTTCAGTATTATTCAAAAGTTTGAAAACTGTTATGTACTTACATCTCGATAGCCGCGCTCGTGACCTCCCCAAATGTCTCCCGTCACATTTTTGCACCCGGCAGGACAGTATACACTAAAAAGCAAAAGATTCTTGAACAACTCTTGCTACTTCTTGAACAACCATGAAAAACACGCAGTATTCACCAACCTCACATGTGGCGAGCTAAAATGAGAGCCTCGCTGTAAACAAGAGATAATATCTGCAACAATAGAAAAAAAAGGAATTTGAGGAAGAGTAGGATTTAAAGCAAGACGTGAATATGTATTAAAGGTCTTACATAACAACCCCCCCCCCCCAACACAGACATGAGACAGCCCAGTGTATTACAAATGTTGCTACATTAGGGGATGTGCGGTCATCGGTGTTGCGATGAGCAAGGCCTTTGTTGCGCTGACCGACGAGCACGGACAGCGACTGGCTCTCGTGTGATCTCAGCTAACAGACGGCGGTTTGTGCGTCCAGACATGGCGAGATTTCACAAACAAGCTAAGGGAAGACAGGAAACTGTGATACACGCAGCGCAGTCCGGATGACCTCATCCGGGCAGACTAAGTATAGACTCCTGCTCGGACCACTCACATGACGCAGGAATAAAAACAAAGTCCCTATATCTTTCTGTCTCACGAAACGAGATGTGCCTTATAAAATCTACGTCATGTCGATGAGCTGTTGTCACATGGCCATTGGCGCTCTTGGTGTTGTAAGAGGAGAAGAATCAATCCTCACAGAACAAGAAGCCAGAGGCCTCTCAGCATTCATCCCCAAAGCAGTCTTGCTTTCCCAGCAAACACATTGAGCAATGATAGCGACGGATTCTGAATGCCAATCAGTTGTGACAAATACACACACACGGACTACAAATAGCTTTGTACAAAGTGACAAAAAAAAAGCACACAAGTTGTCACCATGTCAAACTTTTTTCAATAGCTCACATGACAATATGCATTATTAAGAAGGTGTGTTCAGACTAGGGTTGTGCAGAGCATTCAAATCTTGCTGGGATTGTGATTTTTCAGTTGTGTACACTAATTAGCAGGTATCTGGGGCAAGAAAAAATATTCAAGCACTTTTTTAAAAAAAATGTAGGAACTTGAAATTCTCAAGAACTCGTTCAGGTCTTTACTTGGTGACTGTAGCCACAGATACATATCTAATTTGAACCAATTGGGGTGAAAACGGCAGAGTGGCAGGCTAGTTGGCACGTCCACCTCACATGCGTGGTCGCTAGTTCACTTCCGCCGACGACCTTCTCGTGTGGGGTTTGCATTCTCTCCCTGTGCCTATGTGGGATTTCTCTGGGCATTCTGATTTCCTCTCACATTCCCCAAAACCCGAATGGTGGTTATCTTGGACGGTCCAAGTTAGCTTGGACGGTCCTTAGCTGTGTTTGTGTGTATGAATGGTTGTCTTTGTGCCCTGCAATTGGTTGGCAACCGGTTCAGGGTGTAAAAACAGTTGGGATAGGCTCCAGCATGCCCGCAACCCTCGTGAGTATAAGTAACTAGGAAAATAAATATATGGAAAAATGGTCTGAAAATGATTATTTATTCACTAATGATAATATATGTCAGTTCATTTACCTATGCTAGCAAAACACGTACAAACAGGCAGAACTTTCAAATTTGTTCCAATAAATTGCACTTATTGTCATTTATACAGTAAAAAATTCTCAAATCACCATACAGACGCACACTATTTGAATAGAAAGTGTATCATACCAAATTTCTTGGAATGGTTAGAGATGCAGCAAGACATAGCTTGTAATTGCTTCCATATGACATGATCTTGAGTTTTGAGGTAGTACATGCCTACTCCTAATACCTACTACTATTTTTTAAGCTACAGAACAAAGCTGTGAGAATAGTTAGAGCTAAAATGATAGAAGAAACAAATTCATTATTTAATCATTTAAATACTTTTTTATTTTATGATTTAGCCAAATTATATATTGTAGAAATTATGTACAAAGTACATCCTGTAATTATTTCCTGTGTATGTACTGACTACTGAGTATCCTGAAGCTGTTTGAAACCAGAGATACAGTACTTGTTTTGACATGATGGGAACTGGTTTCCTCAAAAAGCATAAGGCAAGGACCAACTTAAAGTAAAGACGTGTCTCTGTTGAAGGTGAAAACTTATTAAAAATATTTTGAAAATATACTGTTCAAATTCTTTCAAAAGAGAGTTTGAAATCAAATCGCAGCATAAGACAACATTTTTATGATTTTCAGTGGTTGCGATATTTTTCCGTGAAAATTTGTAATGTGGTTGTGATAAATTAATCATCAACAAAACAAAATGATAAGCAGCTAACACTAGTTCCCCGTAACACTTGTCCAGTATTTTGGCCAATCCTTAGATTTCTACATCAAAAGAGAAGCATTGATAAAAAAAAAACACCATGGAGCTGAAATTTCACCTAGATGTTGACATCTTGTCAAAGTTTGAAAAGGCCTGACCAATTTAAGCCTTTCATATCCTGTTGGGACGCTTTTCCCTACACAACAAGTTGTGCTGGGCCGACTGTCAACAAGGTAGCTTGTGTTGTACAATTTCCCATGTATTAATAATCTAGTACTGCGGAAATATATTGATAATATGTGCTATATATGTGTGTTACTATAGATTACATTGACTGCTATGTATTGTAGGCGTTTGGTGATCATTTTCACTTCATATATTATTATTATTGTAAAAAAACCGATATGACAAAAAATCCCAGGGCCTATAACCTAATCTATGGAAGTAGGGATTTTTGAACTAATTTTCCAAGTATCCTAGACTTAAAAACAAGTAATACATGCCATGAGTTTTATTTTTATCAACAAAAAAAAAGGTCGTGAAAGGGTAAAGATATCGCAAAGAAAAGTGCCATCCCTTGGCTTAGATACTGCGAATAGAATGTGGGAGAATTTGTCCAAAGAATTGACACTTCATACTGCACAAGGGTTACCATAAAACTAGCTACTACGATAAAATAGGAGAGAAGCGCGCCTCATTTTGGTGGGTGGGCTCAGCAGCAGGTTTGGTACATACCTGGATAAAGGTCTGTGGCGTAGGACAGCAGGAACCCCCGTCCAGACCGATGTGACCCCGATTTAAAGGTTATTGTCACTTCATTGCTAGCGACTGTTAAATTCTTTTGTAATGCATTAAGTCTCCCACACACTGGACCTGTGAACGTGCAGAAGGATATTTTCAATTATACATATCGGCATATTGACTGCCGACCAATCCAGGGTGTCGTGTTCTGACCCTCAAGATCACCTGCGATGGGCTGAGGGCCTCATGAGGACAAACGCGATGCAAAATGGGTGGATGGGTATGGTATATAACCCTTCTAAGAAAAGTTTCCCCGAAAATTGTGAAGTGTTTCATAAATAAACAGAGTTTGCTTTTGTTTGCAATGTTTTATGTGAATTTCTTAAATGTTAATGATTAAAAAGGGACATTAACTACTATTAAGAGATACTTTATTTGTTTAGACATTTTCAGCAATAAAAATTCAATATTTTGTCCATAATTCATTTGATAATTATTTTTAATGCTCAACTAATAACATCATATGTTCTCAAGGCTCGGGTAACGACCAATCACAGTTCACCTGGTTTGTTTTTGGGTATGATCATGTGACATTTGCAAGCTGAGCCCTGATTGGTTGTTACCGGAGTCTTTAATACTAGAGCAAATATGTTTCAAAAGTATGAATTGTAAAAATATATGAAAAAATAAATAGTACGATAAATTTATTACAAATACAGTAAATTAGTTCATAAATTAATTAATTTTTAATTTCCTGTAATTAATTAACTTTATACTGCTGAAAATAGCTAAATAAGATTAGTATCCATTTAAAATATAAGTAGTAAATTAAAAAAAACATTAAAATGTATGTACTGTTTTCAGATAATTTCTCTTTATGATAATCATTAGCCAAATGCTGTTAACCTTAGCATGTGCTAAGTAAAAATCATTTGTTTATGCACTTAATATTGAATTAGCTGGATAAAGTATCTCTCATTGATATACAGAATCAAAAATATGATTGTAATGATGAATCTTGATACTTTCATATACCACATTGTGAAGGAAATCATATATTCGGTTGTTATCATTATGTGCTTATTTCTTGTCTGGAATTGTATGCATTGCTATCCATCTGTGCAGGCCTATACACTTTTTCCTCTTTGCCATTGCTTGAGTAATCTATACGAAAAAGCCCAAGAAAAATCCAAATACACACATCACTGAGAAAAAGACTGAGAAAAATTATGGTTTTGACTCCTAATTTTGACTCTGTGGTTGATATCTAAATTGTACAACTTTTAGGAGGCTCCACCCACTGCATTTGTCGGTAAAGGTTTACAATGAGTACACAACTGATCGGGGCGTTGGCGAACTCACTCGCTGAACATTAGTGCGAGTAATATCAAAGAGTTGTAGACTGTCACAGCTTGTAGGAACAGTAATCCGGCAGGGAGAAAAGAACATTACGGTCATGACTAAGGTACTACGGTATCCAGTAACAAACATGTCGCAGCGCAATTCTTCTATCATCGATTTCTCAATCATCCCTTTGGAGCAGGGCCAAATTCATATGCCTTCAAGACAACCTTTGTGTCTCTGAGTTCGCTTGTTACATCATGTGTCAAAAGATTGGCATGCTTTGGGTTTATTGGCACGGGGGATGTCTGCGATTGCATGGGAAAGACCAAAAATGCCGTAAGAGAAAAGTAGGAAGGTACAGGGCCTGTGAAAGATCTTACCTAGGCCGGGACGCCCGTTTTTCTCTGCGATGACGAGAGAGCCGTTACTGCAACCGGGACTACTTTCGATGTCAAAATCCCCAAAAAGAAATCGCAGCGTGCGCCCTTCTGGGACACGAAGCTTCCATTTGCACCAGGTGTGACTCGGATATGTGCCCGGGTAATTCTGTGAGGCCAAGGTGCCGGATTCAGTGCCCAGGAGCGTATGGCCACAGCCATCACCTGAAACAATATAAATGAAGCGCTTTCTCATGTGTTTTTTCAAGCAAGTGGATGCAAACCAATTCAAGTGAAGTTGCCTTGCCATTTTTAAGGAACACTCGAATTGGCAGTTTACCAACTAGCTCTTCTGAATAATGAGGGCATCCACTGTACGTTAAAACCACAATTACAGTCAGTCATAGCATTTAAATAGTATAATAACTCATTCAATCCCCCAAAAATATTTTTTACATTTTTAATAGGCAAAATCCCAGGTATTTATTTCATTATCTATCCATCCATCCATCCATCCATCCATCCATCCATCCGTCCATCCGTCCATCCATCCATATTTTGATTTATTTTGCAAGGTACACAGAATTTATTCAATTTAATAATGCAAAATGTCACACATTTACATTATTCTTATGAACTCATTCACTGCCATTGACAAGTGTACTAGTCAATTTTTTTTTCAACAGGGAGGGTGTGGAAGGACAGTATATGATTCCGCTCCAAAGTAAATGTCTAACGTAGAAACAGCTTTACTGATGCACAACCACCAAAACAACAATGCCACAATTTAGATATGAGATCAACACAATTTGAAGTCCACTTGGAGAAATAGATGCTTTTTTTTACCACTTTTTTCCACTACTGATTATAAAATAATGGAAAAAAGGTAGAAAGGACAAAGTACATGTTTGCATATGGTAGACTCGGTGTATTTATAATCACTGTACCTAATATCGCATGGATATTGAAAATGTCCAAATTCTTTAAAATGGCTTTCAGCGAATGGGTAAATTGCAGGGATATTTATGTTTGCTTCCTTAAAGTATTTGTTGTATTGCAAAAACACTAAAACCATAAAAGCTAGATTAAGTATACTATATGGGTATATGAGAAGTACAATATATTATAACTAAACAAATTGCAAGAGTTGGAAGCGTTCCAAATGTAAAGCAGCCGTGAGAAAGATTTTCCCACTTCTGCATCACCATCACTTTCTGTGTACAATAGAAGTCTACCGGTAATAGACACTTCCTGAGAGCACATGCAGTAAACTGCACTTTATTTATAACTATCTTGAATGGAAGCAGTCACACAGTCTTTATAAAAAGGTCCACACACCTCTGTTTACAAATACTAAAAGAGACCCAGATAATACATTAAAAACATTTTATCCATTAGAACAACTCAACTCGAACAACTGTACTTGGAGATAAACTGCCCTTCATGTTAATTCATGGTTCATTTGCGTTCATTTTAGATTAAGCTTGAACATAAACAGCTGATATTTTTTTATTGCAAAATTAAAAAAAAAACAAATATTTGTTTATGTTTGATTAAAATGCACAGGAAGACCTCAAAAAAATGAACACATATTAATCAAAATATTGAGGGGAAAAACAGCAATGACTATTGCTATTTCAGCAATAGTTATTGCTAAACCACTCAAACGGTTTGTTTAAATACTTAAATTTTTATTTCTGCTCCTTTTTAAGGTGATTCATAACACGATCTGAACTGACATCTGCTCCTGTGACAAACACACGAATCAGACTGGGACACTAATATTTAGATGAAAGCTAACTCATCAGTGGGCCACAGTAAATAAATGAGCAATTCCCAGCGTTATCGCACAGAGATCGCTTTTGCGGAGGCGGCAGCAAGAGTTCAGTCGTCAAGTGGTTCAGGAATGGTCAAAAGATTAAAAAATGCACTGGTCACCGTCTGAGCTTCATCCCTAGTCCTCGTCTTCCATATAAGGGTGCTTAAGTTATGTTGAGTCCAAACTGCAGGATAACCCTCTGTGCTCACCCTGTGTCTTCAAAACACACACACACCAGCCCCCAACTTCCACGCCACTCTGTTTTTGCCCCTGAGGATTTCCTGGAAATGCCACTGCCACATGCAGTAAACCATGGGCAACCGAGCATGGATGTCTCTTTATTGTGGAAGGGTTACTTTAGTGAGCAACGCTTTGGCAAAATCATCTTTCCCCTTCGCCGTTCTCCAATGAAAACATGAGCTCATTTTATCCTGGTTTGACCTATTTGGGCTATTAACTAGAAAACACAAAAACCCTGTTCCATATTTTCCTCTAGTGTTTTGCTGGCAGGCTCGCAGGTCCACACAAGCAGCTGGGATGCTCACCTGTAGGACTTGCTTACATTACAAGCTGTTCTGCCTTATTAATGTTCTGATACCATTTTTCAGCGCAAAAGTGATGGGTTGGCATCATTCCCTCATTGTGTGGCAGTGCAGAACAGTAACAAAAAAAGTAGAAAAAAATACCGCTTCTAAAGGACAACCTCTGGGGTGAGGGGAAAATACAGCTTGCGTAGGTAGCAAAAAGCCTCTTTACACAAAGATACTGCAAATATTAACTCAACGCCCAGCACTGTGCATTTTCACACAGCCATATATCATCCCACGATCAGATACTAATCTGATGTGTAACAATTACATGCCAGAGGGTGACAGTTGTTTTCCCACGACACGGTGGGAGAAAGTTCTGTTACGGGTCTGAATAATACAATAAAATACCACGTGTAAGGGCCACCGTCACTCAACACTCGAGACGAAATACTATATTTCCCACTTTGCGTGGGCTCCACCGCAGCCGACTGTTTCCCAGCAATTGCAAAGTGACTGTGAAGTTAATCATCAGCCGGCGTGAAGAAATCAAAGCCACAGAGAGACGTCCAAAAATAACACATTGATTGCACTCTTCAATCTCGAGTGTGATGAAGGTATAATGCTTCTCGATGTGGCGTACGAATTCCACTTGAGCGTTCGGACCTGGGAAAGGTAAACGCATTGCTCCAGGTAAACATGAAGGGAAGAGTATGTTAAGAATGTGTCACGTGACCAACAAAAAAAATCTACTTATGGAACTAAATGACTACAATATGAAAAAAATGCGCGCAAACGTGATAACCACTCATGGAAATCCCAATTGATAAAAATGCACGTTTTGACTTGACAATTGGATGACGCTGGATAATAAAAGTTAACAGTAAATTGGCAGTTTTACAGTTTGTCTGTACAATACAAAACTTTATTATTTATAGGAAAAAAAAAAGTTTAAACGTCCCAAACAGTTGCTAGCTTGTATGCTCCCAAAGAAAAAGTCTCGAGACCCGAATTTGAGCTAATTAACTCAATATTCGTAACTTACCCTCTTGGCCCCGGGCGCGTGTGGAAAAGGCGCTAAATGCGATGCAATATCCAAGTAAAAGTGATATCATCTTTGATCTCCGAGTTTTTCGCACTTTGTTCTCATGGTTTCCAGAGCTCAGTGCAGGCAAGCACAGTGCAAGGAGAGCCGCTTGCGCTGCCGAAACGTTCTTTCTCGTGTTCGTTTTGCTCTCCGGAGTGAGCTAAAGTTGTAGTAGAAAGTATTGGGTGTTTACTATTGGCCACGAGGTGCTTACCCGACTTGCGATTGGTCCATCAGCGCTGTCAGTCACCCCGCCGCCCGCATTCCATTTAGAAGAGGCGGGCAAACGTTCAAACTGATCCGAGGTCAGTCTGTGCTCAATTGTTAATGGTTTACCTTTGTTTACATGGACGGTAACGCTGAACTCGGATCTACTGCACTTTTTCACAATTCGTTTGGGCTGCAAGTATGTTACGTTGACATGTTCCAACAATCCACGTACACGCCCCCGTCACCCTTTGACAAAAGCACGTCTCCTGTAGAGGGACGTTCCAAAACAAAGAAGTTACAAACCACACGAGGCTCATTTGAACATTTATGAGGTTTTCTTTTTAGAGCGCACAAGCCGCGCGCGCGTGTTGTAAGTGTGTGTTTGCACGTTGTGTCTTTCGACGCGGATCGGCCATGGGCTGAGAGGCGCGCCAATCAAGCGGCGCCCTAGCACATAAGAGTAATTTGACCGATTTACACAGCATCGCGTGCGAGCGCACCGCTTGTCGTGACAGCGGGACAGATGCTTCTCAGGCAAAGGCTGCCTTCAGTGCGGGGAGCGTGGACGCGTCACGGCGCATGCTCTCCTACCTCTCTGGCCGGCGGAGGATGAGGAGAAGGGTGCCCCGCTCAACAACGGTAAGTCAAACTAAGACAACGTTGACTCAAAGTAGCAGGTGCTCTGTTTGGGTGTCTGCGTTTTTTTCCCTCGTTTTGAATATGTGTGTGCGCGCGTGTTTGCGCGGAGGGTTTGTGCGCTCGTTTGCAGCGTGCGTGCCGGGCTGTGCGTGACGCCGCGCCAGCAGACGTCAGTTTGAGTGGGTGAAGTAGTGTGAGGGAGGCACGCAACGGCTCAGCTCAGGCTCAGGCTACTTGCTAGTGTGGCTATGTTGGAGCTTTTGCGTTTGGCCCATTTTATTTTTGCGTAAACGGTTAGTAATTTCCACTTTGCTCATTCGTATTTGGTTGCTTTGTAGGCTGTTTCTTTTTGCATGGCTGACATTGTGTGTTGTGAAAATAATTCCAAAAGGAACGCTGACTGTCAGTTGTTGTCTTATGAAAGAGAGCATTTCCTTTACACAGTAGTAGTTTGGACCATACTGCACAAAAGCATCCTCCAAACTTTTAGATCAAATTAGTCATGTGGTCGACTAAAGCAGCTAGCCCTTATTTATTACAGAGATATTTCCAATGCAGTACATGTCCTACTAATACTACTACTACTACTACTAATAATTAAAAAACATACAATACAGTCTTACACTAAGATTAATATTTTGGATATGTTTGCTAAAATTGCCACTGTATAACATCCATATAGCTCTGTGGTCTAAGTGAAACAAATGTTATTCAATTCCCAGATCTTGGGACATCGAAACAGCTGCCTCTCTTGTAAATACAGATTCAATTGCACTTTTATTTGCATATTTTTGTTATTTGCCTTTTCCTAAACTTCAAGTAAATAAAGCTGATTAAAATATGCCTCGGAGCATGACACACGTTTGACCTTATATAATACAACAGTATACCTAGAGTGGCATTACTTTTGTTATGACATTTGATCCTGTAATATTCTCTAAATGTTTGGTGTCTCGAAATTGAAACGCTTAATTATTACCGTAATGGGTATACTCATTATCTATCTATCTATCTATCTATCTATCTATCTATCTATCTATCTATCTATCTATCTATCTATCTATCTATCTATCTATCTATCTATCTATCTATCCATGTATATATATATATATATATATATATATATATATATATATATATATATATATATATATATATATATATATATATATATATATATATATATGTATATATATATATATATATATATATATATATATATATATGTACACACACACAGTGTACTTTCACCTGTTGATTGCCATCTTGCTTTTGTATGTTAAATCATACAGCTTTTTTTTTTACAGGACACATTTTGGCTTGGTCTCAATCTGCACATGTGTACATTACCTTAATGCATAGGCTTGTTTTATACAGTGAAACAAGACCAGTTCATGTGTGGATTATTCCATTTTAACCCCATTATGGGTTCATTTTCTATGCCGGTTGCATGTCAAACATCGCAGCTGGGGGGGCTTTCATTGATGTGTGTGTGATTGTGTGTGTGCGTGAATTTAGCGTCTGTGCGTGCGTGCATTTATTTGGTCTAAATCCTACTGTCAACATGCGTGGCTGGGCCTCTGTGCGTGCAGCTCTGTGAGGAGGGGTGCTGAGGTCATTGTGTCTGCAGGGGATCTCATGATGGAGAAGGAAGAGGAGGGAGGGTCCACTGGCAACAACCATAAGGCTCAAGTCATCCTGCACCTGCAGCCTATCTTGCATGGGTAAATACTATGGATGTTGCTATCGAGGCACTGTCTATACATACATGAGAAAATACTGTATGCACTTATCATTCATTTGACAGGATTCTGTCTATACATTTTACATAATAATGCATAATGTTAGCAATATCAGCATGCCTCTCCACACGTGGACACAATTGTTGGTACCCCTCAGGTAGTGAAAGAAAAACCCACATTAGTCACACTGAATCTGACAAAACAAGAACGTTTTATGAAAATCTACCAGAAAAAAACAGACATTGCTTTTGAATTGTGGTTCAAAAAATATTTAAAAAAAAAAAAAAAAAAAAAAAAAAAAAACTGATGTGCCACCATCTGATTGTTTTCAAAATGAAGAATCTTTCAATTATTTCATCTAATAATTGCCCGATCCAATATATGTTTATTATTATTTATTTATTTATTTTTTATTCAAGTGAAAGGTGAGTTGAAGTGAGCGGATACAAATAGACATTGCTTATTCTCTTCTACACATGACTTATTAGACAGTGACACTGACAAAAAGTGTCAATGCTCAACACTTAGCAATCAGAATTAACATTAGCCTGCTAGTAATTACCACTTACCACCATTTCGTTCACACCTACATAATGCTACATGTACAATGCACATCTCACAGTGTCTTCAAAGTCACGTAGAATGCTTCAATAATTCTCCATGAATCAACCTAAGAGTGAAGCTGGCTGCCTGTTAGCTACAACAAGGTCATTAACTTCCTGTTTGTTTTCTTCTTCAGCAGATGGGGCACATTTTGTGCTTCACTGTCTTCTCTAAATCGAACACCTAAAACTGAGCCAAAATAGATTGTTTGTAATAACAGGTTTTTTTTTTTAATATTGCAGCTCTAGTGCTTTTTGGGAAGTTTTGGGAGCTTTCTTTCCAGAAACTCCACGCGCTAATATTTTCTTTAATGAAAGCGCGCTGATTACTAAATCAATGTGTTTTTAAGCACACAGACAGAATGAGCCATTTGGTTACTTGGTGGTGCACCAAGACAACAAGTGGAGCTGATCTTTGGATGTTTTTCTGTTTAAGTACGGCAACAGTCAAAGTACTGCTAGTCAGGTCCACTTTGCAATAGTTGAGTACATTTTCTAAGTTTTTAATTGGAAATGATCAGAAACTTGTGATATCCCGTTGTTTTTCTTTTTTATGGTGGCGGGGTTGCAAAACTGCGTGCACCTGAAAGATCTGTGTGGAAAATGATGGTGCAACCATGGTTCTGACGCAGCTTTGAGGCAGATATTTTCAGTCGACACATTTTTAAAGTTAACTTCCCCTACTTGGTTGACTTTTTTCCCCCCTAACCCTAAAACTAATTCATGAAACAGGCCTGGCAACTACTGTGCTATCACCGTGCTACTTGGTGAAACTGCTGAAAATCAATAATAAAAAAAGTGTAGGTAAAAAAGTTGAAGAAAATCAATAATAAAAAAAAAACATTTTTTTTGTTCTTTTTGAATAATTCCATTGAGAGTTCTGGAGCGAACACACAGATTTATAGTGTGACCTTCAGATAGAGTGACACTGTTCCTGATGTAGTTGTGTAGGTGAGAGCCAGGGCCAGGGCCTTGGCATTGGGTTTAGCCGGCAGAAGGTAGGAAGGCTCCCAGTGTCATGTCTTATAAAGTTAATTTAAAAAAAGAAAGCTTCCTAAATTTTTGGGGGGTAACTAAAGTTTTCTAAAATGTCAACATAAATGAAAGGATCAGCAGCACAATTTAAGACATTTTCGGAAATTTCAAAGTAGATACCAGTCGGGCGAAAGTGTAAAACTTTATGCTCACAGACACATTTTCACATAGAGGGAGATAAAAAGAAGTACTTTGTTGTTTAATGTCACTTGTTGGACAAGCGCTCCAGAGACACAGCTATTTATTTACAAACAAAATTATAGCCTTTACAAAACATTGCAGTAGTAAGGTTTTAATTTACAGTACTATTTGTATGAAATACACTGTACAAATAAAACAATAAGACCTAAAAGACTAACTATGGCTGTAGCTGTGTGACTTTGTTTCTGACATACTGCATTGTGTAAACATTCATTTCATGCTGTTTGTAACCTTGAAATCACACAATTACAGTAAATATTTGAATAACTACAGAAATTGTTTGTAGAAAAAAAAGCCACTTGTCTTCTGCTGTTTCTTTGATTTCCGTGGCTCACTTGAACGGCTCTGCGCCTAATAATCATAAACAGAATTTTCAATATCCCTCAAATCCTTTGCCTTAAATTCATAATACATTTATACTGACTTTTGGACATAACTTTGACAGACAAAAAAATTGAAACAACTACAAAAGTTTGTTGTTATTATTACAGAAGTGTACATAAAAGTGGAAGCCTTTTGCATTAATAGTAATAGTAAAGAAGTTGACAAAAGTGGTAGCCCTTTCCATTAATCGTAATACTCAAGAAGATGCTCTTCAATTCCAAAAGGTTGGTAACTCAACTAAAGATTCAAAGTTTTCAATGAAACTAACGAGCATGTTGTCGAATTTTGGAAGTGGGTGTAGATGAAGGGAATCCACGCAGTTATGGGAAACACATGCAAACTTTAAATGGGGGACCCTGAGCTGAGATTCGGATTTAAAATTTAGGCCAATAGGCTATTTGTCAACGATTGCTTTTGTATGGCAGTTTTTTTTTGTGACGTTCTGTTGCCCTCTGCAGGGGAAATTATGATATTGCAGATACAAGCAGCACAGTCTTGGCCATAGAGACTCAACATGGTAAGAGACACTTTCTAGTACAGCACAGACTATTGTTATACACAATTGATGACTGACTGACTTGCCGAATATTGTAATTGTGATTCCTGTAGTTGTGATGATACCCTCAGTGGACCATCTGTATAAAATTGTTGAAAAAATACACTAGATTCTTGCACTGTGCAGCACTTTCAGGCTTTATGAATCATTATTTTGAATTGTATCTTCGTAGATGACAATAAATCAGAGGGTGAGAGTGTGGAGTACGGCTATCCAATTACTTGTGGAGAAAGTCGAGCTGTTCTACTCTTCAAGAAGTTTGTATGTCCTGGAATCAACGTTAGATGTGTTAAAGTAAGTGGATGGATGCTGTTATATTGGTTTTATTCTTGTTATATGTGCATTTGCTTGTTTATTTATAAGCACACACTGTTGACTTGTTTTCACAGTTTAATGACCAGCTTATCAGTCCTAAGCAGTTTGTACACCTGGCAGGCAAAGCCACCTTGAAGGACTGGAAAAGGGCCATCAGACTTGGCGGGGTTATGCTCAGGTTGGGGGTTTTATTTATTTACTTTGAAAAATATTTTACATAATTAAATAAATTATTTCTTTGCTTTTTTGTGACTGATCGAAGATAGCCTTCTAAACAGCCTGAAGTTTATTCTAATCAAGACACTTGCCACATTACTCGTGACTGCAAAAACAAAACATGATCTGGGAAATTGCAGGAATGGAATACCGATATTGCCATAAACAAATACAGCAAGGGCCTGGTTGAGGGTGGAAAAAAAAAACATTCTATTTGCAAGAAGAAAAGGAAGACTGCTTTTTGTGGTCTGATGAGACAAAGATTGAGCATCCCAAAGTGATGGAAATGAAAAAAAGATGTGACAGAGATAGACTCCCAAACAAATCAACATTATCAATGGCTTGCATGGCTTCCTGGGACGGGCTCGTTAATCTTCATTAAATAAACACATGGCAAGTTGTCAAAGAGAAAAAAACAACAACAAAAACTCAGTTTGAAGAAAGACTGAATGAGAAATCCTTTGTTCATGTTTCTGACCTCGAACATATACAAACTTATAACGCTTATAACCTTGAGCTGGAGTGAGGTAAAGATGGGCCACATAATCTTTTGAAGGAGCTTTAAAAAAATGTATTGTTTGTCATTGGTTTATTTCAAGGTAATCACTGGATGATTTCATACAGTAAACATGTTAATTGTGCATATGTATGATTACATTTTAAAAATTATTTACATTGAATCAATTAGCTAATTAATGCAACAATCAGCCAAAACGCTGCAGTGAAACCCTGAAAAATCATTACAAATGTAGAAAGTAGAATTTGGTCAAATTAGTGATGCATTTATTACAAGCAAAGCATTTTTTTTTTTTTTTTTACATTTTCATTTGGATTCTTGGGTCTGTTTTGTTGGGGGTTGGTTCAAAGTGATTGGCTGTCATTGTGCTTGGCATAAACTGATAGGCTCCTGTTGTGGGTGGGAGGGCAGGTTGAGGAGCAAAAGGAAGGGTTTAAAATGGAGTCGCGTGTGAGAGTTGTCTGTTCGATGAATGATAAATTTACCTCATTAAAATGCCACGACAGTACCTTTGATAAAGGTAGAGTATTATGCAGTTTTGGTAAGAAGTAGTTTGATTCCCACAGAAGCAGCTCAAGTTTAGCTTAACATATCAATGCAAAGCACCCATAACGATAGGAGCAAAGACAACGATGTAAACCGAATTTAACAACACTTTGCGTTAGAGTAAGTCTGCGACGGGCAGGATGGACGGTGAGTGTGGTCGTTAAGCAGCATTATGAATGTGACAGGCTCAAATACCGGGTAAACAAACTGCTGAGTATTGCTTTTTGCCATTTTATCATGTTTACTCTTGTTCCTTGGTGTAGATGCGAGTCAATACACTGACTCAAAGGCAATATCTGTTGTTTTCATCTTTTATCCTGCAGAGATCTCCGTGTTTGAAGAAGTCCGATTTAAACAGCCCTGAGCACCTGTGCAATAACACAGTGTTTGGTTCGACCTATTTCTTTTTCACGCAGAAAAATGATGGACTCTGGCCAGATAGACTTCTACCAGCATGACACGGTGTGCAGCAACACGTGCCGCAGCACTAAATTTGACATGCTGATCAACAACTCGCAGCTTCCTCTGGGGGCATCCGTGCAGCCCAATCCCTCGTCACTGGCTCTTGAGTCTCTTGGAGGGCAGGGGCCTTCCCTGACAGGTGCGTACATGATTCCCAACCATTGTGCTGAGAGGGATTATTAGGTTTTAACAGGTAAACAGAAATCGGATACATAGCTGTTATTAAGATATATAAGATGTATAAAGACAGATAATAGCATCACACAGATACATTGATATCTGTCATGAAGATACTGCATGAGGAAATTTGCACTAGCATGACCCAATCTTTATTTCGTTAATATTGTTGTCAGGTGGAGCCTGTTCATATTGGGTCATTTTTATAGTTCACAAATCAGTTGTGTTCCCAACTACCCACTGAGTCTTGTTGACCAATGTAAATAGTTGAAAATACCCTGCTCACTCTAAGGATACAATGTATTAATTCAAAATAACTTTTAAAAGTCTAAATAATATTGTACATATGTATATAATTAATTAATCTTTAATCGATTAATTACAGTCATAGGTAAACTGTTATTTTTTTATTGCATTAATCTAATATTTGTTTAATGTATGTTTGTTAGATCTGTTTTTATGCAGAGTTTTCTTGTATATATATATATATATATATATATATATATATATATATATATATATATATATATATATATATATGTAAAACACACATGCAAACACATTGTTTCTGTAATATATATGCCTTGGTTTTTATGAAGATTGCAAAACTTGGCCACTTTCTATTTGCTGCATTCTATCACTCATGTTTTCCCCTTTGGCATGTTGTTCCATAAAGATGCTTGCAAAAGCCCCGTGGATTTAATTTATCTGTCTCCCAAGATAATGAAATACTTTGAAAGCTGAAAAAAAATGGATAGGCGCATCGGTCTTTCCGCAGCCTTATCACTATTATAAAGAAAGCTCAAACCAAATGCCCCTGAGGTTGTGAAATTTGCAATTAGACCAACATTTTCTGGTCGAAGACACGCTTCAACTGTTTCTCTTTCTTGCACCACATAGCAACAGCTGTCACATGTGAAATCATGTGTGGCCAGCTAATGACACAAGACCTCTGCATTTATTGCAAACTCTTTAGTTGATGCGGTCTGACCTCTAATCCTGGTATGATAGCATTTTTTTCCTCCTCGGGAATAATGCTATTTTAAATATTTTATTCCATTTTTAATATCATATTTAAATGTACAAAGCAATAGTTTAAATAGGTTTAACTACACCACATATGGTGAAACCAAAATAACTACTGCGAGAGAGCTAACAAGGTGTTTCTCAGAGCAATACTGTGTTTTATAGATACCATCATTTCTCAAATTAAGGATTTTTTTTCACACTTTAAAATGTTTTAGTTCTTTATCGAATAATCAGTCATTTTCCAGTTGTCACAAGCTTATCTGGTAAGCTAACACAAATTTGTTAATTCAACAAATCGCAACGCCGCTCTGCTTTCCTTTCGGCTTTAATATGATGCACACTTTTGACCCCCTTCCATGCCAGTGATCTGTTTATGCTTTATTTTCAGTTTTTGATCCTCCTCTCATTTCAGGTGAGTCTCTACATGACGCAGCTGACTTGGACGAGGCCTTGGAAGATAAATTCGGTGGAGAGTGGAGCTCGGCGCACCTCACCACAGCCAATGGACATGCAAAGAGGAAGAGGAGTGATACGCCTGGTAAATAAAGTGCTTTGAATAAAATGTTTTCGTTTGAGCCAAGGTGGAATATAAATGCAAGTTATCTTAGGTTCTCAATTTGGGAGCTGGAAGAAAAGATGCTTTTTATATCTGGCAAGCAGGCAGCTAAAATTGTGTCAGCTTTATCTGTGTATGTGTTTGAGATTCATAAGAATTCAGAGAAATATTTGCAGGCAAAGTCACAAATGTATATTTTTAGGAGTGTCTAACCTTCTGGGAGGATACAAAGGATCAGTGAGATGCCCTGAATATGGCATGCAAATATATACCTAAGCTACATTGAAAAAAAACTCAGCCGGAGGAGAAGTTTGCAGCCTAACTAAAGCTGTGTGATTGGAAATTGAAAAATGATACAATCTTCGCTTGGTAGTACAGGAAGTCAGTAGATTGTTTGAAGGTGCATTAAGGAATTTTTAACGTTAAAAATACTCAATGCCTTGATGTGTACCCTGACATAGTCACAGCAACCACTGCGATACGCCTATTAAGGCACTTCCAATAGTATGAAATTAGGTCACAGAGTCAAATGTTGCACTCAATAAAGGTGCAAAGTAAGACTTATCCCACTTGGGTTGTCCCAGTTCTGATATCAAAGCATTCGAGGCGAAAGTAAAAAAAAACATCACATATATTTTTTCAGTTGTTGTTGCACTGCACCTCTTCCATCATTGTCGGTCCATTGTTTTTTCTCGACGAAAATTGTAAAGGTCGGCCCATCAGACAACCACTGATCTGTCGCTCACGTCTATTGTCAACCACCTCCTAAATTTAACCTCTGTGGGTCCATTTTCCCAGCCGTCTAATTAAAAAATCTTGAACAAGCATTATAAATGACGGTTCCATTAAAAACGGTCGCATTAGTAAATGTCATATGTTACATACACCGCATGTAAAAAGTAAGGGCTGAGCTTGTATTTTCTAAGTAATGCCTTTATTAGGGAATTTAAAAACTCCTATCTTGCGTTTCCTGGCTAAGAGCCAATCAGAGTGAGCTTGTCATTTGGGATGTGCCCATTGGTCATTGAAATGACATCACCTCTTTGCCTGCTCATAGGCATCCCAGAATGTTTTACGCAACTATCGGTAAGCAATCTCTTCATGTAAATGATATTTAAAAAGAAAAAATAACAAAAAAAAAAATCACAAAAACACTTAATTCTGAATTCTACTTTTTACTTTAGGTCTGTACAATAGTCCCGCTGCGCAAGTACAGTATGCATTTTGGTTCATGAAACCATGACTGAGAAAGGCAGCAAAAACGATAACATCGCCTGTAATGCTAGCTGTGTTTATACTGTGAAAAATGAGTAGTGAATTAAACCGAGGCAGTTCATGCCCTCGGCGGATCTTAGCCCCATAGCCACAAAGTGATTATAGTTTATTGTCAACGGAAAGAAGCAACACAGCAATGAAACAGCCAAAACAGTTGGCTCGTAATTTTGTCAGCAACAGAGGAGCATTGATCGGACCGACAACTGATGGTATAAATGTCTATCCCATTCAAACACACCCATTTTGACGTTTTTATTCCACCGTTATTCTGAGTGTTCCCGTCATTTGTCCGTATGTCTGTCCAAGTTGGGGAGAGAAGAAACATTGGACTTCCACCTTCCTGGAATGCAGTGTATAACCAGCGTAAACATTGGCAAGGCATTTGACAATTGGAGAATGCATAGCCAGAAAAAACACTTTGGCCTTGTCTACATGTAACCGTGACTGTTTATAACGCGCATCGCCATTTAGTAAGAAACATGGAACTTTTAACTCTACTTTTTAGCACGAGCACAGTGCCGTTACAGTTCTACAGGTCATTAAGTGACTTTGCACAACTTGCTGTTGTCTAACAACGAGCCGAATACCAAAAGTCACAGCATGTGTTTGGTCTATGAATCAACATTCTCACAACAGTTTTTTTTTAATGCAACCATTTGATGTTTCTACCGAGAAGTGTTTTTCAGGCAAATGTGTTTTTTCCTAATTAAATACTGGACAAAATAAATAGACATTAGCAAGGAGAAAAAGGTTAGCTTCTTCTGGCTTCAAGCAGCAAATCCCTTTATTCATGACCACTTAATCATCTGACAGCTCAAATCCAACTCTACCTGATGTGGCTAATAAGTGTGACAACACGAGTGTATTACTGCTAATAATACCTTTTTTTATATTCCATTTAATCCCCTTTGGGTTGAACAATTTTTGTTGCTTCTTTTTAAAAAAATATATATTTATATTGGAAGCGCAACAACTCAACCTGTTGTGTAAAATTTGCTCCATAAATAAACTTGACTTGACCTCTAAACCTTTTATCCCCCATCTCTGTCACTGCTGCACCTTTCCTAGCTCTTCTGTAGTCTTATAACTCATGGCATCATCTTTAAGCCCCCCCCCCAAAAAAAATTATACAACCAAAGATACAGCCAGCAGGGCAATCCATAATACATAAGCCAACAGAAAGTCAAATACTAGTTATAATATTAAGTCAAAATAAGTAAATAAAAATAAAAATACAACAATGATAAACAACCTTTATCTCAGAATGAAACAAAATAAGGCAATATTTACATAATAAGAAATTATAACATGACAGTACATTAAATTATGATTGGAGGCATTGACTATTGGGTTTTTTAGGGTTTTGTTTAATGTATTTTTAAAAATAAAATGTAAAGAGTATGAGCAAATTTAGAAACAAAAAGGAGACTGTCAAAAAAAAACAAAACAAAAAACTGGTCTATACTTTGTTGTTTGTAACTGGATAACCGAGGAAGAAAATATTGTTTCAGACAACAAGAAGTGATTGCATTTAAAATGAAACTGAAACCAATGAATTTGCTGGTGTCTTTTGGGGTCCGGGGACCGCATTTTGAGAACCCTTGATCCGAGGATGCTAGCTCTATTGTTTTTCTTTTTCATGTTTGTAGCACTTACGTGAAGACCATCACGGGAATACATTACAAGCGCTTTTCCATCTCATATTTGTCTGTGTGTAGATGGCTTATTAAGCTTGTGGAGGGGTGTATCTGATTATGGGCTGATGGGAGAAGTCCTCTCCGGTCTTCAGGCTCACTTATTGGCCACTCTGAAAGGAGTGGAGGTCCGCAGCGAAAAGGCCGAGCTGCAGGAGACCGGTGAGTTTACACAGTGAGAACCTGCAAAATGCTGAAGGTCGGAAAAAAAGATTTGCTTTGAGTAGAATATTGATTAAGTAAATGTTTAATGCTGATGGCCCCTCCGGCTAAATACGGCTTTCAAACATTCCAGTCATGCACAGCTACTGAGGATTGACTTATTTGTGTTGTTCCAGACGCCATCATCTTGAATTCCCTGTGTGAGATGTTTGGGCTTTTAGACTCAGTCAAGCAAGCGCTGGAGCAGCGACGCAGCCAGAGGGAAGACAATGAGGACGATGGCGTCTACGGTAAGGGAGGCAACCTTTACCAAGCTGTTACTGAGGAATCATTCACCGCTGAGTTCCCCTATTTGCTGTGACTACTTAAAATGATACTATACTTATAACCGTACACTACATACTACTACACTATAACCATTTACAGCAGTAAGAAGTTTATATTTTGTTGAATTAATTTAATAGCTAAATTATTTTCTGGTACAATTAATACTTTTCAAAAACACATCACCCATGCTGTGGACTGAAAATGACATCGCTCGGGCTCAAGGCTCAGGCAGTGACGGATCGCCGTTCAACTGTTTTTTTTGGGTGTGGTCATGTGACAATCGCAAGCTGAGTCTTGATTGGTTGTTACTGGAGTCTTGATAACATGTGATGACATTTTCAGTTGACAGCAGGTTGCAAAATGTGTCCAAAGGTATTAATCGCACATGAAAAATGAGTGATCTATTAGCCATTTCAGAGAATTTTGACATTTTCTATACCCACACGATATTGTGCCCAGTGATTATATACACACAAAACTAACATTCAGTCATGTACGTAGTTTACCACTGGTGTATGAATTTTTGAGTGTATGAATAATGTAGCCATTGTAAAGCACCTTTGCGTGTCTAGAAAGGCGCTATATAAAAGTAATGCATTATTATTCATTCATTTGTGTACCGCTTATGATTATGTGCCCACTTTTCTGCTATGTCGAGACACCGCATTTAAGGAATTAAAGAAGTTGCTTTGATTGGCCATGATTGAAGTCAGTTGTGACCTCTCCCACTGTGGTGCAGGCCTCCTTAACACGAATCCGCTGGCTTGCGAAATTACCAGCATTGTTTTCAAACCGCTTGTGAGCCCCCAGTCTTAAATTGGAAAAAAAAACAACAACCAAAAAACAGGTAACTAACATTGTAAAAATCCGTTGTAATTACCGTCCACGTCTCTCAGCTCAAATAATTAGTTTTTTCTTTACATTTTTCTTTACGTCCTCTCACGACCTATTGCTGAAGCTGATTATTGTTTCGAAATGCGTAGCACGAAATGCCAAAAGCAAAAGAAGTGACATCCACTAAAGCTTTTACTCGGATTCCCAAATGATCTCAGGTTCAGGGGGCGTTGGCTTGAACATTGACGTTCGGCGGTATCACTTCTATACTGTCTCCCCGTAGAGCTGGAGGAGCTGTCAAAGGAACGCAGGAAGCAGGTGTGTGTTAAAAACACATCCTTCAAACACGCATCCCCCAAGCACCTTCGACCCCAACGTCACCAGCCATCCAACAGCCAGCTGTCGCCCACCCTCAGCAACACTGTGATCCAGCCTCTCTCGCTCGTGGGCTTACCCGAGCTGCCGTACCCTCACCCCAACATCAACCCCCAGCACGTCAGCCACTTCCCCAGCCATCGTGGGCCGCAGGGGGGGGCTGCGAAGAGCGAGGAGAGAACGCGGGCGCCCTGTGAGCAGGGCAAACAGGTGAGGGCCCACAGGGCGGTACAAGAACTAAAGGTGGAGATGCAGCAGGCTCTTGGACAAAGGGCGTGCAAGCTTCAGCCTCAGTTAGGAGGAAGTGAGGAGGTAAATGAGGCGGAGAGCTCGCATGGCTTTGAAAGGGCGACTTTGGGGAGAAAGGGATTGAAAAATCTTAAAACTAAATGAGAGATTGATACAACATGAAGTGGGACATGATCCCAATGTCAAAGGCAATTTGTAAAAGAGTACTTTGTAAACCTGTCCGTGCGACTACTTTGATTTAGTCTTTGGTGACTGTTTTTCCTTGTGGTAAAAGTTGGTTGGGATAGCAGGTAGCAAAAGGGAATATTTCTTACGATATTTGTAAATGAAAATACTTTTTGTGGGTCATTTAATGTTGAGGTTTATATAATAGCAAGTTTTAAACACAGGAGCTCACTCAAGCTCATATGAAGGCATAATGCTTTTTCCCCATTAAAAAAGCATGTATGTCCGAGATTTGTATTTATTTTTTACCCACAGTTTAAAATAAATCTATACTGTATTTTTTGTGTGAAAGTAACTAGAGCAGCCTACTCTCAATGGGATGACAACAGCACTAAGCTCTATGCATAGGAGGACAACCTTCTTGACAGTATATATCACACTTTGCTGATTTCTTCAAAGGCTACTTTTTATGAATACGTTGCAAGTGAAAAAAAAGTATCAAGATAGTCTTTAAATGTGAATAAATACCCTGTATGATCATTGAACACATTTAAATAAATGTTTCAAGCTCTAAACCAAATTGTTTTAAAGGAGACTTTTTTTTTTTTTTTTTAGAAAATTTAAAAGAGGTGTCTTAAAACATGTCTGTCATCATTTTTTTCCACAAAATACCCCAAGTATCAAGAATTAAAGCCTACTTTACATCCACTATTTCTTGTCTTGCTTAAATTAGCTCGTTTGAGAGGGTCACCTTGTGTTATTCAAGTGAGTTAGCCCTAATCATCCCACACATACAGTATCGCTGAGCCAATGGCAAGTATGGATTTTGTTACCATGACAACTAGGCTGCACTTGAGGCTTGATTCTTTAAAGAAAAAAAAAAGTGACTGTGGCCTGCCAAGCACAAACAACTGCGGTTTGCAACAGAGGTTAGCTCAACGGGCTGAACATATGGAGCAAGTTGTAAACACTCCTCGCATATTAAGAGAGATATTAAGAGATAATTACCTTTAAGAAAAAAATTCAGTGACACAGCACTCTATTTTCACAGACTGTACTCTTGTTCATCCAGTGAAAGTGCAGCTCTGCTAATGTTTTGACTCTGGCCCTTGCTTAACTCATTCAATGAACATTGATGGGGTTTTTGAGTTTTTTCTTCCCCTTCTGGGAGCTTTGACAGGGGATGCTGTTGTGTACCTTACACTGAAAAGATGTCTCTGTATGACTTCTTTTTTCGAAAGAAGTCTCCACATGACCTCTTTTCATCTGTGAAGCCCTTTGAGACTTCGGTGATTTCGGGCCATACAAATAAAATTTGATTGATTGATTGATTGATTGATTGATTGATTAATTGATTGATTGATTCAATCCCAAAGACATATTGTTACGTTTAAAAAAAAAAAATTGCCCATTGAGGACTGAATTTGACACCTATGCTTTAGCGCTTTAGGACCTAAAGTAGTTGATTACTTTAGTACTTAATCACATAAAGTCATTGTTTTCGTTAGTATGTAATTACCTTAATTAATTGATTAAATTAGCACTTAATTAATTTAGTACCGGCCATTTTTAGATCCTCCTTTAGCCAAACACTTTAGAAAAAAATTGAAAGAAATGTCAATTCTGTATATACTTGGGATTTAATGTTTGGATTCTTAGAAAACAAAAAAAACATAAAAATATGTCTTTGGGAGGATTGAATGAATTAAAAAACAAATAAACAAACAAAAAAGCTCTGAATCTTCCCCCATTCAAGCTGCTAGTTTATGCGAGGAGAAATTTGGCAAGGGGTTGGTTATTAACGGAGAGTGCAGAATGGAGACCCAACAATTTGTCTAAACAATAAGTGAATTTTCCCTGCTCTTAAGTGTCAATATCCCCAGCATGATGGTGCAATTCAAATGCCAACCCAATTGTTGTACTATTACAGTATGTGGTTTTACTGCAGGGTAAATCAATACTGGATCACATCTACAAAGAGGTTCTTATGAGTATTGACCTTCAAGCATGTTGAAGTTGAGGTCACATGCACAAATCATTGCTTTTAAATAAGACTTTTTTCTGCATCGTAAGTCTGTGTTTGTCTTTTATCTCGAAGCATGCTCCGCTTTGTTCAATTTGTGCAATGCCAGAGCTGCTTGATGGACAGTGCACATCATGTCTTGCATATAATAGTAATGAAGTCTTTAACGGCTCCAGATGAAAAGCTTCTTCTGTATTAAATCAATATTTTGATTACCTTCTATGATGTGTATTGCAAATTTAAATTAAACTCTAAATGAATGCAAACTAAAAGCAGTGGATATTAAAGGGGCCCTATCTTGAAAAGTCAACTTTTTGGAGCTTTTAATCATACTAGAATGTTAATTTCTCACCCTAAACAACCTCAAAGTGTTTTTTTCCTTCATAGATGCATTTCTAAGCGTTCTTCTTTTATTTTGTGCCCCTACCCACTATATTCCGTACTTTCTCTACACCGCCACTGTACACGCTGACCTCAACAACGTCTTTTAGTTTCTAGTTTTATTTCCGATGTTGAGGAGGAGAGATTTTGCACCGAGTCGGCCAAGTAAACAGCAACGTTTCATTCATTAAGTGTAGCGTTTTACTATAAAAATGGCCAAAGTGGTGAAAATGTGTTTGGGAGCACACAGCCAGACATTCAATGTCAGTCACCCGTGGGCAGTTCTTTTGTTTTACAGTGAATTCCGGGTTCCCCCGTGGAGCAATTTAATAGGAACGCGTGTCAGTAAGTGTGATCTATTGACACTGTTTAACATTTTAATGTCAGTGAAACACTTGTTTTTGGCTCCTTCATTCACTCCCCTCGCGAAGGAAAAAGATAAAAGACTTGATATTTTTCAACATAGTCCCCATTATGAGCCGAGCACCTGCTCCAACGGCACTGAAGCGTTTTCATCCCAGAGTAGAAGAACTCTTTTGTTTGGCACATGCGTCAACGCTTCCTATACGCGATGTTAAAAACATTTCATACACCCCTACATACATTCTACCCCAGTGACCGGAAAAGACACTTTAAATTCCCCCCCTAAACTAGGTTGATTAAACTACAAGCAGTGTTCTGAATAATCTAATGATAGGTCTGGGCCTGTTGAAGATTATTTGAAATTACTCAGTTGCAGGTGTGATGTAAATACAGGTGTCAGCCTGACATGCATGCTAGAAGCACTAGGTGAAATTAAATCATTTGCAGCGCTCTCCATCATCCAGCCATCATTTGAAACTAATGACATTGGAGACTGAGAATTGCGCTCATGTTGGACGCCCCCAACACGTCTGTCGGCGCCTTTTAATTGAATTCATGGCGTTAATGTTGACGAGCCGCAGCGACATGAGCCTGTGTAATGACATCTGGCTACAGCTGGATTCCTTGGAGCCATGGAAAAATGTGCTTTCTCTTATTTGAACGGCTCTATTATTTAAAAGTCTGTGGTTCACTCATTTTCACTAAAATTTTGATCACATTCATGCTGATGATCGTGAGAAAGTATTTTAAAAGATGTGTTATTGTTATTATAGTTGCTGATATCATATTTTTTCCCTTCTGCAATGGTGATCTGTAATACTGTACTATTTATAGCGAGTGACAATGAATTTCAAGGCCCAATAAAATGTTTTCTAAAACCTAATGTAGAAGTGAATGACATAATGGACCATTTGTGTGACACAGGTTGACCTTCATTTTGTTTGAAATTCCAAAACAATTTATAACATTGAAAATAATTGAAACCAAAATGTACTAATGGCACAGTTAATATTTTAAATAATGGTCCTAAAGGTCATCCAAATCTAAAATGTTGACCAAACAAAAAGGTTATTTTGAGAACTTACTTTACTGATTACTTGATTTTAAAAGTAAATTTGTTAAATTGCAAATTACTTTATTAGTTACAGTGAGCAAATGCTGACAATCTTGCTTTAGAAAAAGGATGTTTTCAAATATAAATTAAGATACTGATTACTTGAAAGTTACAGTAGTTACTTTGTTAGTTACATTCAACAAATACTGACAATCTCACTTAGAGTGTGGCTTTAGCAAGTATGACCCATTCGTCATTAACAAACTCAATTCATGTATTTTTTTTATCATTGAAATTATTTTCGGCTTGCAGTTTCAATTTGATCCGTTTGCTTCAGAGAAATCAATAACTTCCAAAACACCTACAGAAATGAGCAGTTTGGTAAAGCTCTCATACAACTTCCCATGACGTGTGAGAAGGAACACTTCTATGAGCAACGCCTGTACGCACCTCTCATTTCCTCAGGAGAAAGACAATTTAATCCCGAGAACCTTGACTGTATCAGTACGAAAGTTACCCTGCTGTCTACGAGCAGTCGGCGGGGCACACCCCTGGTTGCCAGCCAATTGCAGGGTACACCTGGACAAACAACCATTCACCCACCCAATCACACCTAAGGACAAGTTAAAGTGTCCAATACTCTTACCATGCATGTTTTTGGAATATGGGAGGAGGCATAGGGACCCATGCGGGCACGGGGAGAACATGCAGACTCTTAAGATTAAAGAATCTTGAATCTTCAAGAGTTTTATTGTCATATGCATAGTTGCAACAGAGCATATGAATTTCGGTAGTAATTTCTCACTGATTTACAGTAGATAACTACTGAATGTGAGAAACCAAACCAAGAACCTTTACAACTATTACAACCATTGCAACCATTACAATGCTTGCCTTCTATCAATTATGTTGTCTGGATTGACACTCTTCCCAATTTTGGGTCATTCCAGTTGGTGAAATCACCTCTGGATTTTTATTGAGTTAGAATGAAACTTTTAACATTTTTACATACAGACCAATTGTATCAGTGGCAGTCCTCAATTAAGTTGTCCTTCAAAATTGAAATGACTACCAGTTTTGCCAGTACTATCAGTAATTCTTTATGAATAACATTTTTCTAAATAAAACAAACATCCTCTCTAAACTTCAATATAAATGCTTAAAAATATGTAAAACAAGGACAGTCTTGTTTGACCTGACACATTTAAAAGAACTCCCTCAAACCTTTCTTGTTAAAGTTATTTCTACTGCTACTATTGTGACAAAACTGGTCTCATCTCGTATTATCCTCTGAAAAAGTCACGTCTTCAAATCGAGAAAGATTTCAGACATGCTTTTCTTGGCCATATAAAATGGCAACTAGAGCCAGGCCTGGCCCGCAGGCCTTCAGTTTGACATCTAAAGTCCTGCGGGATCATCTCAAGCCGCCATGAATTTTTATTTTCTAAGGTGGATCCCAGTGGACATGTAATGCTGAAATGAAATGCAATGGCACGTGTGTGTGTGAGACATGTCGGCAAGCTTGTACACCCTTAAGCACATTATGAAAACCCCTTAAATATTGAACTATACATTTCTATGTCAAAACGTCTTTTATGTCAGTCTTCTATAGAAACTTTTCTTCTACAAAGATACAATGTTGTGAAAGGGCTGTCCAAGTGTCCTCTCGGCACATTAGCACTGTGTTAAAACACATTTATATCTCTGTGCAATAAGGAAAGTGCTGTACTAATCCGATTCTGTTTATCCTTTCACTTTTGTTTATTTACATTTTGCTCAGCAGAAGTGCGCAAGTGTAATTTCTGTCACACATCCTCCGATAAACATGACCAGGTGCGGAAAGAAGAAACTCATTCAAATGCAAATTCGCCCCACACTTGATGACAGACTTGATGTAATTTATGGAGAAATATGCTTCCCACCAGTAATGGGCTGTGTGAAGGCATATTTACCTTTCTGTTTTGTGTAAATTCACCCACTTTGACCCAACTTTCTTCTGTACTGTTGGTCCTCACTTGGATCACAAGTAAGCAATAGCTTATCCCAGTTTTCCTTAGGGGGGGAGACCGAAAAACCCTGAATTGATCGCCAGCCAATCACTGGGGCTCTATCAGATAACCATTCACATTTACACCAAAAGACAAATTTAACATGTTAGACAAGCTAACTGTCCAGTTTATTTTGCTTCTTGCAGAAACAACGACGGACACTTTGTGCAGTTTGAGTGTAAATAACTGCTTTGCTTAATGTGTGTTTTCTCAACACATGGCCAAGTGTCATAACTGCACCTGAGCTGCTTACTGCATGGTCCCAGTTGCTGGGGAACCGAGATGAAGTCATTCAATTTTCAAAGTTAAGCGAACAAGAAAAAAAAAACAAACCCTGCATGATTTTATGGTCACATTTATGCAAAAGCAAAATGTTTACTTTTTATTTCTTTTTTAACCATAATGGACCATGCATATGCCATATGGGTTATAGTTTCATATAAATGCAAAACAAGCAAAAATAAACATGTTTAATTTTACTACTACATATTTGCTATGTCCAGATACTGAATTTTTATGTGGTCTGTACGAGCTATACTGTTCTTAAAAATGTATCTGCATCACTTGTTTTCAGAGATTGGTCCTGTGACACAAGCTTACCATGTGATTGGTCATTACTCGAACCTCGTGACGTCATTAGCAAGGGCTAAATGGCAGCCTCAAGATCAGGTGGTTAACGAGTGGATTTTGCTACTTAATTCATGATACACAAATGTGATAATATGTAACGTACTGTGCTTATACTACTGGTGCATCGTAAAACACATTGTAAAGAATATTTTTGACTTAACTTCCTCCAAGCTATTAACATTTCTTTCAAGCATCTTTACAGTCATAAATTGATTCAATGTATTTTTTTTTCTAATTTGCATAGTAGTTTTTAACTGATTTAGTAACTTAAGTAATAAGATTTTTAAAAGCGGTATATTTGTGATCATTACCGAGAGTCCTAGACGTTAAACCTTAAAGCTATCATAACTTTTTATGAATGCAATAACTCTTTATGAATGCAAGTTGCATCAACACTGACTATGAATCAAACATTAACACATCAAGTGTGTAGTGGGCGAGACCGTCTTTCATGGTTGAGTTTATGATTTGCTCAATTTGGCCACTTGGGGGCGCCCGACTCCCGCCTTTGTGTGCGAAGAAGTGTCTCGGGCTGGGTGGGAAAAAAACTGGGCTTTGAGAAGGCAAATCTCTCCCCTCAACTGTTTACTCTGACGTCAGTTTGCACAAGTAGCAGTGGGCCGTCTCGCCGCGCGTTCTCCGAAACTGCGTGCTTGTGTCACTGTCAACCAGTGGGGAATAGATGAGCTGCACTCTCCAAAACTTCCCTGGCTGGATGTCACGGGGCGACTTCAAAACCACCTCTCTCGCGCATTTAAAAGTGGACTAAAAAAAAAAAAAAAAAAAAAAGAAAAGAAAAAGAAAATCCAAAACAGCTTGATGATGAACACCTGCGCCTTTTTATTGATTCTCGCCGTTCAGATCTACGCCGATGGCCTCGAGGGACCGACAGGTAAGATTCGATGTTCGTTGGAGCGTTTTTGGTGGAGTTGTGAACTTTGTGCATATGGATAAAACTACTGAGGGCAAACGAGAAGCGAGTTCGGCGGGCATGCCACCCAATAACTTCGTGCTCTGGTGCTCCGCAGCGTGCAGTTTAACGCCTTTTGCCCGCGATTATTGAATCACTTGGAACCGTTATATCTATAAGCTTATTCTCTACGTCTAGAATGCACTCAACTCTCTTAAAGTGAAAAACAACTTTTCGTCGAGACATTGAAGGTTATATATGGCGAAGCTCCCATTTCCCTAAACAACGCATCATCTTTGTGCCGGGTATCGTCGCTCAGTTTACAAGGTGTTTCTTACTCATTGTAAAAGATATAAAAGTTTAATTTCACTGCAGTCCGTAAGGTCTGATAAACAGTTATGGCACCCTGCGTGCCATTTAAAGACTAAAAGCAGCAGTTACTGCTGCTGGTTCTTTATTCTCCCATTTATCATCATGGGAATGTGTTTTCCCTTTAAATTCTCGCCTTCTGTTTTATTTTATGTTGTTTGGAGCTCGAAATACAAACCAGGCGATTTGAAAAATATTGCCCTGTGCGATCCTGTATTTTTCCTCAAAGGAAAAACATTTGCGGTATCATAAAAAAATCACGAATGGGATTGCTCAGGTTGAAGTATCACACCACATAACACTTTTTTTCTTTGTATAAAATTCTGCACGGATGATATGAACCAAACATAATCAATTATTATAAGATTTTAGTGTAAGGGGGAGAAAACCATGCATGCTATGTATTTTGCCGCACTCTTGTCTTGCACTGTTCTTGAACCCGTGTTTTCCCTGCAAAATACTGTTCTGTGTATGTTGTGGCTGTATATTTCTACTTAAGTTCAAGTTATTATTTAACTTCTTGTTCATGATTAATATTTCACTGATGGTTAGATCTGGTTTGTATTATTTGAGAGTGATTGAACTTGGGTTGTCCAAACTTAAGGGATATGATCCAAAATGGGTCGCGGGACACTTTTTTTTTGGGGTCACCAATTGTCTGAGGAAAATGGAGTAAGCTTGGGTCACCATATGTTGGTTTTCGAAAAGAGGACGTGGAATGGGAGGGGGGTACATGTGTATTGTTTTAGAGATATGTTTTGGTATGTGTGTGTATGTGCTTGCGGGTGATCAAATTTAACTTGTATTCGATTGTTGTGTTAATTTTGAATTTTTTCCATAAAAATAGTTGGGTCCCTGTAGTGAGACATTGCAAATTTTTTTTTTTTGAGGATGTGGATTAGTTTTTGGTGGCTGCACACAAGCATCATTTATTTGCCGTCTGCCGACACGGTATACGTATATATGACTCTCTGTCACCAAAGTTTGTCCAGTGTGCCGAGAACCTTGTCAAAAGTTAGCGAAACATTGGTAGTTGTGCATGAGCATTTGCATGGAACAGAACCAACCTCCCAATATTGAGTGTTTTCAAATTGTATAAGTGTGTCATATAGGGAATAGGAAAGTCTGCAATTAATTAGGCCTTCTGAAAAGGTAGATCCTACAGATCCCATAAAATCATGGTCAAACACTACTTATGACTGAATGAAACCCCTCCGCTTACTTCCTTGTTTCTGTATACTTCCTTGATACAAATATACCGACCGCAAATAGGTGAATTTTTTTCAGCGAATAACAGAAGATAGGTTCAAAGTAAAAATCTGCACATGCTGGACTGCAAATAAACAAAGCTTCACTGAAATTCTTTATACTTGGGCATTTTGGTTCCAAATAACCTTTATTAAGAAATTGCAGAACAGTTTTAAATTGTTGGGAAAAAAAAAAAAAAACAACACATGGATTTTAACTTGGCAGGCATGGAATGTGTTAAATTATTCACAGCCTGCCCCGTGGAATGGATCACTGGAGACTATAGCCCATCCAGTGGCAGTGAACGAGTTAAGGGCTGCTATGCCAAAACAACAATGATCTCAATTAGCAGAAATCTCAATGAAACGTTTCATCACCTTGTCAAAATTCAAAACGATAGCTATTACATCATCATCCAAATAAGAGTGTAAAAATACAGCTTTAGGCCTTGTCTACAGTACACGTAACCAAGGGCACTTTAACCCTGCATACCCCCCTTCATGCGTAAAAAAACCCTCCGTCCACATGGCTTTGTTGTTTTTTTTTTTGGGGGGGGGTGCTGCTACACAAATCCGCATAATAGTCCGGTTTTATTAATTTACAAGCATGCCAAGCCACTAGGTGGGAGTAGTGTCACCAAATTTTGTCCAGTGAAAAAGAAATTCCGTCTCATAACTTCACTGGCGTCGGCGTCTTTGGTTGGAAATAGAGTCAAGCGTTGATGGAAATTTCCGGTTTATGCTTGCTACACGCAAACGTGGATCCGGAGGCTTTGTCAAATCTCCACTTTTGCCGGAGTTTTGGAGACCTTTTTTGATGGAGGGGAAAAAAAAACAACGCCCTAGCATGTATAAAGGGTAGGGCAAACGCTAGATATTTACCGCCAGTTTGCAAAAATGTAGAACAAAGAATTCTACGTGAAGACTAGGCCTTCAGAATAACCATTACACTAATTGACGTGACGTTATCTAATGATGAGCAATGGGCAGATGGAACAGAGAAGTTTTACCAAACTATACATGACATAATTGTTGTTTTGTTTGTTTACTGGTGTGTTGCAATCTTGCCGTGTGCACTTTTCCCACCCCATTAACTGTAGCTTACATGGCCGGCCCCTCCCCCGCCCCCCTACTCCCCGCTCTCCGTTTCCCCTCATGCTTCTTGTCATTCTCTCCCATATCCTACATGGTGTGTGAATGCAACCTTGACTCCCACACTCCACTGGGCGTCTCATTTGATTAACACAGTGTTGCACGAAGACCACACCTTCACCTTGGATGCTGACTAACAGTTGAGCCTTGGCACTCCATTGGGGATTGTTCGCCTTTTTTTTTTCCACTCGATCAAATCCATGTTTTTCATAACTTTGCTTGCTGCACTCGGTTGCACCTGTCAGTGTGGTGGAAGATAAATTATCAGCGGCTTTTGAAATATTAAGTCTCCGCGATGCCTGGCTGATTATAGGCACATTGATAAGAGGAAAAATATCTTCCTTATATAAAACAAAAGAAAACGTCTCTGGCTCAAAGGAATTCCACTTTGTCTTGATGTTTTCCAAGTACGCTCTCATTTTTACTCCTCCTTTTTCTCCAGTTGAAATAGAATACATGTTCACTTACCAGCTGTCCAATGCCGTCAATAAGTATTTAAATGATCCACTTTCTCACTCTGCAGTTTAATCTAACCCTCTGAAGTTGACTCCAATCTATTCTGCTGGGTGCTGGCTCTCTCCTGATTTGGATTTTTTATATATATATATATATATATATATATATATATATATATATATATATAATTTTTTTTTGACCAGAGTTTAATCATACCAGTGCTTAATACAATATATCTAAATGGGACAAATAAATCGTCCTTTGATTATGCCAAATGGACATATCAGTGAAATGTACAGTGAGGAGGGAAGACTTTGATTCAAGAGTTGCTTTTTCCCTAACCCAAAAGTTCTTGAAAAGAAAAACATTAATAGTTAAAAGACGTGCAAAAGGAAAGACAATTTTTTATCATTGCGCACCACATGTACATCCAAAAATACAAATACATTTTAGTTTCAACCCATGGCGGGAAAAAAACCCATAAAAAGACTGATACATAATAGGTGAGGACTGTTTTTTTCTACTTTGTATTTAATTGCTACTGCTGGCATGAAGTAAATAACATGCAAATAAATAGGTCATTTTTTGTGAACTTTTGGTGGTTTTCATGGTAGACACTAGCCTTAAAGAAAAAAATCTTCAGGAAATGTCTTTGTAATAATGTTTGTGGCCTCACTGTTCAGATCACAGCATCGTGATGTTGCCTAAGGAATATGAATTAAGCAAATACATACATAAATCAATCTATAAATCCACGCATTTTTATTCGTATCAGGTGGTGGCCATTTTGTCACTTGCTGTCACCTCAAAATAGAAACAGTTGCTCACAGTTCAGGTAACAAGTGGCAACCAATCACAGCTCAGCTTGCAAACGACATATGACCAGATTCAGAAAACAGGTGACAGCAAGTCGCATAATGGTTTCCATAACTGTGGTCAGACTTTAAGATAGGTCTTTATTTCATTTTTATTTGTGCTTATTTCAGAATATAACCGAGAAGCGAGCTTTCAAGTTTGTCTCATTAAATCGGGATGCACAATAATCAATGTTAAGCAACATAAAAGCAGCAGTAGTGGGGGTCAATGTAGGACCCCCTGCATGAAGAGATCATTAGTGTATGGGCTTAAAGCAGTGATCCGTGCACCATGTAGACAGACGCAAGACTCTAAAGAGATTAATGTGGACGAAATGCAGCCTCTATTTTGAGAACCACCTTTAACATTGCAATGTTTGTAACGTGGAAATAGGCTTTCTTTCTTTTTTTTTTCCTTTTTTTAAATCGCCGCAGGTATACTTTTTGCACCATTCATCAAAGCACGTCAGCCATTTGTACCTGTTACACTCATGTTCTCAAGAGTCCATTATGTGTCTGCTATAATGGGCATCTAATTGATGGAGAGTGGGTGGATTTATTAACATTCCAGTTGGGGGGGAAAGTCCCTATTTTGTTCAAAAGAAAAATGCCCCAAAATGGCAGTGAATCCATGATGTGGAAGTTTTCCCTGCAGGAACCAGGCCACCATCTGTGGATAGGAGGGTGGGTGGGGGGGACTGGGCCGGTCAGACTGTCTCCTCCTAAAAAAAAGGTTGGTTGGGTTCCATCTTTGTGGGCAGTAATTCAAAGAGCAGATGGAAAACTTTGCAAAAAGGAGGGTGGGATGCTCAAGGGGAGATGGTAAGAGAAAGAGAAGTAAAAGGAGAGAGAGGTATGTTAGGACTTAGATGGAAAGATTGTTTTGTTTTCAAGCAAGGCCCCTGACAGACTTGCGGTGGCGTGTGCGTCCTCGGCATTAATGTGTGTGATTAAACCGACCGCTGATGAGAGGTCTCATTGTCTCGGCAGCCTGTCTCTTTTGCTTCGTTGTCGGATCTATTGTGTGTGGACAAGAGCCTGCCTTTGGCTTGAAGACATTTTGCATGCCAAATTCCATGAGATGCGCACTTCATCACTGCAGGCTTCCTGACATCTCCAGTTTGCTGTAACGCTCTTTAGCTACTCGCACGGATAGGAATTAGAATTAAGCTGTTAAAGATTTTGCTCTGATTGGATGATAAATCATGTGCATGATGGGGACTATGAAGCAAATGACGTGTGCTTTAGAACATGGTGCATATTTAAACACATTTATTTCCGTTTTTTTCCATTCAGATTTGCTCTCGAGTTGGCAATTTTTGGCCTTTTTTTTTTTTTTTTTTTTTTTTACGAATGGGAATCACAAATCACACTCAAACTATGTCCATCTGTTTTTCCTGACAATAATGATAACATTATAGTGCAGTTGATTGTGTGCTTATTGAAATTTTGGAAAATCAATAGCATTTGATGTAATGTAAGCAAAGAATGATACAAAATATTTTTATAGTTCAAAATATAAGCATGTTAACCTATATAAATGTCTTTAGTTTTATTATTATTGATTTGGTGGGATGTTTGTGTATTGAAAAACACCTTGTTGAGTATATTTCCTGAATATTTTCCCCAAATTACTCACAATTGACTCACATTTTACACAGATCTCATCAACAGGATCGGACGGGCAGATACAGTGGACCCACTGTTTACGACACCCCTGCCTCACGTTTTTTTTTTCACTTCACGACGTGGACTGCGACTTTTTTCCCTATTTATGACATTTTTTCACCTTACGACATCAAAAACAACTTCTCAAACATGGCGGTCAGTTTGCGTGCGTGACTGCCAGGCGCACTGCGCTCATACATCACTAGACGCGTCACTGCCTACGTCACTACAATGCTGGTCTGCTATTGGTCAGCGTCGCAGCGTCACTAAGATGTTGGTCTGCTATTGGTTGCGTCAGGGTTTCAAGATGGCAACATGCTAAAGATTTGACTATCATATTTATTGTGCATATTAGCGCTTAATTAAAACTTTAATTGGCTAGCCATGGGTCCCAAGATTGCTAGTGATGTTAAAGGGAGAAGTAAGAAGATGATTAGTATGATAATGAAAGTGGAGTTAATCAAGAAATACGAAGAAGGCTCGGCAAGGCTAGGCTACCCTCCCTAGAGAAAATGACTTGTCACATTACTCAAATGTAATTAAATCCTTTATATATTTTTTATGTATGATGTTATTTAATTGTGTATATGTATATTATATATAAGTAGAACTTACTATACTATTTTATTACCAACTTTTAATAGGTGTATACAATTTTGATGTTTTTACCTGGGATTTTACTCGCGTTAGCTAATTAACATTGGTTTCTGTTGCCCGGCATACGACGGTTTCCTCTTACGATCCCAACTGCGGAACGGACTAATTTTGTATAGCAGTATTTTGTATAGCTGTACTTGGCAAACTCGCTGATTGTATTGGCTACATAACCCTGATCCTGCAAAGCCTTTATTGATATTATACATTCATAATTTTCTGTTTTGGTGTTGTTACTGTGCTTCACTGAGGCATAGATCCTTCAGGTGTTACAGCACCACCATTTTTCAAATGTGTTTTTCCAGTCAGCTAATATGTCTTCATGTGGACACTTTGTGTGGATGGAAAATTAATACAAATATCTAAAATATACACTGGTATATGGGCGCAAGAAAAGAGAGTCGAAGGGAGAAAAAAACAGGTTGTTGCCTTTGAGGCCAGATCACTTTGACCATGAATCTTTGTTCCAGTTATACCCAGGCCATATTTAATGACCTGTGCTGCAGCTCTACCAGCAGCTCTCAGAAGAACTACCCAGAGGTGCAAGTGCATTGACGGGGAATGGTTATATTTCTTTGACATATCTTTTAGGCGTTGATTGAATGCTTGGAGAAGTCTTCGGGAATGGCAGTTGTGAAATAAAAAGTCGAATGTTTTTCTTTAGAGAAAAGTTAAATCACCTTGAAAGTGTTGTCAATGAGGAAATTTTCAAGACGATAGCCCACTTATGCACCACAAAGGATTCTATTTATCGCCTTATGTACTTAGAGGAGGCGATTCAACTTTTATTCTTTCATTTTCCATTTTTTTTTCCTTCTTCTGGTCTTTTGTCTCAAATCCTCCGATCTGCTTTACTAGCGTATACTGTACTTTATAGTTTGAAACATGCCCTTAGAAGAATATACTGTACATGGAATGAGTAACATGCTGCATTCAAATGTGGTAACGGTGCTTTTGTGTGTTGTTCGATGTTTCCATAAATGACAAATCTTTGCCTTTGAGCGAAATTATCCAAGCTGGAAAGTTTGAATACTCCGATATCGACATGGCCGCCACTATGCACTCCTGAGGGTGACACCTTCCAGCGCCCTGGAAGAGACGCTAGCTACACTGACAGATTGACAGTCTTTGGGCTTGCTTGAGTAGTCCCCTCCTCACTCCAGCAGAAGAATCAGCAGCTCTTCAGCTTCCCTGGCCAAGCTTATAAATGTGATATTGATCTTTCAGCAAGTCAATTTGACTTGCATTTGATCAAGTGCCATTCTGTCTTTGGAGGCTGAGTTTGACGCAAGAGGCCGAATTAGGCACCCATCCGTCACTTTCATGGCATATTTGTAGATGTAGCCACACAAATAAAGTAGGCCGTAGACTACATGCACAACAGCCTTCTGCCTTCCACTTTTGTGTTGTCAAGCAGCCTACTAGTTTGGTGTTTTATTGTTTTTTTTCAACTGCGCAGTTGACATAAACATTTTTCCCCAATTCAAGATGCTACAATATAATTAGTGGTGTGAAGAGATTAAAAAAAATGATTAAGATCCCACATGTATTTGTACTTTAGTGCATGGTGAAACTACAGTTGGGAACTTGTACCCTGAACTTTTCTAGTTACTAGTTACTTTTGCTTAACCCATAATCTACTCTTACTAGTCTTTTCCATACTTCTGCTTAATTACAAGTGTAACTACTTTTTGCACTTTTGTACAGTTAAGTACAATTAAGTCAGTACTTTTTTTTTTTTTTAATTGTTCAAGGAGAACCAGTACTTCAAGCCTTATCATTGGTACAGTATTTGTACTTTTACCTAAATAAATATAATCTGAGCACATTTGCTACGTTTGTACTTTTGTAGTTAAATACATTTACCTTTACAGAAGTGCATTTTACCACAGTCTTGACTCTTCTCAGTACTTGTACGGAACTCACTGCAAGTGACAGCCGTAGATGTCAAAAACCAATTTTTACTGAGCTGGCAGTGTGGTTGAGTTAAAAAAATATGCGTCGTTTCATATGTTTACGTGTAATGTAGTTTGAGGACTCACCACACTTTTTGTGTGCATTGTTTTAAAAACTGTCATCACTTGACATTTTCTCATAAAGCAAAACTGTAACCCCCCCCCAAAAAAAAAAAAAAAAATCACATGGTAACATGTCTTGAGTGTAGTTTTGCCTAAGGAGGCTGTCTACAATACAACTTGAGCTACAAAAATATAAATCTTTGCGGCGACAGCACCATTATACTCATTATCACTTAAAAGCCCATGCTTTAATTGAGTGATGGTCATGGAAATCTATCACTGTACACAGATGGCTCAGTGTTTACACACCAGCGAGCGTACGACACACAATCTTGCTCACAGATGTGTAATTATCCAACAAAGAAATAAGCCCGGCTGTTTCCTGTTCCACCTCCCTCAGGTGGCGAGTCGCAGACTGCCAAAAGTGGGTCTTGTGAGACCGATGCTTCAGGCGCTGCTCCTTATCCCAACCCCAAGGAGAAAAGGCGTTTTATATTTAGCCACCGCATTCACTGTGCGGTTTTTTACCTTCCCCTGGAGCCAACACATTTACAACCACATTCCTCAGGCCGTCTGCCTGTAGTGACACGAGTAACGAATGTCCAGGTCAAGCGAGTCAGAGTTGAGGATGAGGGGCCGGATTGCAGTGTAAGGAATTGAGCAGTTGCTGGGCTATTCTCTGAATGTGATAGACTCAGTGAAATCTGAACTGCTGACACCCCTGCTAAGTCAAAACACTCTCTTCAGGACATGCTTTTCCACGGTGGCTTGATGGATGTAGTTTTTTTTTTTTTTTTTTTTTTTGTCTTGGTGTCACAAAACTCTCCAGGGGAAGTGGTATTTCTGGTTTGACGAGTCCCTTTCTGGAAAAGAAATTTCCTCAGAGGGACCCATCCATGAACCCAAACACTTATCACTCTGATGTATCTCAGCCTCATTAGACGGACACTTTCCCATAAACTTTATTAGGACAGTGGAAATTGAAACACATTAAAGTATAACAGAGCATGGCTAATGTCTCGTGTGGTGATTTAAAACTGCGCCGCGTTTGAAGGCTTCACAGCGTGAAATCGTACTGACTTTTTATAAAATGCCCTCTCTACCTTGCATTAATCATCCCAGCTCGCAGTTGACTGGCCCGCATTTTGCATTTCCTGCGCAGCAGCAGTGCTGCAACGCGCTGGTGACGGCCGCCGCTGCTTCAGATGGGTTACGGCGGGGTCACGGCAGCTGTAGAAGCAAGCACAGGTGCCAGCTGTCGGTGATTTTCGAACCTGTTGAGCACAATTTTGATTTAAAGTCAATGTCATTAACAAGGCGTTGTTTACAGACCCTTTTTACGGGGAGGGCAGCATTAACGAGACCGCCAATGAGTTCATCCCGAGGCCATGAAAGTTTTATTTTCACATAAGCGATGTGAATGTTGCTCGCACTTTCATCATTTCTATGTTGTGGAAATTCAAACTGTGTTCTGTTAGTTCTTTTTGTCATCCCGATTCTGCAGGGGAATTTATTTGGATCCTCATTTGAATGTAAAGAGAGATTTAGAAATATAGAGCAGTGATTCCCAACCTTTTTTTCAATGTTGTACTATTTTTCCAGCCTAGATAGTGCAAAGCATTTATAGATAATAAAAAAAAAAGAAGATAAATTGTATACCATTGTCATAATTTTTTTCTCCCTGGCTCGTCGTCAGGAAAATTGTGTCACTAATGACAATGCACATTCGAACGAAAGGGAAAATAAATGAACACATGAAGCCATACTTTCTGGCAACAGAATCCCTATAACGCTAAGGCAGTTTCTTCATGTTCCAATTTGCTCTTAATTTGAAAATGAGTAAACGTAATCCTCATGGCATTAAAAAGAGTCATGTTCAATTCACTTATTCCTGTGGAAACCCAATTAAAATCTGACATATCCCATGTTTTGCCTTCATGTACCCTCAGGGGTACCTCATTTGAGAACCACTGATATACAGTATCGAGATATTTTTTTTTTTTTGCAAGTTTTTTTCCTAACCCCAAGTTGGCTTGGAACTTGAAATCAATTGACAGTGGAACAAAACGTGTTGAGGAACACTTTGGGTCTTTGCTTTGTTCTGACTCAGGTGTTAAAGCGAGACAGAAGAAAAGCAACACCTATTGATTTCTCAAACACGGCCTGTCACCGTAGCGCGATTGTCTTCCCCCTCTTGAAGCTCCCCTTTCGATCCGATGTGACCTCCCATCACAACCGTCCTCACATTGATACGCTTTACACAGGGGAACTCTGCAGTTTCTTTTTTTCACACCCTCACTCATGTTACACTTTAAAAACATTATAAAAAATTGCAGACACCAAGTTCCTTTCTCTTTTACTGTCTATACATAAATATATACATACATAAATACATAAATAATGTAAATAAATACCTGGGATTGAATGTCTGGTGTATGACATAGAGTGAGCCTTTTGGATTTGAGATTCTGTATCACCTATTTTCAGACGCTCTTTACCCTATTATATAAACGACAGATGGGTGGATGGATGGATGGATGAATGAATGGATACTTACTGAAAGTACCTGGGATTGAAAGTCTGGACTATATAAAGATGTATAAATACATCTTTGGGATTGAATGAGTTAAAAGTGTATTGCTATGGCTCTGTTTTGTTCATTACTTGTCACATAGTCTAATTGCTAAACTACTGTACTGTGTGTCTAATGTACTACTTGCATGCCATTAACATGCAGCTCTCAACTCCACAGGGGTGCTCCTGAGAGAGAGCACAAATACAGTATATATATACCCTTTATGCTCATTTTACTGTCATGTTGCTTAGAAACAGGGGCGACACAATTCCGCATAGCGCGGCTGCATAGCGTTGATGTTAAATAAAGTGTGAGATCCAGATAGGTGAACTGCTGTGTCTTCCTGAGACTTAAGTAGCATTTCTCACTGGGGCCTCTGACCTAAAGCCTTCTTGCTCCCTGTGTGCAAGAGATTGCTCAGTTATTTGAGAAATAGCTTTTCAGACCTTTGTTTTCCCATGTCCTGCTAACATGACCTGGGCCGCCGACCGAAGCGAAGATACTGAAGACCATGGTAGTGGAGGATTTTACAGGAGCATTCAGGCGGTGCGGCTAGAAGCCTGAAATGGATGAAACTTATCTTTACAAAAAGCTTATTTTTTTTCCTATTTTCTGATGATTCCAACAATTCTCATGTTTCATGAGGCAGAGGGAAAAAGAAATGTTTCAAAAGTGCTGACGCCACGACTGTAACGTGAGCCTCAGGCTGCCAAGGTCTTCCCAAGGGGGGATTCTTGAGTGTCTGTACTGTTTTGGTAATTTCATGTTAATGGCAAACTTTTATAGAATGGGCCGGAAAGGCTAATATGAATGGGGAAACCTTACAGCCTCTATGCCCTGTGTAGCCAAAGGCTGTGAGCTTGGCCAAATGTATTGCAGTAGCACAAAGCCAGAAATATACAAGAATGTTCCAGGGGGACTATGGGGTTGTTGTTATTTAAAAAAAACAAAAACAAAACAACTCGATAGCAGATGATTGCTTGGGCGTGGGTGTGTATGTGTGCACTCCCACTGTTGCTTTCATGTGTATTTTCTTTACTTGAAGGAACATATTGTACACCGTCTTTACCACCTCATTATACATACTGTAATTATTTGTTGGCCATTTTGAACTTTCCAAAATAACAACCGGGGATTAAAACCTGTTGTTTGCCCAGTGTATCTGTATTATGTGAAAGTGCAAATGAGCACGTTTTCCTGGCGTTAAATACATTGCCCCTCTAAGATTAAAAAAAAAAAAAAAAAAAGGATTTGCTTCAACAGCAGTGTTTCCTGCCAGTCAGTAGCCAGGTGCTCGACACGGTGCGAGACCTATGAGCAGGTCGACCCGGCTTACCCTTACCCTTTGTCTATTCCGACAGCCAGCGTAATTAGGAAGCGGCTTAGTTTGGGATTAAGGTTGGAAGTTGGGTGATCACAAGGGACAGGAGAAAAGGCATTAGGAGCATTGTGGTTAAGATAGATATTACTCTACTTAGCACTAGTATCATGTGACAATATCAGGATCCGACCACAGGGCACCGTTGATGCAGAGATTGCTCGCCCAACACTAATAGGCTTTACTGCATATAACCTTGTTTAACCAAACTGTTACACTCCACCTTTCTGCTTTAACCCTCCCTCCCACTACACGCGCAATTCAAACTTGTAGCGTAATTACAAAATAGTAATGTTTTGCTGTATCCCCTCGAGTATTTTAGTAGCGTTCAGACGGCTTTGCCTTACTGGGGCATCTTTGAAACAAAAGAGGAAGGCTGGTTCCTCTCTCTCATGAGTGCACATTTGCTGTTTTCAAAATGTTTCTGTAGAATGTAATTAATGTCCTCATTAACTGAGTGAACGAGCTGTGTATGGCAGAACTAAAAGCCTAAATCCCCCTCGGGTCCTTAGCTTTCTCTACTTTAGGAAAACTGGTGTCTGAAATAGATAGCCTCTGGTCGGTTGAAATTAAGCCTGGTTTCTTTTGTTACAACTTATAAATGTAAGTAGAGCTGCAACGATCAATTGACTAGTAATCGGTTTTATTATCGATCAACAACCATTTTTGATTGTCGATTAATCGTTTTGAGGGCTAGTGTAATTTCTAAGAGTCCAAGTGTGGTATTTCAGCCTCTCACCAGCAAATATTCACCTGTTTCTATTTTCTTCCATGTGAGCAGATGTATTTGTTGTTGAATACAAATAAAACAAGCAAACGTTTGCTTTCTGTTTGAAAGAAAAATCTGCATTTTTTTCTGATTTTATAGACCAAACCAGTAATTTTACATATGTTAGTGCCCTGTCAATTTGAAATAATTTCTTCATTTTGAATAAACTGACGGAAATTCCATTCACTTCATTGAATAATTGATTCATGAATTGATTCTAAACAATCGTTAGTTGCAGCCCCACTTGTAAGCGACATGACGTCTCACAATGTGTGAATTGGACTGAATCTGGTGTATCGTACAATATTTGTCAAAGACTGCTTTCAACACAGCAGGGCAGAAGAAATGAGTATAATAATGTCACACCTGTGCGCCAGGATTGTCGCATTTCCAGAACACCCCACAAAATAGGCTAAAACATCTTCCCTTTAGCAGGCGGTGTAAAAGAGGCTTTTATTTTGACCATATTGAGAACGGGAGAAAGGAATGGTTTTAAGCGCTAATCCCTTCCGAAGGACCAGCCAACCCTGGCACGTCTGAGGTAACGAGGCCAGAACAAATAGCAGACAGGAATGCATTTGTCTGAGTATCCTGGCTTTATTTACTCCTGCCTCCAAAAGCAAGAAGAGGGTGACCCTCCTTGCAGACTTTTTAATTCCTCTCTCCGAGTCTGGGGTGGAAGCAAAGTGTCAAATCCTGTGGATCCGATGGCCGAATCGGTGGTTGTTTGGACAGATACTATAGCAGGCCAGACCACCATTATGGCAAATGAATTAACTAGGTTTTCCCCGCTTAGAGTGATGGTTTTTTTGCTTCACTGGTTTTCTGTTGGCTTGGTCGGTCACATCATCTCTCATTGAATGCTCGGGTCAAGGAAGTGAGGATTTATCCCAGTCCAGTGAATCCCTGTGGCGCCACAAACTCCTGCTGAAGCATTTAAGATTGGTCTGTCTTTCTTCTCAGAGATGTGGAAGAAAGATATTTCTTTATTTGCAATAAATGTCTGCTCCTGCACCAGTGCTTGATATGTGCTGCTAAGAATTAATAGTGGCGGCAGAGTAGGTGAAAGGTGAAGCTGATAGGAGAGGAACCTGTCAGTTTTATTTTCTCATTACACTGGAAACCAGATTTTCAAAATTAAAAAGCATGAAAATGGTAATAAATTCTTACCAGTAACTATTTATAACAGATGTAATTGCTCGTCAATCTGGGAAGCGCCGATGGTGTTATTACTTTAGCTAATGCTAAATGCGATCTTGGCTGACAGTTCAGCAGTGCTAAACGAGTCAATGTTCTCACCATTTTCTAGGGCTGTCACAATAACCAATTTTCAAACAATCATGGTAAACAACATGATCTATTTTTTTGACTGCTGGTTATCCACAAGATTTTTTTTTTTAATGAAAATGAAAACCTTGGCCCAGTAAAGGTTGATTTCCAAGTGATCTAATCAATACCCTCCTAATTAAAAAGCTCAAACGATTAAATCTTAGCCAGGCGTAAACTCTCTGGATCCACTGAAGGTCTTGCTACAGTGACACTGTATGCTCTGTGGAAAGGTAATTTTGGCAATCAAAATCGGTATCTGGTGCTGCTTGCCGGTCTCTTTCCGTTACTGTATCGAGAGAGAAGAAATAGTACGAGTGAACATTGACATATGTAAACAAACGCACATGCAAATGACCATTTATCATGTCCCCATAAAAATATTGTGTCAATTGTCAATCGATATAGTAATTATCATGGCAGACCTAACATTGTTGTTCCAATCTGATATTGATATTGGGTATTCAGAAGGTTTAATTAGTCATCGCAGTTTGTTGCATTTAGTGTTTCTATGATGTGCGTGGTCAATGAATGCACCTCTTGTCAACTGCTGAATGAGAGTGTGTACAATACTTGCCTTCTTTTGCTATAATCAAAAGAATTTACCTATACTGTTATCAGTCATCAAATGCAAGCAATTTCACTCTACTTTAAGCTGACTCAAAACTTACCATTACTTACCTCAAAACTAAACTTTTGCACTAACACACTGTTAGTAATTGCCAGGTCATTTGTGATGTACTGAATTTTATTTATTTATTTTTTTGACATTTAAAAATGTCATTTCTGTTTTTGTATATCTGTACAACTGTATATTTGATCCTACAGTTTTGCATGCAGAATCTTTTTAAATGGATTTTTTGGAGTGTCATTACTGTATCATTAAGATCACATCAGACCCATGATCAAATGATTTTTTTTTTTCCAGCAGGACAGTCTAATGATATCATGTTTATTATCTACAGGTTGCAGAGCCTTGATGGTCAGACTCCTAAAAACAGCTTGAGGTTAGCGTCGGGAAGGAAATCTTTTTTGCAGCAAATAATCAAACATGGCAAAGGCTGGGCCCTATTTGGAGTTTGACATGGCTTAAATACATTTGCATGCCGAAAACATTTCCGTTTCTCTCTTTCCAAACAATTAGTAACACTTTCAGCCTTGAATTTAGCATTGCACTTGAGCAGTTTGTCGTTTATAGGCAATTATCTAGACTAGCGGTTGATTCTCTATGAACAGACAGCATGGAATAAACAATCCTTTGCTTAAAAATGTGTTTAAAGCACCATCTGTTTGAAGGAAATGTTTGTCTTTGTGGCACAGCTGGATGGAGCTGAATCACAGACACTGACATCTGTTGTCTTCACTTTCTTGAAGCAGTTCTGACGCTCCTCCATGTGTGAATTGTTTAATGATACCAGTCAACCCAGTCCTAGAATATCAAAATTGTATAATGCCACAGGCAATATTTATTCGCCCACTGTTCAACATTTGAATTTAGACACAGTAAAATTGTCCCAGTCAAAAGTCTGGAAACACCCACTTAGTCAATATTTTGTTGTTGTTGTTTGCTTTCCATTATTTAACATTTTCCTGAATTGCATACTTATTCTTAAGTCATCAACACTATGATGAAGTATTAATTTAAGTATTTGGTGAAAAATAATGCCCACTGAAAAATAATATCTTTTATCATTGAGATTCTTCAAAATAGAATGTTTTACCCCAGGTAATGGATTTGGTATTTTCTCAGCCAGGTTTATCATGTGTATGATGTAACGTGAAATGACTATCAACTCAGGGCTGAGCATTTGTAGGCGTTAAGATTTTTATTTTTTTTTAATTCTTAAGGGAAAAAAAACTTTTTTGGGGGGAAGGGATTTGAGACTCATTTTACTTGTGGCTTGGTAAAAAATGTCTTTTATCTATTCTTTTTAAACAAAATCCTTTTTATCACATCATGATGTTAAATATAATAGCCACACGAAATGTAACCATATATATATATATATATATATATATATATATATATATATATATATATATATATATATATATATATATATATATATATAATATATATATAATATATATAATATTTATTTATTTTTTTTACATTTTTTTTAAATGCATCCGTGTATAGTATGGGGTGACAAGTTTGGATCCCTTAACATGGGAAACAACCACATCTTATTCATGGTATTTTACGGTATGTGTTGATGTTGTGCTAGACATATTGTAAACAGTAAGAAGCAACAGATGTGCAAAAAATCCTGTTTGTAAATGTTCCCTTTTTCTTCTGGTTTGGATTTCTTTTCAGTGCTCTATTGCTTCCTTTCCGTTTTGAATCTGCGTTTGCTCGACCTCTGAGTCTGGGGCGCTTCTACTGTCTAGAGCATCTCCTGTTTTTTTTGGAAGCTTTCAGTCTTGGAAGACATGGCGCATTCGCATCGGCTCAGAGCGAGCCTGTCTTTGAGTATGCGTTTCTCATTGTCTCCCCTGGCACTCATTAAGGTGCTTGGCGGAGGTGTGTATTTCAGCGACGTGAGGCGAGAATAGGTGGGTGGGAGCGGGTTTTGCGGTTCATACTCGCACGTAGAGGTTAAAAGGCCCCCCGACGGCATCATAATTTCCCAGCCAAGGGCGACCTGAGACGGTAACTTGATTAGCCCGGTCCCGCTGTAGAGATTAACGTGATTATCTTAACCTAGTCTTGATGGCGACAGTGGATGCAAACATTACACCTAGAACTATAGTATGTTTGTACTTTAGGCGCGACGATATCATGCCATGATTATAGTTTGTATTAGATTATAGTGTGCGTGCGTGTTTGTGAGTGTGCATAAAATAGCAAAGGAAGGGCCTCTTGGTACACCTGGAATGCTTGGCTGCACTGTAATTTGCAAAGTGGCTCCTCTCCTGTTAATGAGCTAGGGCTGCTCTTGAAACTCCTTTCTATAATTTGCTTGATGAAAGTCACACACTTCCTTTGTTTAGCGCATGCCCGCACACGTGCATCCAGTCACTCAGCTCCTCTTTGTCCTTTTTAACATTCATGCCACGGTGTGGACGTTTCTCTGCGAATATCCCTCAGCCTATCTATTACAAATTACTTACCTACACGGACTTGCATAGCCACACAGTTGTCCTTTAATTACAGAGAGGGCAAGCAACCTTCGCCTCACACCAATAGATATACGGCACCTCTTGACTTCCTCTTTATTAGGTGACATGTGAGTGACCTGTGGTGCTCTTCGGCCAGGAGCAAGCTGCAGTCAAGGATCATATCCGTCATGTACTACCACATCTTGATGGCTGTTTTCGCAGCCGCATCCTATTCTGAATGTCCTCTGGCCTGTTACGATTTCCAGCTATAGTTGAACATCGCAAGCAAAAATATTAGTTGACATTTCAGTGGACCTTCTTTTCCCCTTGCTTTTTTTTCCCTCTTGTTCCCCTGCATTGTCTAAAAAATGTGGCCATCGAAGCCTGCGAGGCTGGATTTGCAATGCAGATTGGAAGTACCTGATTCATATCTATTGCCCGAATCCAATTTACATCTACTTTGATGTTACGCATATCCGATACCCATGTTGCGTTTATTGAATATCTGTATCAATCTCTATGTGCACATATGTAGACATAATTAATCCGCGCAATTCAACCACATCAAGTTTACCTTGATGGGGTTTATTCCAAAGTAATGAACATCAGCAGAAAGTGAAAGAAAAAGAACCTCCTACCCTCTATTCAGTAAATGAAAACCTCATATATGCAACACTTCTTTCTGCTTGGTTTCATCATCACCAACTCGTCATGGCCTGATCTTGGATTCTGACGATATTATAACTGAGCAAAACATTTAGTGGTTTTGTGGTCTTAAAATTACACGTCCAAAATATCTCTTTTTGAAATATCTGGGTAAATAAAAACATTGTTTCTGTCGACAAAATCTATTTTTCTATTTTTGATCTAATCTATTGATTATTTTTATAATCCCTTCATCTTCTAATTGTTTTGTTGATTAATCGATGACTTGAATAAAAAAAAAAAATCCATCCTTTTATTGCAAGTAAGATTTTTTTTTTCAAATAGACAATGCAAAAACCTTATTTTTATAATTGGGTTGCTGCTTTGGTCAATAATGTCAGAAAAAAAAGCAAAAAAGTTGCACATTGGTTTTTAAAAGTAGGTTTGCAAATGTTTTACGGACTGTATAGGAAATGTATAGGACTAAACATATCTGAGAATATTTCTAGTCAAAGAATTTGGACTATTTTTAGGTTTTGAAAGTATTAATCAATTATCAAAAAAAAATCAATACATTTGGTAATCAATTCGTTGCCAATCAATAAATGCACCTTTAATGTTATATTTTTAAACAAAATACAAAATATATGGTGCATTATGAAATACTTATCAGCCGGTATTTTACTGCTATTAAAAACATATACCCCTCCAAAATATTATATTGAATTAATTCTTATTTTTCAATAACTTACTATGGTAGAACATGAGTTGGAGCGATTATAATTAGTCACTGTTTCTTCCGTAATTATCCGACACCTACCAAAATTGCCTATGCTATTAATTAATAGCATAATATTAATTAATTGTATATTAGTTAATATACAATTAACAAGCAGTACTGCAAAAAAGGCTTGCGTAGAAAACGACGGATATTTTGAGGGGATATTTTAAGTCAACTTATTTTTAAAGTCGAGATAACTTGATCAAATTTTTTCTCAGCTCTAAACCAGTTTAAGCTTCGTTTACACTCAGTTCCCCAAGGGGACGCCTGCCATGTTTCCGGCCGCCGTGGACAAAGTGTGATGGCCATGAGACAGCGCGGAGAGATAAAATGGGATTGCCTGGCGAGATCTTAAAATTGTCAAAACGTTAGCCACGGCAGTCACCAGTACAAATATGAAACTTGTTTGGCTGTAGTATATCAGTGCGCAGTCAACTTTACCTGACAATATTTAATAGGCCGTTCACCTTGGAGACATTTCTAACCCTAACCCAGAGTGAGAGTGAGCACTCTGCAGTGTAGTATATGGGAATAATGGCCTATTGTAGAAATAGAATAGTGAATCATTTGTCGATAGAATACTAATATGATGAATCTTTTGATGATCAGCCTATGCGCTCTCACGCTTTTCTGCATCCCCATCACAACATCGCAGGCAGACCTGGAAGTTACCGGCACCCGTGGTAAACCACAGGGTGAAACAAAAGCCTTTGAGCCTCCAGGACTCAACAGGAAGCGATCGACCCTGGGATAACACGCAGTATTTAAATACGAGGCACAAAATTCCCACAGCCACCAATGGTTCAGACAAACGTGGCTACCCCCGCTGAAAAACGCAGTGTAAATACAGCCTTAGATTGACTTTTGATATGATTTTACCTTCGGTGCGTAGAACTAGGTTTCACCTTTACCAGTCTCGCAACCAAACTAATTGGAAAAAAACACGAGCAAACCATTATGGCCTATTCTGAATGTGATTATCAAATCTTCCTGAGATAAACAAGCATACAAGACGTACAGTATGTTAAAGATAATGTTAGTTAGTTAGTGTTACTTTTACTTGTATGTGCACCAGTGGACCAGACTCTTCTTAAAAACAAATCAAAACAACCTTATACAGTATCTGCCCCGATGAAATATTTCATTCTCACAATGTCTGAAAAAATAACGGTTACTGGCAATCCAAACCAAAACATATTTCTTAACTTCTCCTCAGACTCCCACTGAGGCTGTTTTTTTCCCTGACCCACAAATGCTTCCGAAAAACACATGCATGCTTCAGCTTGTCTGCTCCCCAGTCGCATCCAGCCTCCTGGTCAAGGTGAAGATGATGCAGACACATGAAGATGAACATTACAAAACACCATCTCCCATGACCTCGTGACAGCTGCCCTATTATTCCCAGACTAGAACTGACAGGCCCGATTTGCTAGCTTTATAACTAGCTCCCCCCTTTGATAATGTTTTTTTTTTTTTTTTTTTTCCAGAATTAGAAAAACACAGTGACTGCAATCTCTGTCTTTATATGGACCTAACACAATTATTGCAAAAATGAAGTTGGCTCAGCAATTATGGGCCAAAGATGTTTGAAGTTTTGCTTTAATCTGTCAAATAAGACAACATTAACATGTTTATAACCAATGCTGTGGGGTGAGTCAGTATGCATATTCATGAATGCAAAATTTGGCACTTTAAAGTAACACTAGTCACCTCCATTATCATGTCTCCGTTTATTGGATCTTTGTAAATGCCTTCAGACACCAGGACCTCAGACAAACACCCATTCGGGTAGATTATCACTAGTTACATCAACATAAATACATCATTCCCTGTTATTACTGCCACGGCCTTGGCACTCGTGATGTTTTGATGCGGGGATAAACACAGGGCAGAGAGCTTCCTGTCGCAGGTCTTGTTTTCAGAGACTTTGTTTTTTCCTTCTGAAAGCCTCACCCAGGTGGCAAAATGGCTGCCCTCTTTCCAGTTTATCTCATCAAATAATCAGTACCATAAAAACGATGACTCGCTGTGATGTTGAAGAACTAGTATTTCCCACACTGGGCATTCATGTTTAGATGAAATGTGATATTATGGTCTCCCTATAATAATACAATGGATCGCCGCCATATGAAATTAATTCGTTTGGAGTTGGGATCGTAAGGCAAAATCGGCATATGGTGGGCAATTGAAACCAATTTTTTGCATTCTTCCACTCACCCCGATAATGTATCTGAGCTCTTATTGCTCTGTGATATTCCCAGCTAAAGTAATTCCTTCCTTCAGGAAGGTGTCTTTTTCTATTTCTATTTTTTCCTTTCATCAATGCTTGCTCGCTTTGTGTCTTTGCAGATAGCGTTTCATTTATTGTCCATCCGTATTGATCCAATCTATTCATTTGACAGCTTGGAAGCCCATTCTCACACCTTGAGGCTCCATGTCGACAGTACAGAGGTCTTTATTTTCTAGTTATTCCCAGATTGAGAACTTAGCACTATTGATAACGTTTTTCTTCTGTAAGCCAAAGCGCAGCTTGCTTCAATCAGGACGCCCTGTGTGAACGACCATTGCTGCGAGAGCCGAGAAATCACATTGTTGTCAAGTCTCAATTTGCATCTCCAAGTGGCTCCTCATTCTTTGCTTTATTTGGCCGCGCCTCTAAGGACATCTCCTGCTAGTTTGTTCCCTCCATCCTTCCCTCCTGCTTTGACCCTTTGCTTGTATATGCGTGGCACTGCAAGATCTCACGCTGGTGCTCTGTGACGCCTCGAATCTACACCAGCAGCAAAACTAGGCACAGCCAGTGTCCCCTCACAGCAAGGCCACACAGATTGACGGGCTGTGCCGGCAGATGCGTTTTGCCTCGCTGCACTTTGTGTTTGTCTGCGCGTGTGTGTTCATCATTTGCAGGATGGAGGGATGGATGTAGACAGCGGGAGAACGGCTATAGAGGCGGGCAGAATCAGCTTTGCTTTGGTGGAGTTTACATAATTAATGTTTTGTAAATGGAACCGTGTTCACACAAAGTATCAGGTCCAATCCGAAATGCAAATATTGGCCACGGGAAAATTGTTACTTGCTCCCAAAAAGCAAGTAAAGTGTGCTCAGACATATATTAGTGTGGTCAATAATTGAATTCTGTGTTTTTTGTCACACTGTAGACTGTTACGTTTGAAGTATGTTTTGTCACATCAACATCATCTTCTGTAGTGCTTTAACCAATTATTATTAGTAGTATTCAATTTATTTGCTGATTATTTTGCCGATTAATGGACAAAACAGATGTTAAAAAAATTCTAATTCGCACGCCTTTATTCAAAATCAGGACACTTTTTTTTTTCAAACAGTACAGAATATTCACTTTTTTTTAGGTTATTAGTTTGGTCTGTAACAGCAGAAAATTGGCAGAAATGTTGATCATTGTATGCCGAAGTAAAGCCGAGGGCAGAATTGTTTCATTTTGATCTCACAAGATGGCAATCGGTCAATCTCGTGGACTCAGGTAATATAGTCATATTAACTGCTGAGAAGCTGAAATTCTGAGGATTTAGACAGTTTTAGGGTCTCTAACATTCAACTAAAAACCAACTGAATCACCTCGGTCACAACATATTTTTTGAAATTCTTGAACTTTCTAGGGCTGCAACTTTTCTGTTTCAAGAATGCATTAATTTGCTGATTAATGGAATTCTTCTTTTTAATTCCAACCCTTTTATTAAAAAAAAAACAATTTCAAAATGAAAATGTGGTAAATGCACAGATATTAAAGGATTACTAAAGAAGTAATCAGTAAAATGTCTAAAAAGCTGCTCCCGAACATTATACACGTCACTCACACACTTGTACACTCCACTTAAGGCAGCATGGAAGCAATTGCACTCCTCTAGTATAAATGGGTATAAAGTGCACCGTCGCTTAGAAAGACAAATGCTGTAACATTTATCAAGAATGAGAGAAGAGCTACACTGATTCCCGAGTAAATATTTTCTATCCACAATAACTCTAGAACTTGCATGCATAACTGGAGAGGAAGGTAACTGTATCTGAAATGTCATTACTGTGCATTTACACATTCACACAGACATTAATTAGACAACAAAACCTGTAATATTTCTGTGGAATGGTTAAATGCATACTAATTACTGTGTAGCTTAGGTTTTTTTTTTTTTTTGCCAACTGTAGTGTTTGCTTTATTTTTAACTTAATTATTGTTCACACTGTAATAAGGCATTGCAGTGGAAGTGTGACTGTGTGATGTTTAGAATTTCAATAGATTGAAGGGCTAATGTGTTTTCCCTCACCTGGATTTCCTGTTTTTGGTAAAGCTCAGACAACTCCCTTGATTTCCAAAGCAAGAGTGCATAAGAACCATCATAGTTGGCCATCAATAGTTTCATTTGATCAAATCAAGAATATTTTCATCGGCCTCAGTCATGTAGTGCCTTCCATGTTGCCTCCAATGAGTCAAGAAAAAATGGCCGGTCACAATATGTAACAATCACTAAATCAATAATTATACTCTTCTCAGTAATGTTCTTTTTTTTTTTTTTTTTTTTACAAGAATACGTTCTGTGCGGCCCTCTAGTTCAAACAGAACATTCTGGTTATTAATGCGTTTTCCGAATATGAATCAAGCAGCAAAATCAAATTTTAATCCACATCAGTGGAACCATTTTGTTGCTTGCTATTGACTGAAAATGACATTGCAGTTGCTCAGGGCTCAGGTAACGGCATATTACCCGGTTTCTGAGTTCAGTCATGTGATGTTCGCAAGGTGAACAATAATTGGTCATCAATTGAGCCCTAAGTATCTGTGATGGGCTTTTCAGTCAGCAGCACGTGCCAAAAACGATTTGATTTTCTACTTAACTCATATTCCACAAATGTAATATTAATCAGAATACTGTTTTTAGACTAGTGGGAGCGCATAGCACTTATAATTAGAAGACAATTTTAGGTTGACTTCCCCTTTAAACAACATCAAAACACACCCTTCACTTTTATCTGATATTGAATAAATGGGTTTGAGATGACTTCTTCATTGGGCAGACATTCCTATTAGCGTATTGTCCAAATTAATCTTCTGTATACAGCCATTGCAGTTGCAGCAGTTATTTATTGAGGCAATTGACTTTAATTTCAGATACACGCTAAGTCCAGCCAAAGTGGTATGAAAATCTAATTGATGAGAACTACATACTTTACCAACACACACACAGTACGTCAAGCACTGCAATCCTTTCTTAATTAGCTTAGCTAGCTAGTTTTCAAGCACGTGCGTGCACACGCACACACAGGTGAAGTATTGTCATCTTACTCAGTGGACTTGATGACGCGGCCATAATTCAGCCTCACAGCACCATAAGTCATTTTCATAATGCCAGCATGCAAGTGCAAAGCAGTAGTTAATGTTACTGAATCACTTTGATGAATAACAGCAGAATAAAAATGGCTCTAATGTGATCTTGGCTCATTGTTGCCCGGGTGTGATAAGCCTCCAGCAAACATTATGAAGGCTAGGCTCGGTTTTCAGCAGACACATTCGGCAATTACATAATGCCAGTGTAATATTAACAAAGTTATATTGTAATCTCCATCATTTTTTCATTACGAATTAGTGTAATGTGCGCATATTCATTTATTTAAAGGATTTCAAATGTGAGAGACTATTCTCTGTGGCATTTTGGCGGATGTAGGAAAGATTAGTTAGTGCTTTTATTATGTCTGTTCACGTCGTTATTCTCATCAAACTGATATTGTATCAGGAATTCTAAAAATCCTGAAAGTTTTCATTGATGCTGCTATTTCTCAGCAACAACCGCTGTAGTTCCTTTGTTGCTATTTAATGAAAAACTATTAGATTGTTTTTTTCGGCGCCTCAAATTAAGGTGGAAATATTAGGGGGTTCCGAGCCAATATTGAATACTGCAATTCCGAATATCATGAAAAAAAAAAATTGGATTATATGGATCTATATATATTTCTAATATATATAAACCTCTGATTCATACTCATTTTTACAGACTTGGTAATGGCTCAGTGCCCATCTATTTATTTTGTATTCATTTTATTCAAGTCCAGTATATTCACATTTGAGGTTTAATTTCTGTGACCCAAATGTTTGCAATAAATTTCACATTTATCCATACTTCCATACATTGACTTTTGTTGAATAGTAGACATTTTTCAAGTCTCTTCCAACATATCATGTCAAGAAAATAAATAAAAGCATGTATCGATTCTGCTGATATCATAATAATATGGTATTGGAAGTGGAAAAGGTTTTATCTGCACACACGCTTAGAATGTTTTGCTAAGTTAATGAGACAAAAAAAAAAAAAACGTTCACTTGAGTGTGTGATGCCTTCCCTATGGTGTAAATCAGAGCAAACTGATACAAGCTTGGCTCGCATAGTCTGTTGTGAACATTGATTTCCCATTTTGTAGAACAATGTAGTGTCTCTAATTGTATTAGAGGTTGTTAGGGTTTCCCCATCGCACACATCTCGCCGCACAGAATACAGACTAGACAGAATTGTTCCGCTGATTTCATGTTGTCACACGCCTTGTGTGTCAATTACATCGTTGTATTATTAGCTGCAGGCTACACGAAATAGGCTGATCGATACTTGGACCGCTTCAAAAGCCTCTCATGTCTAATCTCCTGCTCTCCTACCTCCCTCTCGGATGCTGTCTGTTACTTTACCTGGTTGCTGTGTGAAGTCAATAACACATTTGTTAGAAGCTGGCTTGGATCACCCCCTCTGGGTTCATCATTAGCTTATTATTATACATTTGTCCTTTATTGACTCATTAAATGATCAATAACACTTCTTTTTTTAAAAGGAAAAAAATATATATATATTGTCTTTGTCTGACATATTGGCATTTGATAACAAACACAACCGTAGCACAACACACTGAGGTTTTGGCCATAATTGTGCCTGGAGATGTGATGACCCAGTTTGAAGCTAGCGATAACTGACTTGAAAGAAACTGGAAGTTGTTTTTTTTTGGGAGGGGTGCATGGCCATGGAAATATGCAAATGTTGAAGCATTAATAATGCAATATTTTTTGCAGTTATTGGGAGGTCCATGCTAATGACTTAATTGAGTAAATAATTGTACAAAACTGTTGCCCACCAGATATCCTTATGCATTTCAATTCTCATAAGTGGGAAAAGAGCTCCATCACTCTCACATAAAGCTTTATGTCAAACGTACAATAAAGATAAACATAATTATTAACAAATTAATCATGATTACACTTTTTAAAACTGACTCTTGATTGTTTACATTTTGAAGCATTACTTTCCAGAGGTCACATTAATCAGGTAAAAAGAAGATGATGACCTGACTTTTTTGAGATATGACACATTGAGCCTTCCACTTTTTGCTTTGACTTGCTTGAAATACAAATACTAAAAAAACTTGAAATGCAAGTGTTTTTTAGTGGCAGGAGACTAACTCGTTTCACAACAAATAGCCACAGTTTGGCAGGTATAATGAACAAAGATTTTGGAAAAATAGCCTTCAAATAGTTTATTGACGATCTTAGTTAAAGGTTACTTTCAAACTAACTATAAAAAAAACAGTAGCCTCTACTAATTAAAGACTAGCGGAATATCTACCCATAGGCATACTTGCTAACATTTCTGTGTCAGCGTGGCTACTGTTTAACCATCTGAACACAAAATATGATGAAACACATGTGGACAGACAATATAACAATGTCAGGGATGTATATATATATATATATATATATATATATATATATATATATATATATATATATATATATATATATATACTCTTTATCCTCTGCCTAATATTATTGGCATTGAATACCTCAGCACCAATTTCCATTCATTTCACTGGGAAAGATGACTCAAGGTACAAATGTTTTGAATTGTGTGTGTGTGTGAACAAAGTAAACTTATATCTCGAGGCTCACATACTGTATATATTTTTAACTTTTAACATTTAAAATTTAAACAAATAATAGATGACTGTGAAAAAACACTTGTTCTGTGACAAAGTCATATAAGGTTGCCATCGGGGTATGATGGTACCAAAGTGATTGCTAATCTTGTATTGCTCTTGCTTTTCACTTTCAAAATATATGGCCAAAACTCGTAAACTGGTCTGTAAACAAGCTCGAAAGATGAATGCTGCGGTTTAGAAGCGCTGGGATGTCTTTGCTTGTGCGCTCAAACCTGATGGGCCCATTATGGGTGAAAATGGTAGCGTGTTATTACCTTTAATCTTGAATGATTCTTTGAAACACACTTCATAAATGGCTTTTGCAAAGTGGGGTGGAAAAACATTTTTTTTTAATGGCTGTAAAAGGCATCTCCCCTCATGATTGCAAAAGGTGCTGCTATGTCTTTATACATACAAGCATGACTGAATACTTTGGTGCTAAAATAGTTTCTCCAGGGCTTTTTAATAATTATTGCTGGACAGAAATAAAAACTGTTTTCACTGTAGAATGCTACCTTTGCAGTTATCTGAGCTGTCAATATCACTGCTGGCTTGTGATGGATTCAGGTCTCAGGTGATTACAGCTGCAGTGGCTCCACGTTGTAAACAGGAGACAAGGGATTATTCGCCGTCTGTCTGTGGCAGGCAGGCAACCTGTCAGCATGCGTGTCGCTTTCAAGGACCTGCTCCACCCAGGAATCTCCTCCTGAGCCCGGGAACAATTTTAATCACCCCTGATAATGGCTTTACCGAACAGAGGGCGGGGCCGTACAAACCAATCGAGCAAGGAACAGGTCTTCGCTTTGCGCAATTTTTATTTTGCATAGAAACCCCATGGGTCACGTTCAAAGACCTCTGTGAGGTGGAAAACAAAGTAACACCACCCCCTGCTGTGCTATATTGTCTTTCAATTACTTGAACATGGATATGATTCAGTTTGCCTTCAGTCATGTTCTGGTTTTAACATATACTTCTGTATGAAGGCTGACCTGCTAAACTAACCATAACAAGGATTGCCATTCAGTTTATTTGATATATTTATCGATGCGTGGATGCAAATACATGATTTAGGCACGTGCAATGTGATTGATCAAATCCATGAGAAACTATTTTGATTGATTTTTGCCTTTATGTTGTCCGTCTGACAGGCAGTTGCACGATTGCAAGTTTGCAATCCTAGTGAATTATACACAACATAGTGCGCACGGCTGGTGGCTATCTATTAGCATGAACACATAATTTAGCGTCTTGTTGGGATCTAAGAAAATCAGACACTTAGTTCAAACGGAGCAATCCGCAATATCGATCTCAGTAATAAAACCCATTAACTGTTGCAGTAATGCTTCAAATTCAATTTTAACATTCTTGACAGCCATACAAGTTTAAAAATAAAAACAAGCCCACAACATAGTCTTTTCAATCACTGTGTGAGACTTTCAAGTATCGTATTTCTCTTGAATACAAGTCGACCACCCCTTTTTTACTACAATTTGGGTGAATTTGACAAAAAAGTGAGTATAAATCTACCCCTAACTTTAGTGGTTACATTGATCATAGCTGTCCAATTAAAACACGCGTGTTACTTTTAGAGACATTTTTTTGTAAATAACATGATATTACTTATTTCACATTTGAATTAATGGTATTCAAAACAGACGCGAAACAAATTGGTCTTTTTTTAGTTTTGTGGGTTGAGCTCCCCCTAATATGGATGTTGGAAATGAGGGAAAAAAACTTGACTTGTACTTAGAGAAATATGGTACATACATGTGATTGTAAAATGTGAATTGAGATATTCCAACGTGTACTCACATTATTAAAAAGTCATGCTTCTTGTGTCGAAGCTACCGTAACCTCTTTTCTGTGTGACATAATCATTCTCTAATTTTCATGGGAAAACAGCAAGCATGAGTCGAAGCATTTTGGAATCATGAATATTTCATGTGAAAGGATAAAAACGAGACCCCCTGAGGTTACTGCTGTTTGACATCTCTACTTGAATAATTTGTGCCTTATTGTCTTACTTTTTTGTCAGGTTGTTCTCACAAGCATTCTCTTCTGTTAGTTACCTCAAACAGGGATATATGTATTGTGTTTTTGTTAGCATAAACTCGTCCACAAAGCTAAAGCCATGACATTTCATGCAGAGATTATACATGGCCCGTGAATGCGAAAATTTCTTTAGGCCACTGAGTAAATTTTCATTCAACTGTTACGGTCAGTGAAGCCCATTTCTGCAGTATATCAACCCCTCAGTTGTTAATCTGCTTTCAACCTCTCTGTCACTCCTTCATGCACGGCAACAAACTATGGATCTTGATTAGAGTAAGCCGTTTTAAACTGAAAATTAAAACGTTTTGAATTATTAGTAGTTAGAATCACCCAACTGCTCCTGCACTCTCCAGGTCAAAACATACGTTTCTAAATAAGTGAAAATGACACTTTGTGAAGCGATTTGAACACTGTTATGTTACAGTAAATAAAGTATGTAAGTGCACTCATTTCCCTTTCTAATGAAATTGGATATCTCATTAGTTGGACTATGATGTTTTTTTTTTCCCCCCACAAAAAAGTTCTAGCGCTATGAATCAATTCAGAAATTTGCCATCATCACATATAGCAACTCAGAATTTTGAGTGTGGGTTTGAGCTACTCTTGCATGACAGTTTTACACCTGTAGGCCTTATCTTGATATCATGTTGTTCTCAACATACAAGAACAATATGTGTCGAATTGAGACAAAATTGTGTCTCTGCTGAATCCGACACTGAATTTGGTAATTTGTCAAGATTCTATTGAATAGTTAAAATTCTCGAATATAATTCATCGATGGGTTGTTGTTCTTGTCCCAATTCGTTACACAATATCAAGATTCTAATGATCACATTGCCAAACATCAGTCAACGTCTAGCATTGCATTAAATTGTTTCATGTAGTCTACTTCTGAGTAGAATAGTTAATCCTCCACATTTTGTCATTATTTTTATAAATCATTGCAATATAACAGTTGACATGCAAACATTTCCACATTTGAGGTTATAAGAGATTGAAATGATTATGATTCACTTGCAGAAACAAACTCAGGATCTGAATATGTAACCTTGCAGAGTTGAAAGAATCAAAGAACTAACTAAACCAATTACCCTTGTGTTCACCTTGTCGTCTTATAGCGCCATCAAAGCGAGTAATCTTTGACAAAAAGCTCTTGCTTTTTATGCAGATGACATGCAGAGTATTTTTGAACCATGCAGACCATGGTGGATAACGAATTGTTTGTTTTGGAGCATTGACAGTTTGAATATGTAAATATTTTAGTGAGGCGAAGAAAGGATGGGATTGAAGAAAGACAGGCGGAGATAATGCTGCTCATTTGCAGTCAAGGCTTGATGCGATGATGCATGCTACTAACTTTGAGAGTTTTCATCCGGTTTAGCGTAATCTGAATACTTGTCGACTTCACTTATATCATACAATACACAGTCAATGATCAATGATTGCATTGACGGTTTCATAGATCAGAGTATATAAAGGAAGTCAGACTACTACTCCAATCACAGAATATTTAAAGTATTCTTGAGATATTTTGCATCTTTGGAGCTTTCCGGAAGTGTACTGGAATTCATATTGAATCCTGACAGACAGAGACTGACGTGGGAAGCCATGCGGCATTGGTTGAAATGCAATCTGTTTAGCAAACTGTCAGGAAGAAGAGTGAGCTGCCTGTGAAAATCCAAACTGACCTGTCAATATGCATTATTGATGATGGACCATGTACTGTCAGCAATTTCAAGTTCACGCCCACAAAAACAGTAAAAGACACCCTTGACATAAGCGAATGTGAATAGAATCACGGGGGTTTAAATATACTGTATATTTTTGTTCTTATTAATATTTATTAGATATTGAAATAGAAACTTGAGTAGTACTTGAGCAAAAGAGAAACCATCTAAGAGGACAGTTTCTGGTGTATGGAGGATAAATGCGCGGAATCTCACATTTGTGTTTTGGTGCAAGGGAATTGGTGGCTCAGTTCTAAAGAAAATAATACAGTAGTCACGAAAAGTCCCCTACACACTTGTACTGTATCTGCGCAGGAAACCACATTTAGTGGATTTTCCTACATTCAAAAATCATCCATAAAGCAGTGGAAGGAAATACCATGTTTTCTTAAGTTGGACCCCAAGGGGAGTGGATAGAATGGAAATGGCACAGGCCTCAGAATTGAACTCTGTCAAATACAATGCAAAAGTGGGGTGGCATGACGGTAAGTGCGGTCATCTCCAAACTGAGATGTTGTGGATTCCATTCCCGACTATTGTGGCCATGTCGAGGTGTCCCTGAGCAAGACACCGAACCCCCTGGTGTCGCTCAATCATTTGTTACATGAATAGCCTGTGTAAAGCGCTTTGAGTACTTGAGTACTTCAGCTAGAAAAGTGGGAATGTAAGTGAAAATAAGGCTAAGGCAAAAAGTTCCATCCACTAGATGGACTCTACATCAATCAAGAGGACTACCACTAATAATGATTGTTAACGAACCAAGGCACAGTGATGTTTAAATCAAACCTGCTCATTCTTGCTCTTCTACACTCATAGAGGGTAAAAAACAAACAAACAAAAGAACATAAGCTTTCATCAGAGGAAGTTGCTTTATGCAGTTTGAATTTCCTCACAGTGAGGCAAGTTTTATTCTTAGATGTCCAGAAACAAGATGGCCACAGAACTGCTCATGCTTAATCTAAAGGCAGTCATCTGGGGTTGCTCTGGCATCTGGTCGGGTTCCTGCCCCTCGGGCACTTTGGGCCCAGATAAGCAGCAGAAAATGGATGGTTTATAATATCTCCAAGCACATACTGAGCCAGCAGTGTGCTGCCGCTTGTTAAGGATCCTACGCCTGCTTAGCATTGGACTACTCTCGGGTTGCGCTGATCAATCTAACGTTAAGGGTATGCTCCGTGCTGCTCTGGCATCCACTTTCCCCCTGTCGCGTTCATGGTCTAAAATCAGACTAATTTTGGAGGTGACCCGCTGCTCCTGAGATTAAGTTATGCATCATTCTCTTAATCTTTGCTGACAAGTATATGTGGGCGCTGCAGCATACTTCTGCACCATGTCGTCTACTAACAGATGGCATAAATCATTCTTTTAAACGCTGCATTAAGTATTAATCATTCTCTGCGCTGTCACTGTCACACAGCTCGGTGGGCCACGGTGGGTGCAAAGTGTGATTAATGGAGGTGAGGCTATAAGGAACCACTATTTAGCCCTCCCCCCCTTTACCTAGCTTTGGTTATTGGCATTGACTTGAGATGGACACTTGGACTTCCACAACAATATTTGGACAAGGAATGAATCATGGAAATTGCTTCCCTTCCTGTGCCAACAAAATGCGTCTGTCCCGCTTGGAAAATATAAAGCTGTAAATTTGATGTACTATTATGATTTGTTGAGTGTGACATTGCTTTTTATTTGGATTTTGAAGGATTGTTTCCTAATGCTTGTTATTTCGATTCAGAACCAGATGTTGGAAAATGCCGAGGAACAAAGGATCAATCATCAGTCAATCCGAGCTTCCTTTCTTTCCATTTCCATTCTTTCCAGTTATCAAGTTTGTTGGAAAAATTTGTGGCCGGCGTCAATGAATGTGTTACGAACAAATCTTTCACCATCATCCTGTGAAGATATTGTTGTGCGCATTTACATCATTATTCATTCAAATTACAGCTAGGATTTTGACATAACTGTGACATTGTTTCTTTCCCACTGATGCCCGCATCAGTGTCTTACAGTTTTACGTTAACTGCTTACTGTCGGTATGTTTGATGTAAAATTGCTTTTAGCTTTATTGCATTCAGACCTTTCTTTGTTGCAACCTCTAATTTCAGTTTATGCAAGATTCATAATTTGTTTTTATTAAAGATATACAAAAGGGTGGAACACCCTCCAAACACTAACCAATGTGCTCTCAAAATAACATCTGCAATTAATCATTAGAAATCAGTCACCATTACTGAGATGGTAATTTTGATTTATGAAGAAAGTGCAAGTAAGTTATTGCAGCTCTATAAAGGCTGCAGTGATGCAACATTTTTGCATTGGAAACACAATATGTTTATAAGCATTTAAATGGTCAATGGAGTTGACTTGGATAGCACTTTCTACACTATACGGTTCTCAATGTGCTTTAGTAAAGCTCTCTTTCATGCATTTACACACATTCAAATACCAATAGAGGCTGCTGGGTGCACTTGAAGCAAATTAAGGGTTCAGTGTCTTGCTTCAGTGTCTTCCGCGGATAAAGATTGAACCCGGAACTTTCTGGTAGCAAGGCGAACATTCTGTTGCTGACCATGCCACCAATTAGTCATCTCATGAGAAATAAATTGAATATTGTGTAAAATATTAGTCCATGAAAGGTGTATCAGAGGAGAAAAACCTAAAACATGTTATTGTCAAGGTGTGATAGTCTGAGATAATGTTTAATTTTTACATAGGCAGAATTTTGATGTGATTTTCCAAATTCTCACAATGTCAGTTATTAAATCAAGTTTCCTCTCGTTCTCTCTATGTTGTGAGATTGAAGTCTAATTAAATAAGATTCTCACCACAGCCTGTCATTTATAACCACATTATAGTGCTGTCATTTTTAATTGGGGGTCAGAACATATAATGTAAAAAATAAATAAATAAAAGAATACATGTTAAATTACTGCAAAACAGGAAAACACATTCCTAATTATTTTGCAAGTGGAAGTAATTCACCTTAGACTTTATTTATATATTAAATGGCCACTATCTTGCAAAAGCAACTTCTTGGAGCCTTTAGACATCATAAAATGCTAATTCTTCATCAAAAACACACCCAAAGTATTTTTCCACCCTTCTCCCATGCCTGCTCTGCTGCTCTCTCAGCACTGGCCCAACCTGCTCTGAGAAAACTACCGGGTCCTCACATTGGTACATCACAAATTGAGTACTGCCTCCATATAGCACTTGCAGACAAAAGACACACCCACATTCACTGAGCAGTCAGTAGTTAATTACTACAACTGCTAATATTGCCACTACCATGACCACTACTGCTACTACCATTACTACGACTGGGACGACGTCATGAAAGTAGCGCAGCTGCTCACATTGAGAGAGTCGTTGTTTAAGGGAGCCGGACATCTTTCGAGTTAGAAATATAGCCAGCAAACCTACTCATATTTCATAGGTAATTGAATCACCATTGTGCCAAAGGTAATACATCAGATATACACATGCCTATAGTTAACTGTGGAAAGTTTAAAATGGCATTATGCAGAGCCTTGGGGAGGGGAAAAAAGTGTGTGTGTGTGTGTGTGTGTTAGTGTGTATATATATATATATATATATATATATATGTATGTATGTATGTATGTATGTATGTATGTATGTATGTATGTATGTATGTATGTATGTATGTATGTATGTATGTATGTATGTGTATGTGTGTGTGTGTATTATCCTTGACAAAACGACGCTGGACACATTTAGTCCATTTGACTTATCAGTTGCAGGCAGATTCCTCCTAATCATTTTTCATCAAGTTTACAGTGTCAAAAATGGCCTTTGGTTCTGGCTTCAGGGTTGACGCTCCGCACACTCTTTTGCCACCCTTTCCCCTCGGTGCCCGCGCTTCATGCCAGCTCCCTTAATGTGACGTTGATGCAAAGCGATAGACCACTGGCACTCTGCCGACGCCCCTGCTCAGCGGCCTCTGCGTCTGCTCTCCAATTTACGGCCTTTGCCTTCCATTTGCTTAGCTTCAGGGTGCGATTTCCCCAATGCCACCCCCCACCCCTCCACATTTGTCCTCCGCCGTCCCTTTGCTCCTGCAGCGCTGCTGCTGTTGCTTCTGGGATGCGGGACCAAGGGCTGCAACTGATGTGGTTTGCCGGGTTGTGTGAAGCGAGATACAGTGCATAATTATGTTGTCAGAGGACATCATGATGGATATGTCGCAGTTGGAGACATTACTTTGAAATCAGGCATCCTTCCAAATTTGCGCTCTCCCACGCTTTTATGTCATCCAATTTGTGCTTTTTTGTTTCATGGAAGGTCTTGTTTGTGAGATTCTTGTTTTCATGGAATTTAGTAATGAGATGCTATATTTATTCATTCTAACTTTCAAGGTTTTACTCGTAAGACTTAAATATGCATGTTTAAGCAAATTAATGTGATCTTAAGGCAAACTTTTTATATAGCACACCCATACTTGAGTAATTAACCTTGGGAGATAACCCACAAAGTTAGTGAACTTTTTAATTTGTGTCACAGTTGCTTGTAATATGAAGGATGTGAAGATACCCATCACAATTTTCCTCAAACTATGTTTTGCTCATGCCATTTTGTCATGCTTTAATATTTCAAATATATCAAAGTGTTTCTTTTTTCCAGTGCTGTGCTCAGTGACTAGTTGGCCTCTCGAACTGGCCGCTTTCCAGCAAACAGTCACAATTTCCATATTTTTAGTGTCTGGCCAGAGGCCTCAAAATGAGCTTTTTATTTTTCTGATAGTCCCAAGATTTCACACATATTCGGGTATTGAAAGTAGGACACTACCAGGATATAAACGAGTTGGAGAAACACAATGAATGAATTCTCTATTTGTTTCTTTTAGCCTCTATTAACCTGACATTCAGACTATAATTCACAATTTCAAGCACATCATAGTCCACACACAATAAAATTTCATGAATAAAATTTAAACGAAGTGAACCAGTGGGAAACTTCTAATATGTGGTGGATGGCAAAAGAAGTGTTATAAAAATCAAATGAAAATGCTAGTTCTCCTGTTCCAGCTTTATTCTTCCCAGTATGTAGTAGAAAAAATACTTGCTTTTTGATTAAGACCCTCTTAGTCGTTTTACTTTAGCTGTGTAAAGAGGTTGTCGAAGTCATGATGTGAGAGGGCAAATGGCTCCTCAGACAATGTCAGCATGTTATGTTTGAAACGTGCTTCAAAAGTCCTCTCTAAATTGCGTGATTGGGCACACTCACAATCACAAAATGTAGAAAATATGTTAAGACAATGTTCCTTTCACTCAACAGTTAAAAGAGAAAATTACGAGAATGAAGTGGATTTTTTTTAGACCTTTTGTGAAACAGCATTAGCCTTGGAATGCAGCAAAAGCTTTTCACAATTGCCATCAAAATGCTTTTCAGCGGCATTATGGTCTGTGGAAAATGATCCCTCTTTTAAGCTGATGCGTGGCACAGAGACCTCTGATTTTACTTACAAAATGTCCACGGCTGACTTTTCCCACACATAGAAAATATTCTCTGAATCACAAAAAGTCTCCAAAGCATTTTTTCCTCTTCTATATAATATAAATTGAAAGTGAGCTATTTTAATATATGCGGAAGTATGCTAGTGTTGCCATTTTCTAAAGCCACTTGTAAGCTTTACAAAATAAACGCCTAAAAGCTACATATCTGGGATTCCCTTAGTTGATACCTGATACATTTAATTTTTTGCTTCTCTTGTGCTATCTGGGTTTAGGCTGTTAAATAAAATGCAAAGACTAAAAAAAAAGTAAGATAACAATATTTCATAGACATCTTGTGGTGCTTCATCTTTGCATGGTAAGCCCCAACTTGAATGGAGATAAAGCGAGTTCAGTCCGATAAAGAAGTCATGGCTCAGCATGTAAGTGGAAATGTTGCATGCCTGTAGTGCTCGCAATCACTTCAGTGCTCAATTCTCAGCAAGTCTCTTCGAGCAGACATCTGCGGCATTGTAACCTCCAGTAACCTCTGTACAATTCCCACTATTGTCTGAAAATGTTGGTGAGGGTGGTCAGCGAGACAGCTTTTAATTTTTTTACCTTATCAGTGACCAGTCATGATTCTTATCCTGCTGGGCCAGGAATATTTAAGACTGAGATGTTATATCACGGAGGACAAGAAGTTCTCGACAATCTGTCCTCTCCCTTTCATCAGGTGGCCTTAAAACTGTTGGTTGGACTACACTGGCAGCTCAAGGACAATCTTATGCACACACATTCACAGATATCATACATGCACAACCCACTACTTTCAACGTCATTGCCGGTCCTCATCCACACCCGCGTACACGACTGCCGCTGTGGAAGTGGCGGGACCTGACTATTGTCAGCGGATTAGGGCTGCCCACCCCCGCCCTCTCAGCCATCTACAACTTTTTATTGGTGCATGTGCAAGGATTTTTTTTTCCAGGCTTGTGCTATCCCCTTGTTGGGGGCATGGCCGAAATCTAAATTTTTTCCCCCCTCTTCCCTCTCCCTCATGTCCCCCTTTTTTTTCTGCTCTGATTCGGAGAGCTCAGTGTTAGCGCATTCCGATGGGCCTTGCTATCTGTCTTGAAAAATTTGTTCTGCAAACGTGCTGTCGGAATGGCTCAGTGTTTGTACGCTCTTACTACAGTTCCCATGATTCTCAGCCATGGAAGCAGTTATAGTTTTGTTATGACTCTAATGCAAACGAGAACGAGTAAATAAATAGGAAGCAATTTGAGGTTCTTTATTAGGTCTTCCTATGAATTGCTATGACAACTTTGTTACCTGTTGACTGGAGTATAAAGTATAAGTAAAATGGGGTTGGGATGGGACCTGTGTAAAGGAAAATTCACCAGAATTCAGGACACAAGACTCCAAACTGGGACTTTCCCAGTTAAATCTAATCTAAAGTTTCCCCCTGCAGTCAGAATCATCTTTGAAAGTGAATACTTTGACGAGCCAAACTATCACCGCGGATGTTTCAATGTACCATTTGCTGCAATTGAGTTCTGTCCAATGGTTTGACCTGTATTTAAAAAGTTTAGTTTGTTTTCAGTGTTATTTCAGTTCAGTGTTAATGCAATTAACAAAAAAGGAAGTTATTAACTCATTTTATCACCAGGCTGCTATGCCGCTTGTCAATCAGTGGCAGATGCTAACAATTTTATCGGCCACATTCAAGCATTAAAAACCAAATGCTCAAAGAGATCACACTGTTGGCTCGTCACTAGAGCAGAAGTGTATATCCGTTTTTTTGTTGCTGTTGTTGTTTTTTTTTTTAACCAAATGTGTAAAAGAATAATACAACTTAACATATTTGAACATTGAAAAATGCTGGAATGGCCATTCCTTAGGTAATGACCATTTAATTGTGAAGCTTTCCAAAAGAGGACAGGAGATCTGAGGGGTGAAAAGGTCATCTCTGCCTTGTTTTTGCATGATGACAAAGGAACATTTGTGCATGGCTGCTCCAATGCAAGAGACGCTTCCCGGGCTCATCTTAAATCCATTCTTCTTGTCTCACCTCCCCCCGAAAAGGCTAAGCATTTAATCAACCCTTTACAGAATGCCATTCCCTTTGATAACACATCAGAATCTAATTTTGTTGCATCACCTTTTTGAATAAAATTGATTTTCAAGTAGGTCTACTCTATAACAAGGAATTATGTCCAATTCCTCCTGTTCCAAATGGGCTTTTAATACTTTTTATGAACATGTGATATATATGGATCGAAACAAAGGGGACAAAATGAAAATGCAGATTCATCCCAAGTGCTCACAAGCTGTCCATTTCAACTGAAGCCTGTCTAATCACCTCAAACAAGGCCTATTGTTCTCCACTCCATCTCACTGGGTCAAACATGGCCCTCTAATCCATTCCAATCCTCTCCTTTGTCTTCTCACATACATCATATAGATTAGAGATGGGCTTTTGGCTCAAATTTGTTCATCAGCCAGAAAAATGAATAATATATTGTCGATGGGATACTGTGCATTTATAGTATTTTAATGAGATGAAACAATCTCTTTGAATGTTCTGAACAATTCTAGTCTCATTTTGAAGCTTGTCGTAACAGATTATGGAGATCTATCTGAGGTTGCAACGGCTTTTAATTACTTTTGAATTACTCCAATCCTAAATATACTAAAAAAATAATAAATCAATGCAACATATATTTTTATTAGGAATATTCAAAATGTTAGACCAGTATCAGTACAAACAGTCTAGTAGTCATGACACAGACATTAAGTATCGATACGTCTACTTTTGATACACAAAATTCCAGAAAAGTCTCTTACAAACAAGGACCTATCCAACATTAAACCTAGTGACTTCCTCTCAATGTAAACCTATTTGTGACGAACAAAGATTTGCTCCGATTGAAAGATAGATGCCAAGACAAATGTGATCCACGGCTTGCAATGTCAATCGTCATAGTGCAAAATCATCTTTACGTCAACTGATGTTACTTTATAAGTTGCGCAGCAGTAGCCCGAGCTCACCAACACTAGTCCCACTAGCTCATTTGTCAAATGATTTTCATGACGCTAACAGAACATTTATTTTTGAATATTCTGTTTTTGTAGCGGTTTTTCTGTCAAATGTAATCTTGCGATTTAGACTACGATCTAACGTGGGGCCAACTCTACCCCAAGGAGTTGCAGCCAAGTAAAATACTCTATTTTGTTTGCCTCCATTTCTTCAACAGAGAATACTCTCAGCAATAAATTAGTCAGTGAATAGAAATTGATGTAGACAGACACATGATCATTAAACCACAAATACATTATCAAATTTTTTGTCCACATTATAAAAGTGTTGCCATTTTCAGGAAACTTAGACGTGTGAGTTTTTTCCGTTTTCTTACTCCCTCAAGAATGGACAGCAGATGATATAGACATTGCAAAGACGGAAGGGGATTTGCTATGACAGCTGGACATACGATGTTTATTTGTGGTGATCTTTCCTCGGACTAAGTGTGAAAGGAATCCTCGTGTGTTTGCGTGATGTCTATACCTATTTCTTGCCTTGTCCATCTCTGTGTGAGTGACGGCTTGTCGACTGCTTTGGAGTATGTAACACACATCGGCATTTAATTTTTGGAGACAGCGGGACAGGCCCGTACGGAGATACAGTACATGCGTATACAACCGCCACCACGGTAAGACTGATCCAACACACTGTGTGACTGGGCAGGTGGCAGCTGCACCAGGAAGTTAGCCACAATAGGCCAAGGACTATGGTGGTAACAAGGGCTGCCTGTAATCCAAGAGAAGATCAGGTCATCGTTGACATATGGTTGTTGTATTCTGGGAAAGCAAGAAAAAAAAAAAGATGTAATGTGGAACGTGAAGTAAAGTTGTGGAACTTGAAATTGGACCAAGGCCTAATAGACTTGGAGGAGAACCATTGTTTTTGATGCCATACAAAACCTCAGCTCACTAAGTACCAAATTACTACTTCTCTTTATTCAGGATGCACCAAATTTTCAGGTGAGGAAATTTTCCACTGAAAACAGGAAAAAAAAAACCACATCTTAGGTGTCGAGCTCAAAGACAATGACAATAAAACATGTCGGAAATGCGATAAGACCAACTTCAAAATAATTATACGCAGGCAGGTACATTAGCTTTTTCAGGGGTTACTAATATAAGTACCAAGACGTAATGTTTGGTACGCATCCTTTCTTTCATTAAAAAGTCTTCCTCAATGTCATTCTCAGTGTCACTCCCACATTAAGTGCACTTTCTGTGTGCACTCAGCAATGTCGCGTTATTCAAGCCCGCTTCCTCGAAAAATTTCATGAATCCGCCAGTTGTAGTTTGAGCGCTTGGTGTGGGACCCAGAGGAAAATTCTCCGTCAACTTTAAAGGGACACTGTAAATTATTACATTAATGAGAATGATACACAGCTCAGACAGACAGACACCCCAAGATGCTACACTAAACAAATTATCCTCGGCGTAGGAAGACATGAGACGCATATGCTTGGCTTTATGGAAGACAAGGAGAAAGCAATTAGACAAAACATTGTTCCTGCCGTTTGTCTCACCACCGAGTAAGATGGTGATTAGTTATTGCTACTTGGTCAGCTTGTTTGTTAGCTATAAGTTGCACTACATTCACACGCTCTTTTCATGCTTTGTCAAATAAAAGATGGCTCAAAATGTTCAACACTGGATTAAACACACCAGTTTAATACCAAAAAAGATGCCAATCCTTATTTCTTCACAATTACACGTCACTTGTACCTTGAAACCACTGGAATCATTTGGTTATTTTATGGCACGTCCTGTGATTTCTAAACTAGTTGGTAGAATGTAGATTGACTGTTGTTCCAACATCCCCACTTTGGACAGTTTTCCTGCTCAGATCCTTATGTACTGTAGTTGTAGTTTGTGTCCATTCACAGTATTTCAAAACATAAGGTGGCACTTTAGTTTTGTTGTCATGCACATACATTTTTTTTTCCCCTTTTGTATTTCCTTCTGTGAGATTTGTGACAAAACACACACCACTTTTCAGTGATTTTCTGCTTTAGTACAGACTAATTGATGATGATTGAAATTTAATGTCATGAACACATTTCTACCTTTCATTGCATGATATTTTCTCAGCAAGCATACACCATTAGTGACATTTTGCAGCTATGAGTAGCCTTTCAGCACTCAGGTAAAAATGCATCTACACAGTTCACCTCTGTGTGATAGGTGAGGGTTTAAAAACAATTTAATGCTAAAATGCTACACTATGTATTCAAGGAAAAAAAAGGCATGCCACATAACTGCTTGCTAATGAAAGTTCACAGAAAGCAGCAGAGAATTACTCAGAAGCAAAGCTTTCTCACAAAACACTTAACACTAACTATTGTATGGGCATACAACTAGCACATATTTTAGTACTACTCCATTAACACAAGCCACTGAGTTCCATGTACCTGTCACCAAAACCAATTCGTTGAAATTAAATCCAAGCCTAAAAAGCAATAGCAGCTGAACTTTTCCTTCTTTGTTTAATTTTCCATGCACATCAGATAATTGATGCATGGATTTTATAATAGATTATTTTAACTAAGCAAAGCATTTTAGAGATTTTTTTCTATTTTCTTTAAACTTGTGCTTGGATTAAAACACACACACGCGCACACACACAAACAACAAATAGAGTTGTCACGGCCTTTGGATACAGGTGCTTTCTTTTAAGTGTGGCAATGGTTGAAGTACAGCCGTGGTATGCAAAGTCCACTTTGCAATGATTAAATATTATTTATATCTCTGTGGCTGCCATTGCAACAATGCGCGCATCTGCAAGAAAGGTCTGAATAGAGAACAGTGTTGTAAAAACATGGTTCCGGCAGAGCTTCGATGTGGATTTTCAGTCGACCTAGTTTCAAAGTAGATTTACTCGACTTGGTCAACTTTTCCCCCCAGCTCAATCATATAATACATAAATGAAAGACACTTCATAATACTCCTCATTCACCACATCAGACACTCCTATATTTGATGGTATTGCATTTGGCGGTGCAAATGATTCTTGGAAAGTTGCTTAATTAAACTGACAAAACTTGTCATGTCTCAGCATATCAGTCCATCTCCATAAACAAATATTCTCCCAGCAAAGTGAACCCTAGTTATTAAATAATAGAATTATATGATTCTGTCTTCAAACTCTCATTCAGCAGAAACAATATAACTTTGAAAAACAAAGATCTTCATTTTCGATTGTGTGACTAAATTATCACGTCTCATTATGCATTAAGAAGTTAATTTGAGTCTTAAGTACCAGTATAAAACCCCCAAAAAGTAGTTTAAAAGAAAGCAAGCTATATGATTGCAACTCATTGTCAGGATTTCCATTCCCTTTATATCAAACAAAATGGTTTGCGGGGTAAAAACTCAATGTTGTGGTTCATGTAGCTCATTGATGTATAAATATTAAACATGCTGCTCTCTCTTCAAATACGTGATAGCTTGGTAGTGGTACATTTTCTTCTAATAAGATGCAACTTCATGGTTTATTTGGCTGTCACTTAGCCTTAAACCATCTTAAGTGTGAGTAATAACTGGTCCAGTAAAGCCTGTCAGTGTCTGTTCAGGCACTAACATAAATATGATTTATGTCTAAAAACAGAGGGATGGAAATGTGAATGCCATTTTACCATGACATAAAAACAGGTTGTGACTATTTGACATGATTTGATTTTGTTTTTTCTTGTTTCCTGGAGTGCGGCTTCATTAAGACCATGGTCGAGGTACACTTTGGGCCACCGATCAAATAGGCTTCTCTTATAAATCAGATGTGATCAAACTGCGCTCTCGCCATCCTGATATTAGCCGCTCACTCAGTCAGAAAATCTGCTGTTTGAAAGACTCATGAATTAAAACTAAGGAGGCTTTAAAATATTCACAGGTTCAGCAGATGCAATGCTTCACTTCTGGTTTGATCCTTGGCTGCTGAAGAGAAAAGCTTACGGGCGAATGTTTTCTTAATAATGTGTTTTTTTTTTTTTTTAATGTTCAAGGATGTCAGATACACATCAACCTCAGCATTTATGCTACAAGTTATCAGTGCTGGCAGCATCATAGGTGGACAAAGATCACCTCTTTTACTTCAGTAAATGTGAGAAAGTAGATTCAGATCAGGGATAAGATGGATAATTACTTGAGTCATCCTGTGATTTGCCAGAGTTTTTTTCTTCATGAAGGTTTTAGGATTCTTTCCAACTAGCAAGTCGGCTGTAGCCTTGAGCGCAATGAGGCAAAGGTGTGCCTTAAAAGTATGTTTTTCGGGTCCCTTTAAAGTGTGGCAACTTACAGTAAGTGAAATTATTTTTGTGACCGCTTGATGTTCCTGACATTTTGGAAAGGAGCCCAGTGCAGTGGAAAAAAGTGCACATTGCAGAAACAGTGGTTTTAACTACCTCGGCCAAATTCGATATCATCCTTTTTACAGGTAGAAAATGATGTGCTCTTTGTGTCGTCTTTATTTATACATACCACTTTTTATAATGCATACATAACTGGAAGGATGCTGAGGAGCTCCAAAGCCTTTTGTACAAACTCGCTCTTCTGCCTCTTCTGCCTTATTTGATCCTAAATGTGGGTTGGTGAAATTGAAAGGCTGCAGGTGGTGGAATCACCATTTGGCTGCCTCTGTGTTTAGTAGAATTGACAGGCAGCTGAGTGGTCAAGCTGCTATGGGATATGTGCTTTAGTGGGCTTGATAGGCACTAGTTGTTTTTCGGACTTGTCGCAATGTAACAGGCAGCTTGGTCGGGATGAGGAGTCAAACGCAGATGGTTCACTTCATACATCGCATTGAGCAAGTGGAGTACACAAAGGCTGCAACTATCACAACGATTAATCTGTTCATTATTGACATTTAATCAGATTTCAAAAATATGTTCCAATTTCCATCCCATTATTCAAAATAAAAGAATCAATTCTAATTATCGATTAGCTGTCAATTAATTGATTCATTCCGCTTGCACTAATACATTTGATACACAACCCTCCCCCCAAAAAACAAAATAATTACACCCTTTTAAAGAAAGACCTATATACATTTTCTTTTCCTCTTTGTAATTTCTACTTTACTACTCTACTACTACTACTACTACTACTACTATTTCTACATTAGTATCGATGGCCAATGTCACAAGTACCGATACCTCAAAATGAGGCCTGATACGATCTTTGTTATCGCTACTCGACCCTGCCTAAAAGTGATGGATAAATTCCAGTTTAATATGAAGGAAATGTAACAAATACATTTGAGGTACATTAACTTCTCCTAAAAGAGAAGAAAAAAAAAACAGTTGAGGTAACATGGAGTGCACTACTTGGTTGCAAACTGCAATGGTGATCTTGACAGACCTCCTCTAATTCAACTCTTATCTCTATTGTGTCCATCATAACGTTGGCAATGAAACATTAGATCAGAACATTTAGGAAGATACCCAACAATACAAATCTGGACAACATCACACTGCAAAACACCAATTGATTAAATCATTAACTGTCCCCATATTCGATCAGACACATTTTACTGCACGCATTATTCTTGATGGTAGATAATGAACACACAATACACACATTGCTTTCATTTCCTCTAGTGTAAAGGTCACAAACAAGAATTTCTCTCTGAGTAATATGTCTTTCATGATGACCACGCCTATAGGTGGTTTGGAATTTAGAACTTCTGGACCTTGTTTAGACACTCCCACTGGGACCCAAATGGCCTGATAGGCAATTGAAGCAAGGGAATCAAATATTTGCACGAAGCTGATGCAACTGCTCAAGTGTTAGCTGGTTGGAAGGACTCAGCAGTTTTGCTTTCAACATTGTGAAAACAACCCTCGGACCTGGAATAAATGTTTACTGCAAAGTTTGCATAGCATAATTGCTTCTCTATTAAGTTGGAGGTATGCGGTAAAGTTGAAATTTCAATAAAGATACTCTTAGATCGTTTGCAAGGGTGCATCATAAATCATAAGGCCAGGATGTATTAGCGTCACAATTTTGCACTTTAATAGCATTGCAGCTATGGAGTGTGTTGCTGTCTAATTTATGGTAATAGAGTTTATTAGCAAGGCTCAGCCATATTGTTAGAGACTATGTTCTTTCACTTCACCAGAATGTTTCAAAGTGCTCTTTTAATAATTCACTTTGCTTTAAAATTGTATGACATCCACACCGCAAAATTTACAAATGTGTATTTACACAATGGACAATGTTAAAAACCATATTGGACAATAGAAGAGAACATATGAGTCATTTACAAAACATCCACTTTCACTACTCACATTCAGAGTCCCTGACTGCAGTAAAGTTGAAGATGTGTGGCTTGTTGTTCTGTATGTCAAGCACCTCTTGTACATGACTCTACAGGCACACACTGGATAATGTACCCCTGCTTTGAAAATGAGATTTGCAAATTGGATCCTTTGTAAAGTCTTTTCACATTTTTCTCTCACTCAAATTTAAGAAGGGTTCTAAAAGCAGTCTTTTGAACTGAAACAGACGTTGAAAACTGAGCCACCAGACGTGCTAATTAAATCGATTTGCGCAATGGGCCTTTAGATATTCTGTTGCTGTCACCATCCACCTCGATCACATCTTCTGTGGGTGGGAAGATGAACAAAAGTCTCTCCAACTGCTAGTGAATGTTAAGCAGAAACCGCCATCTATTCCTCCCTGAGAAAATACAACCACTCAAAATAAACCATGCTTTTGGAATAAACATGATAATTAAAAACTAACTTCATATCAGCGATGGGATTTCTCACTCACCAGACCCAAACCTCACAGGAGCAGGAATATGGAATAATTGAAGTTTCCTATTTCGGTGCAGGAGAAACAACAAGCTCAAATTGTTTAGGAGTCCTTGTTGCTATTACACGTTGTCCTCAGGATAGCACAGTAGAGAAGTTTGTATTGGAAAAATAATCAAATCTGTTTCACTTGCATTTTAGTGATATTTAGTGATATTTTTAAATTCTCAATTTAGCATAAAGGATGAAAATGTGTCTTTTGAATAAAATCATGCATCCATTATCTTAAGCGCTTATCCTTACGGGGCTCGCGGGCGTGCTGGCGCCTATCACAGCTGTCTTCGAGCAGTATGCGGGGCACACCCTGGAACGGTGGCCGAGGCACATGAGGACGAACCACTGTATAGTAGTAGTTGTTCCTTATTGCCTCAGTGTGGGGCATCGGGCAGAAATAGTTGCTGTCGCTTCCATCTCCGTAACCGGTTATGGTTTAAGGCGATTGGGTGGTCAGCCCAATGTGCCCGAGGAAACCTGAGTACCCAAGAAACCCAAAGGCATGGGAGAATATGCAAATTTCACACAGGTGTCAAATAAACTGGTGATGGATAATATCTCGGTACGTCTTCACAAATTGACATATGTATTTTTTATTTTTTTTAACCTGGTCTGATTTTTGCAACTGATCAGGTAAACAAAGTATTGTTTTGCTTCCATTACAAATCTTTTTAATCCATTTCTCGCAGATTTTCGCTACTGTGGGGCTTGCTCTAATCACTGTACTATTGAGGCTGTCCAAACATATGTTTAGATCCAGAATTAAGATAAGCCCTCCAACAGCTAATATGTATTTCCTCTTGAAAAATGCACTGACCAAATCCAGACCAAAAACATTTTCTCATTTTTTGTGTGATATTCAGCGGTTCATCTGTCAATAGCAATAGGAACAACATAGTTGTGGTTTGCAGCGTTTTCATTTGGGTTCTGGAGTCGAAAATGAATTTTCAACTATGTATTCTATTTTTTTCTAAGATCAATTTACAAGCTGTTAGGACCTCAAGACTGTACAATTGGTTATTCTTGAAATTGCGGCTAGCTAGCAATGTTAGCTTGGTACAGAAGATTACAGGTTAGTTAGTTTAGTTAACTTCATGCACGCTTGCTTGCAGACAGTAGAGCTGCTTTCCATTTTTCTATAAGTGCTCCATTCTTGCAAGTTTATTGGTGGTTTTATTGTTTACTAATGTATTGAGCACAGACTTTCTGGCTGCAGAGTGAGCGCCCCTTAATCCTAGAATAGCGCCTGTTTCATTGGCCTCTGGAAGCCTGGTTAGAGCCCTATTTCATTATAATCTACCCCGAATCGCTTTTTCTTTCTCCTCACAATCTATTTCCTGGCCCTCCATGTTTTCCCGTGGCCATCTAACCAGCAGGGTTGAGTTATTAATGCCTGGGGGGGCCGGAGAGATGATTTCATTGCGTATTCAGGTATGGCGATGGATGGCTTTCAGACGCAGCCAGGGGAGTGCTGGGAGGGGAGCCTCAGTAGAGAATAAATATACCTGTCACCTGGTGATGTATCTGGCCACACTCGCTGCAATGCAGATCAACCGCTCTCCTCCCCCGGACTGCCTCCACCATTACTCACCCTTTCCCAACCTGGATCCAGCTTCTTCCGACTTGAGATTAAGGTTGCCCGTGAGGAGTGCTGATTTTGGCTCTTTTCCAGGTGTGGTTTGCTTCATTCACATTTGGCGACACAAGCGACACAAGAAAAATGATGTATTGCCCCGGAGGACCTTACTGTTTCTGGTGTTCATTATCGGCCTTGACTAGCTGTTAATTAAGGACAGAGATTAGATTCGAAGGTTATAAATAGCCCGACGGAGACATCCCTTCATATGACTTGATTATTCACCGGTGAGCAATTCTCCATGTTTGGAGATTGTACAGACTGGTTAACGCGGACTTTTGAGCTCCTCAGTGACGTTTGGTGCTTGATGTAGACTAGTTGATAATCGCATGCTTTTTGTCCTTCTTCAGGAAAAAATGGCGCTGCTTTCGGCAACAGATGAGCGCACAGAGTGAAATGAGTCGCTCGCCTTAATTAATTTAAATTGTCTTCTATTTTTGAATGTGCTGCTTGGGTAAGTGAGGTTGAACCACTAATGAGGATGAAAGAAATCTCTAGCTGCATGTTCAAGAGATAGACAGTTATGCTTTTTTGAGAACCAATACGATACCGATGATTAGTAGTCAAAGAGGTTAATAACCACTAAATAAAGAACATATTCATTTGAGTGAAAAGGGAAATATTTGTCAGGGAGCTCACAAAACCATCGTCTCTTAAAATTTTGACTAGAAAACTTAAACAAGTCATTTTCTTTCTATAGTTTTCTATAATAAATAATGGTTTCCAAATTTTCTAGATAACAGAAATGTTATTTTGCTTAACTTTGTTTTACCTTAACCTTGCTGTCCCAGCAGCAAATCATAGGACCCTACTCAGTTATCACTTTAGATTAAAAGCAATTAGCAATTAAAAAAAAAAAAAAGAGAAAGTCTGATTTTGTGCAACTCCTAGTATCATACTCATGTTGGTTAGAATTTTCTGAAGTGATTTTGATAATAAAAGTGACACTACTATTTTAGTTGATGCAAAAATTGGTGTTTTAATAAAATAAATAGGACCATATATCGGTTGACAAATTAAAGTGCTGGACGTATGGAAATACTGTACTATCACTTCATTACTTAATAGTTTAAAAAAAAAATAAACATGAATAACTGTTAGCAACCTTCTTGGTTTCTTTTGTAAACTGTCCCCACCAGTGATGCTATTTTAATGTTTTACCTAAAAAATTAATGCACCAACCTTTTTGGAACATTTTGACATTTCTCAGGAATAGAAATAGGTCGTGTACCTTTTATCTTCCTAACAGTAAATAAAGGGGTCCTCAGGGCAGAAAAAGGACAACCTGAGCAGTCAAAGTACCTGTACTTGGTTTGCTCACTCGTTTCAACCCTAACTGCTGGAGTTGCGCACAAAAGACAGGATCACGGGATGTGAAACCCACCCTTTACAGAAGGTGTAATTACATTTAAAAGTAGAGATTTATCCAAATGAACAGCTGAATAAGATGGTAAATCTAATTGGAAAGGAAAATGTGTCGTAACAACTCAAACGAGAAAGTCATTTCTTTGATTGACGACACTCATAAAACTGGCGAAGCATTTCGTCAATGCGCTGTTGCAAGTACGGTAAATTGCCGTATCCGGTTTCGCATGCAAGATTATATATTTTCCCCTTATAAAACTACAAAACACTAAAAGGTGAAACAATTGTCTTTCCCTCTAGTCATCCACCTGATTTGGTTGTGGTCAGTGTGTTCAACTGTTCCCCTCTGATACCTTGTCCTTGAGACTAGTACTCCCTGATTTATTGGTACAATAAATCTGTTCCTCATTTTCTCCCATAAAAAGCAACTTTATTATGCAGCTTGTTCTTCCTGCAAGGCCTGCCTGGTAGATTTAGTTGTGAAGAGCAAGTCACATAAACTTTCTGTTTGTCTGCGCTTGGCATTTATTCGCTCTGCTAATCCCCACAATTCTCATTGTCAGCCAGCAATAAAAATGGTTTTAGAATCAATATAGAGATCTATCGCACGTTGTGAAAAATGCTCATCGATTCGTACATATCCTGCGATACAAAATGTAGTTTTTGTGCTGAGCTTCGCACTAAACGATGCAGAGATCACTCAGGTAAAAACCACCACTCACACCACATAGGCAGGGAGTCCGAGGCGTTGCTGAGGAGCGGTGTGATTGTCATGATAAACGGCTTGAACGTCAGCTGAGGAGATGACATTCCCCGCCTGCTCTGGCCTTGAAACCCGGCTTCTTTTTTACAGTATGATGAGACTTTTGCAGAAGGAGGTCTGCGGGCTTCATTTACTGAAGCAGCGGGGAATAATATAGTGCCAACATTTAGATGTGTCAGGTCCCATATCACTGGCTGTTCTATTAGAAATGGACCCCATTGCGGGACAATTAACCCGGTGCCCCCAGCAACAGATCTATGCAGTAACCGCCCAGCACCGGCCAATAAATCAAACCCCGAGGGAGAAACCAACACTCTCTCCCCTGCTGGTTACGATTACCCAATGGATCACACTTACATCAGGGTACATTTCAGTTCATATTCCAGAAGTGGACATGCAAAAGTTAGGTGTCACTATCGTGATTAACCTGGAATAAACCTTGGTCAAAGTTTTCAGGACCAAATAATAACGCAAGAACTTTGTGTATTTGTGTATGTGTCTGGAGCATGAACTCACCTTTGTTGACTGGAGGACACCAGCTAACATTGAGAAAGATGAGTCCAGATGGAATTGCCCTTTGATACTACTGCGGCTTCAATTTAATATTTAATACACCTTTATTTATGGAACCAATAAAGTTTGTAGTTCATAAGAAGGTCAATGTCTACTTACAGAGTGTTAAGTGATTCATTTTAAATGGACAAAAGATGGGATTAATAATAGACAGTCATACCCTGTAACTTATGTTAAATGTAGCATCCTTTTCTTTGAACTAAATGGTGGGCTCTGAATCTTTTTTTTTTTTTTTTTAATATTCATTTTTACTAGTGGATTTGGCAGTTCAACTGTTAAACTGTTAAATCAAACATAACTGCATTATGAATTTACATTGATTTTATTATGAAGTAAATGAATTGGATGAACTGCTACAGCCCTGTATGCTTCATTAAAAGTTATATACTTGTAGATTGTGTAAGAAAACCAAACATTAGCATTAAACTGGGGTTATCACTGTCTAATCTTTTGAAATCTATTGTTCTATCTACTGCACATGCACACCTTGATTTTTGAGGATTTTTTTGGAGGGGGGGGGGGGGTAGCGTTATATAATTCATAAGTTATAAGTTATATAATTACCCAAAAAGAAAATCTTGATTTTTTTTCTTTTCTTCCAGTCAGCCTGGGCGATTATGATTTTAATGTGATAATCCTTCCAAACATGAAAGAAGGTTTGATTTAATATAACAACAATTTAGTTTTTTAGTGATGTTAAAACACATTCTCAGATAACAATAAGGTATACTGATTTGAAACCAGTTTTGACATAGTTATTCATAGTTTGTGCAAAAAAAATACTGGCACCTTGTGCATAGCTTACTTTAATTGCCATGAATAAGAAGATAATAACTATCTAAATTATTGCAAAAAACCTCAATTTCACAGTATAGCAAACTTCCAAGTCATTTTTTCTTCTTTTTCCATAACGATGTACTAAACACATTAATTAGATTCATTGCCTATTTTTGTAGTATTAAAGAAAATGCAAATGGATAAAGGAACTATGCAAGGGCCACTGCAGAAATGTTCAAATTTCATTTCTCAAAGACTCCGAAGTATTGTTTGAATATATTTATTTTGGCTGCTGCAAAGTGCTTTCATTTAAAGGCGATAAGACAAATAGTTCGGAATTATGTATTATTTTATCCCTCTAAAATAGATCCACCCCAGCACTGAACAGCAGCCAAAATCCCATCTCCACACTCACAACACAAACAATAGAACACCATTTTACAAACAACTACTTGAGTGTTTTGTTTGCTTTGACAATGAGCATAAAGTGGAGGAAATTATTTTTGTTTCTAAAAATGAATCTTTAAGCACCACAATATTTTGAAGGTGAATTTTTATTTCGGTCATAGTTTATTTTCGTTGCCCATCTAGAAAAGCTTTACACCATACAAGATAATCTTATACTACCTGGAGCGGTACTTGTTTTTCAACATTCATTGCAGGGGATATACTGTGTGTGTGTGTGCGTGTATATATATATAATATATATATATATATATATATATATATATATATATATATATATATATATATATATATATATATATATTTTTAGAGCCCTCAATTTAAGTTGCTTCATTTATAAACATGTCAGGTAAGCTGGTACAACCTGCAAAGTTTAATCCAAGTCAAACATCATCATAATTGTATTTATTATTAAATATTGTAATAATTGTATTACAATTCATACTACTGATTTTGATACGAGAGAAGCTGCTTGCATACTTGCCAACTTATCCGATTTATACGGGAGGCTCATTTCTCCCCCAAATCTGCCGACCCGATGCCATTTCTTTCTTCCACGTCGAAGAACAGAGCTCCGGGTTCTTCATTAATCAAGCTTGGCTGGTATAATATGACGCAATTGAAATATGATCCGATTTGGTTTACTAACCACGACCACCGTTGATGATTCGCCGACTAGTAATATAATTGTTTGCGGCTGGCCTAATATCCAATCGATCCAAGTTTGTCAATTTTATTCCATTACCATCGTCAAAGCCCATTTTCTGTTTTGTATTCCATCATATCAAACCAATCACCACCTAATAGCTGGACGCCGCGGCTATCTTTTACACCGTTTTTGAAAATGAGACATATAAATCCTCAGTGGAGCGAAGCCGCTTTCGTGTTCCTCCATCGCCTGTCATTTATTTAATGGCAAAGTCAAGAAAAAGAACGAGCAGTAATAAAGCCGGGTCACCTTCAGGACCTGCTTGTGGTTATTCCTGTCATTAGCATGTGACATCTCGTGCTGTCCAGCTCCCATTATTACCCAGGCACGCTTTGCCCTTACGACTGCGCTGTTCCGACTGCCCACTGTCATCCTCCCACGGACTAATGTGAAATATGGCAACAGATGCGAAGTGCAACGACTGAAGCGTGATGATCTGAAACCTTGGGGCCATTAAAACCATAGCTATTAAATCTAATTTGAAAATTTGGGCTTTTTGGCACGTGCAAGTTGTGAGGTTGAATGATGATCACTGCTCACCCCAGGGTGCCTTACTTCACCAAATGTTGTTGGTGTTTCTATTTGCCTTTGTTAATGTGCTTTGGGGTGTTTAGTCTCCACTATGTAGTTAGTGCATGTTCCTTCATAATGGTGATTCCCGTGTAGATACCCGGGCTGTAATTACTGCCGCTGTTTATTGATGTATTTTTTGGGAGAGTGTAGTCATTTTACGCATAGCTTCGTTTATTTTTACTTGGAAGGTGTTGCGCATGTGCTTATTGAGCAATCAACTCATTCCGTGGTGAACACAAAGAAATCGCAGTATGGGAGCATAAACAGGTATTAACTGAATCGTTCTGTTCAAGCTGTTCGCTGGCAAGCATTTTTAATAATGCAACTATGGATGTATTTTAGTTTACGTTCTGCTTGTAATGCCTGATTTATGCAGCAAGTTTAGGTTAAAGTATACACAGGACTGAAAAAAGCGTAATGTAATGCCTTTAAAGATTTCACCATCATCAGGGCCATCTCGTGTTGCTTGCCAGAACACTGTTATAACAACATGTTCCATCTTCAAGGAAAGAAAATGTCTTACAAAGACAACATTGCTTTAAAAATGTTTATTTAGCCAAACGTTTCTATTGTCATAATTCACTGTAGAGGAAAACACAATTATATCATTTAAGATATAACTCATTGGAAATAGGGATAGGCCTTTGTTTTAGTTATTGAGTATTCACGGAGATTGCAGATAATGTATAAGTAACTGAAATTTAAGGCAAGCTAAATCTTAAGGAGAGTAAGGCCTTGACAGTAGTTGCCACTATACTCTGGCAGTTTGAGACCTCGCTGAATCATCATCCCTGTCAGAAGGACATTTGTTTTTCAAAGTGGTTTGTCATTGTGTAAAATGAAAATTAGCACTCAAAGTATCAGCAGTTCATATCGATGAGTACTCAAAGATTGAATACTCGTACCGATTAAAGTATTATCAAACGTCCCGAACTGTAAACAATGGTCAGTATGGTATATTGAACTTACATGTGGCTCCCTTTTTTTCAGTGACGTATCTACTGTAAAATAGTTTTCCCGTTAATCATTGCGAAACATTTTTGGATTAAAAACAAAACAAAAACCAAAAACATAAAATGCAGTACTGTACTGTGCCATCCATGTCTGTGTGTTTTCTGGGTCATCTGCGGGAAAATTGTGTCACTAATGACTGTGCATTAATCTAAAAATGACTAAAGTAAAGGCTTACAACATTTTCCTCAGATGTCACTATAACACAATTCAGCAATAAGTTGCTTTATTTGCCGAATAATTTACTCTTAATTTGCAAGCAAACAAACAAAAACTACATGCTTTTTCCAGTTCCGGCATTAAAAAGCATGAGATTAAATTAGCTGATACCTGCAGAACACTTGTCAAAATCTCACTTACTCCCTGAAATGCCTTCACCAACTCATACCTCCATTTGAGAGCCGCCGATTTACTCCATCGCTCTAGATTTAGATTAGATTGGTTTATTTTATCAGATAAGAACACGCGATTTTTATGAGGGGTATGCTTTTTCATGAGATTAGAAATATATGGGATCATTGCTATTCAATGAAAAAAACATGCTCCTTAAATTTGTAAAGGTGTTATTACATCTTTTTGAATGAAAGGAAACAAAAGTAAATTTGGAGATGGTTTTCAATTTAACATGTTGATAGCCAACCTTTTAACAGACTTTTAAAGCCATTCTGAATGAATGGTAAATGAGAAGGGTAAATATAGTCTCAAGATCTTAGCTGTACCACATTGGACAGTAAAATGATCAATATTTGGTCAAAATGTGGCACCGCAGGGATGATCAGAATGTCCCTCTGAAATTAATAGCAGATCAAGGAGAAAGGTACACTGCAGGATACCAACTAGAGTCCATGAAAGGAACTGTCGGAATGTCTTGCAACAACTGCTCAATCCCTGCATGACTTAATCAGAAAATCGACCTTTTCTTTCATGTTAGAGACAAATTTGTCTTTTCAAATGGTAATCCATGAGAGCCTTCAATCTCATTAAAAATGTGTCTGCGAAGACCAACTTGTCATTGGTTTCCAATCCAGACAACTAAAGTTTTCTGCTCATTTGTTCAGCCTTTAATTGTTGCTTTACTAAGTAACATCATTACTGCACAAAGTGGTGTGGTTTAGAGGTTCACACAGTACTTTCATTATGAGCTGCTTGTTTTATGTAAAAAAACTAAACAAAACACAGATAAAGACTTGGCCGCGGTAGTTCTTAAGCAAATCTTCGTTGGAAAGCACAAACAAAAATAATCTAGAAAATGACTATCATTTGATTTAGTTCAATGGCTCCTATATTCTTTTTTTCCCCCAGCTGCTGGCTGCACATTTGAAGAGGATCAAGATCCAAGTTTGTGTGACTTTACACAGGGAGAAGAAGATGACTTTGATTGGCAGTTGTTCCGGACCCACAATTCTCCCAATGCTGCTTCGGACCTCTTGCGCGGTAAGTGGTGTGTTATTGGATTACAAAACATCTCTGGATCCCCGTTTATTTATTTATTTGTTTGTTTGTTTGTTTGTTTATTTATAATAAACAACAGATAATGGAATAGCACAAATGCTCACACCCTCTTACATAACTGTGCATGTAGCTATGTTAAGATTTAACCTATCCTTTTCTGGGGGACTGCAGGTTTCGTGCTAACACTGACTGATGTTTGGAACGTTTTGCAATTGCTTACATTTTCCAATATCTCTGCCACATACCTCTTGAAATTATCGACAAAAGGTAAGAATTGTTTTCATTGAACCAGAACACAGTTTCCCACGTGTGTGGCAGATTACAAAGTGTTTCGGGAGAAAAGTGAAACCAAGGTTGAACATTTTGGCCGGGATTCCAAAATGTGTTTGGTGCAAAACAACATTGCGCTGATTACCAAAATAACACCATAACAATAGAAAATCATGATGGTGATGGCAACATGCTTTTTTTTTCCACGTGTTTTTTTTTTTTTTGCCAGCTAAAACCGGGGCCTTATGCCAGGTAGAACAAATCCGAAAGGGCTAGAAATAGTAGTTGTGATTTCATACAGTCACTAACCCTTTTAAAGTCTGAATGCTGGCAATTTCATTTGTTTTAAATGCCATAAATAAGTGCAAAAACCTGAATAAGCTCTATCTCGGGTCATTCCTTTATGTTCTGATTCTCTTAGAGCAAGCAATTTGGGTCTTTTTGATATAAAAAAAAAAGTTCTTAAAATATACATTACGGTGCTGTTTGAACCTCGCCATAGCCAGTGAAAGAGGGTAAGAATCTTGCCGTAGGGCGGAGTAAAAGACATCTGTGTTTCGTTGCCATTTGGCAAGCCCAACTTGAAAACCGATATCTCCGTGGAGCAAACAAACAGGGAGAAAGTCAGACACAACAAAGAGCAACGAGGAAAATGATTAATGCATTTATTACGGTGGATGTGGTTTATTTACAGTAGAAAGTAAGAAGCGGAAATAATGTCTGTTTGTGTTGTATTGGTCGTACATTGCGGTTTCAGTTAGCCTAACACAATTAACATAACTCTCTTTGTCAAAGCATGGAAATGGAGATATTCCAAATGTCTGAGTGACCTGATTTTTTTAGATAACTTGACTTTAACCTGAATAATGACCACATGCAAACATAGGCCCTTGTTAGCACAAAAGCTTCAGGATTCTGATGGGAATAGTGTCAGAAAAATTCTAATGGAACTATTGCACATGGAGAGGTGCGTAGACCTTTCCTATCCACTGTATTTTTGTGGTTTCATGGTTAGATTCACTGATATCAACATAAAAACAAACCTCAATTATGATGACAGTTATCTGCTAGAGTTTGGAAGAAAAATACATTGTATTGGCAACACTGCAGTTATCTTATTAGAAAAGTGTCTGCTAATCTGCTTTGATTGTCCAGCTTTCATTATGCATCAGCTCTAATGAAGCAGTCACCCCACTTTTGTCTGGTTCCCGCTAAGCACAAGGATAACTTTATGTTAACCAGCCTCAAGACTAATGGAAACCCACATTTTCCTGCCATCATCCTCTCCGCTGGTGGTTGCCAGAGGGAGATGGCATGCATAGTTTATAAGGCGCTTCACCATCCGTGCATTAACAAATTTCTTCTGGGAAATAACAAAAAGAAGCATGTTGTTTTAGCATCCTATGAGAAATATCAGTGAGTGTCCAGCTGTTTGCTGAAAGGATCAACTTCCCTCGGCCAGAATGAACAGTCCATCCGTTTTTAGTGCATGAATTAAAATGGAATGAAATCGCAATTCTTTGTTTTCTGCACATGGGAAGAAAGAATAGAACTTTGACTTAATCTTTCTGATCTAACAGTAAGTAAGAAATAAAAGAGGATGGCCAAGTCATGGTCAGAGTTTTTAATATCCAGAGATTTTTTCAATCCTCTACGACAATATTGACCGGATTGTCCTGTTCTCAACATCTGCTTCCTTGTACTGTGGTACAAATGTAATTCGATATTGAGCGTGACAAATTCCAACATCAACCCAAAACTCTTAAACTGCACCTATAATTTCCATTTTTGTCATCAGCAATGAAGTGTGAATCCGCCTGTAGCTAGCAGCCCATTCACAGCAGGCAATGGGCTAATTAACGCTTCTCCCTTTGGGTTTAATTAAAACTCAGTCTCATGCCAGTTACAGCTATTGAGGGCCTTCTGTGGAGTACAGAGCAAGTTGAATTTGGCAGGTACTAAAATTTGCAAGGCAAGCAATTCTGTGAGCTACATCTTTGTGTCAGTACCGAGGAACCCCCAAGTTTGGTCCAATGGCGGACTCGTTGGTAATAGGGTCTGTGACATTTTTTCCTCTGTCATCTACCGTATCTTTTTTGTTTGCCATTTTGACATAATTGAAGTTGTGTAGGTCTGCTGCTCATCCCACGAAGGGGAAGTCTGTTACTCTTGCTTCACTTTTTCTTGCTTAATCCCCCCATGTTGACTTTTAACCATGTATCACAGCGGACAACCAAGGTGGCGAGGGATAACTAGACTTTATGAGATAAGGCTATTTACATTCCACCCGTATTACTTTGTGCAGCTGAGAAATTTGTGTCGGGGGAAGATTAGTAAACACAGCTAAGACAGCAGCAGTTTGTGGCTCCCAGGAGAAATTAAAAGACTACCATTCCCATGAACAAGGAAAAAAAAAGAAGATAGAATGCGGCAAGGTCTTAATAAGAATGGCCCATTTATCATCAGATTCTCCATTATTTTGAATTAGATCAGTGATGTCAGACTGCCTGATAAGCTTCTGTTCATGTTTTGTTTTAATGAATGTGTTAGTTTGCAGGATGGTGACCTTGTCGAGAAGAGTCGCAAGTTAGGAGACTGTACAATGTTGAATATGCATCATCCAAGTTGAGGCACTCTACTGTAAATATTAAAATGGTCAGGCATTTGATCGATTAATTTTAGTATAGTTTACTAGATTTAGATTTAGGGGAAGGGTTCGGCAGCCGGTCATGGGCTTGTTTTTAGCCTTCCCAGTAGCAAAAATGACTTGGCAAGGACAAGCTGCAACGTGTTAGTCAAAGAGAGCATGTTTGAGGATTTAAGTGCACCCTTTCCGGACAAATTTGTGAGTTCAGAGTTGGATTAAAGCAGGAAGGTCACTCTTCTTTTTGCTGTCTAGCTCGACTGTGTGTGACATATTGCGGTGTGTACTTATCACTTGCTGATGCGAGTACAATACACAGAGAGCCTACTCATTTCATAACCTGAGTGCTTAAAAATTTTTTTGTTTGGTAAAACCCTCCACTGTGGTTCAATCAAAAAGGTGTCGTCTATTGTGTGACGGATCCATTTTCTCTCCACATTACATAATAACTAGAAACGACCGAAGTGTGGGCAGTTCTTCTGTACTGACGAACTCACGTTTTTCCGACTGACCGCCAAATGACAATTTAGAAACGACAGACTAAGGCCAGCGGAACAGTAGATTGCATCCGTCATCTTAATCCGTCATTCTAATTGTCACCACCTGTGTCACCTGTCGCTGTTAGTATTGGTTTATCACAACTTGAATCTTCCAAATTTCGGAGAAATGTTTAAACTGCCATATACTTGGAAGCATGGACGTGTAAAGAGCCTAAATATGAAGCAAACATACCGTATTTTCCGCACTATGAGGCGCACCTAAAAGCCTTCAATTTTCTCAAAAACTGACTGTGCGCCTTATAATCCGGTGTGCCTTATACAACACATAAACTGTGAGTTTTCATATTTGGGGGACGGAAAAAGTAAAATAACTTAATCGCCATGTAAATTTTTCAGTTTTTACCTCTGCATTTCTGGTATGAATGTATTTTTTTACAATTAAAGTTTTTATGTCACCCTGTTTGAAATTTTTATATGCTACATATACTCAAATTTTGAAGCAATCTATACAAGGACAAGACACAAAAAGGTTTTTGTAACAGAAAGCGCGGTTTTATAAAATACACTCAGAAACTGTTTTTGAATCAACAAAACAATATGTTTGAATGCTTTTGGTTGCAATTTGATAAGTAATTTTAAGTTTGATTTTTAATTGATTTTTATTTATTTTCTTTTAAAGTCTTAATACAGATTTGCATTGATCTAAACAGTCTTGTAATGTAATTGTAACGCCTATTCTATTACTAAAGTTTGACAACTTATCTGAATGTTTTGTTGACATTCCTTTTAGCACAGCTCCATCTAGTGGCTGCGTAACGTAACCTCAGCCAGTACTGTAGCTTCTATTTCATTCGCCTTATAATGTGGTGCGCCTTATATATGAAACCGTTTTGAAAATGAGTCATTTATTGACTGGGCATGTTATAATCCGATGTACCATACACTGCGGAAAATACGGTACCTAGATGCACCCTGAGCACTGAGGAACTGTAATGTCATTTTACGTTAACAAGTGGCATAACAGCTGATTTAAAAAAACAAAAAACAACACAGCTAACGTACTCGTTGAAAGCAGGGCAATAGTCATATTGGCATGAATGTATTATTTTAGTATTTATGCTATATATTCTCCTCATCCTTTTGAAACGCTGTTAAATGTCTGCAACCGGCCCTAAGGTGCAGTTTGATACACTTTCACACTTGCAATCAAGATCGCAGAAGTCCATCACTTAGAACTGCTCCACCAAAGATGATCTTAAAGTAGCCCACTCCATAATAGCAAGTAAATTGCTGCACCAGATGAGAGTGGTCCCGACTGAAATAGCTTTTAGTACTATCTTGGGGTCGGGGCCTGGTCGACTGAAAAATACATACATCCTGCGAGCTCAATATCATAACCTTACTATGGAAGAGGCGCACCGTTGCGCTGTTCTATCTCCATCCGCTTGTAGTCATCTTTCAGAGGACACCATTACCTTCTCGCTTTCTCAATCTGTCACCTCTCACCCCAGCTTTACACTTTAGATCAGCTACATATATGCGCGTGTTTGTGTGTGTGTGTGTGTGTGTGTGTGTGTGTGTGGGTGTGCGTGTCATTGACAGTGACCTGAGATCTGTGGGTGTCGTTAAAGACATCTGCTGTTATCGTAGCCAAACAGTGACCGGCCATCCTCTGTGGTGCCTTTCCTTTTTTCCTCACCAGCTCTCTGCCTCCACTTCACAATATACACTAAATAATTTTATGAACATTTTATTCAACTCTGCCCCTGTTTTTGGTCAGCATATATTGAGTATTCTTCAGTGTTTTGCATAATTCAATCTCAGACATTTTGTAACCAGCACATAAAAGGTTTTTTTTTTAAAATTCATCAGCATAGAAACTAGTAACAAAACATAAACAGGTTTTGGGATTTGACATTGAACATTGTGCATATTTATATATATTGCTTCTTGTTGTAACAATAACAATTAATTATATTGTATTAGTATTATATTAACCATCGTGTGATATTTAGAAAAAAAACAAACAAACAAAAACATTTCCACTGTGAATACAATGTAACCGTAAAGACCAGATATTTTGCCAGAGAGCTTCACCGGTTCAAATATGATATAAGTTTACTGTGCATCAATCTGTGCACTGCTCCCAATTTTATTGTATACCAGCCATACAATGACAATAAAGGTTTTCTATTCTATTCTATTCTATTCTATTCTATTCTATTCTATTCTATTCTATTCTATTCAAATGTCCTAAACATTGTGCAGGTTAAATTGCAAGTCTTGGTCAGAATAATCTAATAATAGGTTCCAACACGTAAAGAAAGATATTTGAGTCGAATTCTGTATCTGAATATGTGTACAACCGGTCCTATTCAAAATGTAAATGTGACCTCTTTAGCATTGAAGTTTAGCTCCATTTATTTTATAGAGTAGAAACTAAATACTTAATGGCGTCATTGTCCTTGCAACATTTTCTATCGAATGATAAGCCGAAGGTAATGGAACGCCAGGCTCATGTTAACGACGCTGACATTTTTTGGTTTGTTGTTTTGCCAACCCACAGAATTAGCTTTAATCAGCTACAGTTGAGTAACTTTAATGGCGGCAATTAAGTCTCGGGCTTACCGCAGAAATCAAGCTTGTTACAGCTTGTTAAGACACAGTTAATTATGTCAGTCATAATTAAAACGGCAACTCTTTGGGTTTTATGTCCGCCTCCTTTTAAAAATCGATTCGGACATTTTCGTCCTTCTGTTTGTGTGGTGAAACTAAATGTTTTTTTACGGTGTTTGATGATGTCTGACTATTTTGGCTCCGTAATGTAAAGCATGGCATGTTTGATCTTGCTGGACTTGCGTTCACCCTCGTCTTTAATGTTAAATTTTGTTGAATTTTCGTTTGATGTTGGATATGTGTCCTCGTATATGTCGTTGGATATGTGTCTTTATGTTATTTTTACCAGAAGCTTTGAAAATTTCAAAAACGTGAAAAAGTGCCTAGAGTTTGCCATTATAAAGTTTGAGAGGTACAGACAGGAAATGATTCCTCTGACACCTGTAGCGAACTGTAACAAGCAGTATGGCTTCTTTAATGAGAATAAGACCTTGCCAATTAAAAAACATGCTTTGTAGTTACAGTTTTGATCTGTAAGCCTGCCTTTCCTTACCTTGATTCTCTTGCTATATCAACTCCCTATATGATGTGACAGTATAGCAGAACACCAACCTAAACCAAGTTTGAAATGATGTTGCTACCTTAAATAATAGTCACAAAGTTTAATGCTCTTTTTCAAAGTAAACATTCCATCTGCTGATTTTCTAAATTATCGCACCTTCAAGAGCGAAAGGGAAGAACCAGTTAGTGGTGTGAGCCAATTGGTCAGAATGATATATAGTCCTCTGTGGACCACAAGTGGACTCCAGTGGCTCACCAGGATGATAACTTACAACTCATTAAGGCCAAGTCGATAAGATCACAAGCTTTTCACAAATACCGGTCCCTACAGCTAATCTAAATCTAAATTATAGGCAATGAATCAAGCTGTTATTCAGCTCTCTCTTTTGCCTTCAGTAATAAGCTATAGATCAGTATTTCTCAAGCTTTTTGTTTACACAAGAAAGATCTCAGCACGCCGTCTTACAAAATGTATGAATACTGAAATGTTCATAATATTGCCACAAATATTCACTCCCAGTTTGAAATCTGGGCTTGTTTAATTGAACACAAAGCTAGTATCCTTGTAGGAAGCCATAACTTGTTTTTTTCTATGAATGACAACAGATGGGTACACGGAATAAAGGTACCGTCCATCGTCCGAAGGAAGAGGATTATTTTCTCATTATTATTTTCTGCTCAGCCAGATGACGTGCAAATGTGAACGGCAACCTTACTTTACTAGTGTAAGGACTCAGACAGGTTTTTCAAGTTTCAAATTACACAATTATACAATTGTGAAGATGATTATGACACAAATATGGCTTAAATACTAATGAATAAACAAGAACAAATATGACATGAATGACATTTTATGTCATTTTTTTCTTTCAGATGATGAAAATGTCTGTATTACAAATTGTGCATAACAACAACATTTTTGTTTCAGACAAACATTTACAGTTGGCCCTGACCGATTAAAATATTGGTCAAACGTAATAGGCAAATCGGCCAATATTTACCAATTGTCTTAATTTTACCTTAACAATACCGATATAGATGTAGATATATATATAATATAAAAAAGCATAGACAGCCTCTATGTTGTGCAACTACATTTCAGCAGCTAGCTAGCATTTTAGCATGCAACGTAATAAACTAGCTTCTACATTTGAACCATTGTGTCAGCGAAATTTCAAGCATCTGCGTGAAGTTTGTGTGTCTGGTTCAATGGGAACCAATAGAAAAGCTGTATCAACAAATACGCTTATTATTTCTGTTGGCAAACCATTGTTGACGAATGCAAACATAGAGTGCCAGTGTAAAGTACATGGAACCAGGAATGTACATTTTAATGTGGTTAGAGCAAGGAACACAGCGGACATGTATCATTAATCAGTCCCACGGTGTCAGAAGTAGATGTCTGCACACACAATATCTCAAGGCAGACGTTATGTACATGAATGCTGCAGCTCCAGTTTGAGTGCTATTGCATGTGGCTCTTTACTTTGTTTACATCAGTTACCTCACCTGAAATTCACACCAGGTTGGCCTTTATTCAAGACGTAAGGACAGCACGCAAATATGGGTCTGTTGTAATGTGATATCCTACCTGTTCCATCTGCACGTCAGGTTACTGCATCACAGGAATCCTCAACATCATTGTATTCTTTCAGCTAGTTGTTGTTTTTGTTTTGTTTTTTTCCTTCTTGACCTGTCCATCTGGTTTATGCAGACTGGTTTGGAGTTTTAGCCCAACCCATTTGACATTAATTTCCTTCACCATCAGTTTGTTGTGTGTTAGGTGATTCTAGTATTAAATCTGTCTTAGTCTGCGACAGGAAGTGAACAGAATAAGAATTTCATTGTATGGTATTACTATGCATATGACATTAAAACACTTGAATCGTGAATCTTAAAGGTTTAGGTGTTCTGATAGCTTTGGAACATATCCTATGTTGGGCATTCAGAGGGGATGGGACTCATTGGTTGGATAGAACCATTTTTAAGCAAAAGGGAGTGCTACTGAAATTTACATTTCAACCAACTACTCTATTGTCTTAATACTTTCCCAGCATGTTAAAAGACAGGACATCAAGATTTTTTTAAAGATCCACTTTATTATTATTTTGGCCAAAGAAAAAGTGTGCTGGTGCAAATTAACGTTTCCCAGAAATGAGCATTGTCCTATCTATTGTATAATCATTCTAGCTCATTGATAATTGTTGCAATGCATGACACTGCTCATATGACAAAAATAATAAAGTAAGCATCGCATTGTGAGTGTTCAGTAAAATCAATCAAATCTAATAAATACCATTCAGCCATAAATACTCTTATACCTGCATCAAGTACTATATGACATCACTCGTGACTTCGGCAAATCTCGGTTCAGCCAACATCAAAGCATTGACTGTGTACGTTATGCTTTCTTATTCTGGGACCCGCTTCAATAAGTGTGGTAAGAAAAGAAGCTTTTCAAAAGATTATGACGACTAACCTTAACTTGAAACGCCAGTCCAAAACAAGTCATGAAATCTGGGCATACATGTGTAGACGACAGTCGGATTACCATACTATTTTTCACATTGAAGTTCACGCTTTAATGGGGAACAAAATGTCACATGGGAGCGTGAAAGCACTTTCATCTGCTTTCAAATGCAGCACACTTGTTTCCCCCAGGTTCACGATTCTGTGGGCTCAGGATAATGACTGTATTTAGAAGGTTTCACAAAATACCTCCTTTGCCTGAAGAACACTTTACAAAGTTCAGTTTAGATTTCACAGATCAAGTAAATGAAAGACAACTTGTGAAAGTATTTGATTAGAATTCAGAAGCGTACAATTTGATTTGATTACTGATTCAATGCATCAAGATGTACCTTGAAAATAAGGCATTTTCTTTTGTTGCTTTATTGTTAACACTATCAAACCCTATTTGTGATGATTTGTATTTCCATGCTCAAATGGATAGCAGACAAGTTCGTTTCCATTTTTTTTTTGTCAAATAAAGATGGACTCGATATACACATATTGATATGAGTGTAATAACATTAAGCTGGAACGTCTGTTTTGAGTCTAGTCAAATTTTATTTATTTTATAGTTTTACAATAAAATGCGGCTCCACTAGTACTTGTACACAGCATTCTGATTAATATTGTGTTTGTGGGATATAAATTACACAGAAAAATCTACCCGTTTTTTCCATCTCAGGGTCAGCCATTTTGCCCCTTGCTGTTTACTAAAAATGGCATCCCAGACTACATGCAGTCAATAACCCTTTTAAACCACAAATAATTTTGACTCCCGTGTAAATGCACGCATTAACCCCAATAAGCTCACATTTGGTATTTCAAAATCCAAATAAGGGCCCCCTGATATACACCTTTTGTAACCTGAATATGTGGTCATGTAAACGCAGATGGGTGATCTCTGAATAGGTCATGATTTGTGTTCCACGCACGTTTTGTCTACAAGGAATTTGGGTCTTTTTTTGTACCAAAACTTAAATTATTCACTGCTATGCCGTTTTAAACCTCGCCATAGCAAGTGAGAGGGAGAAAAACACTCACCAGAAGTAAAAGCCACCTACGTTATGGTTATGGTGTCACTTAGCGAGACTAACTTGGTTATGTTGACACCGTAAATAGAGAAACTCGGATGCAGTATAAAGCCACACATTTGGAGCGAGGATAAAATGACTTCATAACACTACCATGGTGACAGCTGAAAAATAAGAAGTAAACATTATGTCTATTTGCACCATGACGTTAACCCGAAGTCACAGTTTCAATCAGAACATAACTAGCTAACGAACGTAATGTTTGACATTAACCCGACCTTAACCCGAATATTGACCGAATGTAAATAAATTCACAGTTGCTCAAGTAGTGACAAAACTCGGCTCAGCTTGCAAATGTTACATGATCAAAGTCAGAAAACAGTGGAGCCATGTTTTTATTGTTTGAGTGTTGGGTAGTGCTTGCAGTACTGGTCTAAACATTATTTTTACATTTTTATTTAAGCCGTAAAACTTATACTTTGGGTTTATGTTGTGATAAAACCCGTAAAATAAAATGTGCATTGAAAATGTTCTGGTATCTGCACATATTTTACCAATGATACTGTGAAAATGGAGGGACATGTGAATATTTACTTTGAAGTGTAATTTATTATATATAACCCAATGTGGGTGGCTCAGTGGAAGAGTGGTTAGCACTTCTGCCTCACAGTTCAGAGTCCCGAATTCAATTCCGGCTCACTCCGGACTCCATGTGGACTTTGCATGTTCTTACCGAGCCTGCGAGGGTTCTCTCCGGCTTCCTCCCACACTCCCAAAACCTGCATGGGAGGTGTATTGGACACTCTAACTTGTCCTTAGGTGGTATTGGGTGCATAAATAGTTATTTATCCCTATGTGCCTCGCACTTAACTGGCAACCAGTTCAGGTTGTCCTCTGCCTACTGCCCGAACAGCTGGGATAGGCACCCGCAAATCAGTGACCCTAGTAGGATTCAGGTGTGTCGGGGAAAGAAACCTGCAAAACATGCAGGACATCGGGACTCAAGTATCGTTTGGACACCCCTGACATAACTTATGCCAGAGATGAATAGCAGCCCAAATCGCACAGTATGCAAGCGTTGTCATCGATCCACTACTGTGCGATCGACCGATGTCTCTCTTTCTTGATGCAAGAAACTGCTTGCACAAGCCAGGAGGATGTCTTGAGTGCCGTTTATTTCATCTCCGCTCTGCTTGAATAACATTGATTGGAGATGTAGGACCCTTTCGAGCCAGCATCTGGTTGAAGAAGCCGCAAGTGGCGAGTGGGCACTTCACACAAGGAGAACGGGCATTTTTCCCTCTTTGTCATTCTCTCCGGTTAAACTCATTCTCGACTGCAGTCTGTTCCCATAATAACTCTTGTCATAGCCAACACTTTGTCAGTAATTGATATGTACTCCTGCTTCTGGGTGGGGACATTTGCATTAAATTGTGATGATAATGACCACAAAAAGGACTGATGCCAGCAGAATGCCCAAGTTAAGATTGATGGCCATTTGAATTAGGCACAATAAGAAATGCATTATATCAGGTTTTGCAGTACTATTGCTCTCTCTGCATTTATTACCTTGTCTTTATGTGGATCGACACAATCAGGCATATCATAAATATTCTGTATCGCACTGTTTCCATTCCTAATGATTCTTCTTATCCTTGGTTGCTGTCAAGAGTGAAATTGAATTTGGAATAATTCGAATGGACTACTGTCACCGGTAGTGGAGCGATTCACTCGCCTGACTGTCATGCTGGGCAGCATGAGTTCAGTTCCCACTCGAAGATGGTGTGATTTTTCTTTCTTTTTTTTTCTTTGTTTCTATTTTTGCTGTGCGATTGACTGGCGACCAAAGAAGTGTGCAGCCCTTCGCCCAAAGTCGATTGTGACGGTCTCAAACTCACATTCTGAACAGAATAGAGTATAGATCAACGGATAGAAAGGACTAAAACCCAAATATGTTAGTGACCTCTCATGTGTTTATTCAATAAACATTACCTCTTTACCCGTGACAGTTTTTCACTTAGTCATTCGCAAATATATGTTTTTTTTTTTTTTTTTTAAGAGTCCTGACATTCAAATCCGGGTACTTATTCAAAATGTTTTCAAGTGTTTAGCTAAAGGAGGGTCTAAAATGGTTTGCATTAAATGAATTAAGAGCTAAAATAATCACTTTAGGCAATTGTAAAAGTAACCAATTACTTTCGTAATTTAGTGCCTAATTGATTTTTAATCCATTAAAACTAAGTGCCAAATTAATTAATTACTTTAGGCAATTAATTGCTAAAATAATTACTCTAGCTAATTAAGTACTAACGAATGCAATTACAATAGGTACTAAAGGACTAGTTTAGTTAGGTTAAAGTAATTTGGTGCATATTTATTCAAGTAATGGAGTACTTTGTACTTGATTACGTGAATAAATTACTTTTAATACTTAATTATCTATAGTAATGTATTATTTTTTCTTTAAATGTATTTAATTCATTGTTATACAAAAAAATGCTCTTGGCATCCTAGAACCTGCCTTGGAGCCTACATATCATTGAATCACGTTTAAAGGTGGTCGTTTTTCCACTTGCTGTCAACTGGATATGAATCACAGTTGGGTTTTCTGAGTTTGCTAATATAACATTTGCAAGGTTAGCCTTGATGATTTTTGCTGCTCGAATAACATTCCACAAACATAATATTTATCAGAATACTTGTTTAGCCGAGTGGGGCTGCATACATACTGTGTTATAGTAAACATATTTTGAGTCGACTTCCCCTTTAACAAAATTCCATTGAATGTGTTTTGTGAACACAATTTGGTTTTGACTTCCCTTTAAAGCAACTGTAAGAATAACAATCGACATGATCCATTAGCTATGCTGTCCTCGTTCGAGAGCTGGCACCTATTGCATTACAGCTGACTTTTGGCTGTGAGGCAGTGGATGTACACGCTGGACCGGTTGCCAACCAATCACAGGACTCATGTAGACAATTAAGCATTGACACTTACAGGTCAAGATGCAAACACCAACACATCAGAAACCCGGTGCTGAGATTCCAACCAAAACTCTTATCATGTGGTTGTGCTAAAAGTTACCCCATCTGATTTCTAAATATTTGTTCATAATCACATCCGTGTAGAGCACAGGCAATTTTCAGAGTAACACATCGTCGTCCTTAATCTTCCCACAAGTGTAAAAATAAGCAAAGCGTTGTCAAATTTATATACCCTGAAATCGATGTGTCCACATTACATAGCTACTGTGTTCATTTTGCCTTTATGTTGTTTTTATAGCATCAATTGTTTTTCAAAATAGCCAAAGAAAAAACTGATACAATCCTTTGAAGCTCAGAAAATTGAGATTTTTTCGCTGATGTCTCAATTGATGTTATACATTAGAAAGAGTTCACAAAAGTCTTTTGTGGCACAAGAGGCGCATTGCTATTGTGGATTTAGGTAGACATCCAAATTGTACAAGTCAAGGTTGTGTTTTAATTTCCACTGTATCGAACTTCAATATAAACTATGCTCTTTGTCTTCAAATGCAGTTTGACAACTCATAAAGTGTTGGAGAGATACGGATTTTGTCCTAAATTCCGTCCATTTTTGAAGAATTACTTCGGCATAACCCTGACCCTTTTTCCAGGCATTTTTTCTCTATTGTGGAGGAGGAGAGAACTTTTTTTTCATCTCCAGGATTGCTATTCTTCTGATGATTCTTCTCTCTGAATCCTATTCGTTATTATTGTCGCCATAGCCTATTTCAAGTTTGCTCAGAAAGTGCAACTAGAAATATTGACTGTATTTACCATTGGATGGGTATCATAAAATGATTGACTTCACTTATTATGTTGAGACTGTGTTTGCCGAAGCTTTGTTGACCCAACTATGCAACAATATTAATACCTCTGCATCGAAGAATGTTTTCATCAGTGTGGGTTTGTTTGTTAGTTTCCTTTGTGCAGCCTCCAATCTGCTCCTATGTTTGATTGTTCCATTTTTTTTTTTTTTAAATACCTAGGTCATCAAGGCATTGGTTAGCCTGGTTCTTCACAGCTGTATTTTAAATGAAAATATAGAGATTATCCATTGCTTGAAATCAAGATTTGACATTAACACCCACTAGCAAACGGGGCAAATTTTCTAATTGCCTTGTTGGAGTTTTACAAGCTGGACCCACACCTATAGCCCAAAAAGATTATGATCCGAGACATATGGAGCGCTTCTATTTTAAGTGGCACAGCATTACTGACAAAACCTACTGACCAATTAAGCCATCCCATGTGACCTTACTCAGCCAGTCAGTTCTGCATCTCTGGCAGTAATGGTTCACTGTAGCAGCAGCAGACCATACAGAGCAAGATGAAAGAGCAGAGGAGAGAGATTCAGCGTAGAAGTTGAGTTAAAGTTCCCAAAATAACGGACGAAGCCGAGCTAAAAGAAATAGTTTAAACCTTTAAGTTGTCGTTGATGCTTTTTACATTAAAATATGTCTAATTGTTTGGGACTGTTTGATTTGATTTATTGAACATACAAACACTATAAAAAATGGAAAAAAAATGGAATTAAATTAAAAAAAAGGAAGAAAAAAATTCACTCGATAGCAATAGAATAGCAGTTTAGTATTTTAGTATTTTTTTTATTCAAAAGGAGTAGGAAGTGCAATAATTTGTCAGATCCTACACCTTGTTTTCGCTAAGTTTTTATATGATATATACAGTAAATCCAAGGTAAATTATATATAGTAAAATAATGTAATCTATGTCATAAATATAACAAAACAGAAATGCACACCTTAATTCACAATTTTCTACAGAATATCATGTTTTATACATTTTGTTTTCATATATTCAAATAACACTTTTTTAAAACCTTTCTTTGAAGACATTTATTTACATTTTTTCAGATCTAGTTTATAATTATTCCATAAATTAACACATTTAACAGACACACACTTATTTTTTGTTGGTTCTTGTCTTGGATTTTTTAAAATCAAATGTTTCTTTTAAAAAAAAAAAAAAACACTGAATGCTGTAGTTTTTTGTTATATGCATTTTACATTATTTGTGCTGTTTTGAAATCAAGCAAGTCAAAAGGTTTGAGCAAATTTAATTCAATGAATAATGAATTAGTTGGTTCTGTATATTACGAACGATCGATAATTCTTATAGCTTTTTTGTATATCGCAGACAGGCATAGTGTTTGTTTTATAAGTAATACTCCATATCCCCACACAGTAGGTAGGGTATGGCAATAATAGGAGCCGAGCAGCCAGCTGGCGACGGACGGGAAGGCTAGGACCAGCAGCGACAAGCCGAGCAATCGGCATCAAGTAGGGGCAGCGACGAGTCAAGCAGGAAGGCTGGGCCAATAGCAACGAGCCGGGCAGCCAGCAGTAGCGAGCCGGGCAGCAAGCTAGCAGCGAGCCGGGAGGGCCAAGTCGAGTGACGAGTCGAGTAATCAGCCGGGGACGAGTGGGAAGTCCTTGACCAGCGGCCAGCAGTGGCGGGCCGAGCAGCAGGCGGGCAAAAAGTTGGGATTTTTGAGTGAGACGAATCTTGGAACATGAAAGGGAAAAACTTTTTATTTGAAGCTCTACAAGAGTCACTTTTTATCTACTTGCTCTTATTTTGAAATGCAGTTCTACGTTTATAAGTATTAGACAATTTTAGAGCATTATTCGTTGTGCGCTTAAGTCTGATTATCTGGGCCGAACTTGTAATGTGAACTTTAACAAAAACATGAAGAATCAGACTAAACACACTTAAATGTAGTTTTAATGGGGACTGGAAAATCTGAATATAGACTGGAACAGATCAATGGCATCTCCATCAGGTTCAAATGGGAAAGAAGGTTCAAAGTACAGATGTTTTCAGTTATAATAGAGGCACGGAGCTTCCAATCTGTGGCGGACATTTTTGACTGGCAAACTTGGTTTGAATGTACTCTACTTGCAAACATGTCGGATCGTCACCAGATATAAGCACCATCTGACACCAGATATAAGCTGTATTAGTCTGAACAGTAAGATTTACCTGTGAGATCTTCGAGCCCACCTTTCTTAGAGCCTATTTTTCACTGAAAAATGTTAGCAGAGGTCCGCACGTTCCGTAGTCGTATTATTTCTGTTGCAGAAATTCCATGAAGCTCATTCTTGGAATCAGGAAACCCATCGCCACCCTATTTCCCTTCCTCGGGGTTGTTTGTAATCATAGTGAGGGGCCTGTCCCTCCTAGGAACTCTGGCAGGTTTTTTCGACTAATGACTGCTGGGGGTCCTCCACTCGGAGCTGTCAGACAGCATTTGCTCGGAAATTCATATGCGAGGATGACAAGGCGGGGATGGCATGCTCTGTAAATTAGCGCCTCACAGACGCAACACTTGCGTGAATAAACTTGGCACGCACACTTGAATGCGCGCCCAGGCCAACATGAGATGCATAGAATCTGCTGACTTCTGTTGGCCATATACATGAGATGATTAATGTTCACAAACGAGAGGCATCCATGCTTCCAGAATCATCTTATTTTCTCCCGTGTCGGGTTTTGTTACCGTGCCGTAAACTGAAATCTGGAGGCACTGCATCTCTTTTATTGTGACAGTCTAATTATGAAGTAGCAGCTCCCAACGCGGCGTGGAGGCCGCTTCCTCGTCACCTCGCTAAGGGCCATGCTCTCTAAGGGGAGCCGTAGAAAAAGTCATAATCATAACTTCAGTTGAAACTCATTGGCTTTTATATGCTCGGCTTGTTATGTTTTTCATTGCAGAGGAGCAGGGAAGTTCAAAATTCGGCTCGTGTGAATCCAAATCCAAACTTCTCCTTATGTGTGTTGGGAACGGCTTGTTGGAGCCCACTCCCACCACGCGCGCCCCGTTTTACCGAAGTCCTTTGATGACTCTTTGGGAGCAGCACAGTTGTCCCGTAGCGGCAACACATGTCCCTATTTTTACACCCGCAGAGTTTCGCTTACATGTTCTGTTTCATTGCTCTGAGAAGCTGTTGCATTTTTGCGCTTGTATCTGTGGCTCCTTTTCTTTTTTAATCTCCTGTTCAATTGCCTTGCGCTTGTTTTTCTTTAACGTTCGACACTACCTGCCTCTGAAGCCGAAGCATGGTATTGGGAATGGGATGACATGACATGGCAGTTTGGTTTACGAGACGTGCTTGGTGTATTATTAATGGCTTCTCACAAGAGATACGTTGCTACACACTGAGTGGGAGACGACGTGTCAGAAATGTGTGTGGCAGCGCCGGAGCGTCGAACACAAGCTGCTGTTATTCCAACCCGTGCTCATAGCACTTAGTTTGTTCACCTGAAAGCGTGGACAATTATACTCGAGTGAAGAAAAATCATTCTTTTAAGCTTTTCATTATACCATTTGTGAAAGTGGAAGTCAAGTCAGCATGTAAGTGTCACAGGACCAAATCTGGAAAACAATGAGATCTGATTGGTAATTCACTGAGCCTCGAGCAACCGTGATGTCATTTTTAGTTGACAGGAAGTGGCAAATAGGCTGCCCCGGAGATGAATAAAAACAGGTGGATTTCACTGCTTGCACAAACACAATATTAGCCAGAATGCTGTGTTTAGACAATTTATGGGCGCATAGAACATATTATTGTTGACAATGTTGTTTGACTTGAATTTCCTTTGAAGAAACGAGAGCTGCAAACTAATAAGACATGCTGTTAATGTTGAATTTCGAAGTGAAAAAAATTGACAAACATCAAATTATTTTAATGATTTTGAATTAATTAGTGATTGTTATTGATACCCTTTTAATTATTTGAACACCTCAGAATCTTAGCTTTCAGCTGCAAATATTTTCAGATTCCTGTATCCTTCCATGAAAAGGAGGCTGATTATATTAAAATAAAAAATGTAATTTTACTTAAAAAAATCTTTATCTTTGCTTTCCAGGTTCCTGACATATAACGGCGCGAACCAGTAACCCAATGTGTGTGCGTTTTCTGCATTATCAGTTTAAAATAATGTTCTGTTATGTATTAAAGAGATTTTTTTGGTATCTGATTGATTGATTTCAGTAATCAACAAAATAATCAACAGAAAATATCGTTAGTTGCAGCTCTAGTTGATTTAAGGTAGACACCAACTTAAGCAGTACTTTTCTTGGCACTTGATTGCATTCAAAGCACAATGACTGGGTGGCAACTATACCCCGCTATGAGGACCAAATGACCAAGCTTTATTTGCCAAGTATCCTAACAAATAATTAGGAAGCAAAGCTAGACTAATCCAGTTTTCACGGGCTTCTGCTGGATCTAACTGTCTTCCGTTACCAACAGTAGCGCTTCAAAGATCTAAAGTATCAGGATAGGCTTAAATCAGATAACAATGTGTCTGCACATATATGCAGCCTACTTACTTTGTGAAGGGTGTATGTGTGTGCCTGTCGGACTTGCATGAAATATTAAATTATATGTTTGTTCCGGTTCGGTTGTTTGCCGTGGCTACAGCTGAAAATCCTGCCTTTGACATGTTAAGCGTGAATATTTAGCCCAATCCCCAGTTCAAAGGCCTAACTCTGCTTGCTTTAGGCTTATTTTATTTATCTATTTATGTTTTTGCTCCCTTTTCCCCAGGCGCTGTGAGGTTTGCTCTCACAGAGACCTTGAACATTGGGAGGTTGGGCAGGTCAGAAATGTACAGTCTGTTATCTCAGTTGTGGCTATGCCTGGCATTTGGTCTCGTAAGACCTCCAGCTCTTTCAAGTAATGACACACCGGCAAGCAGATGGCTTCGCGGCTTTGTTTGGTTTATTAGTAAGCAATCCATCTTAGCACTGGTGCTATTTACAAGTCGAGCACATGGACGGGCATTCGCCTTTGATTTCATTTGCTCAACTATGGGGGAAAGATATCTATACAGTCCAGTTTTCAAAATGTTTTTTAATTAAATGTACCGCAAGAAAATTAACGATCGAGCGTGGAAATGTAAACACAATCTAGCGTGCAAATGCAATCATAAAAGGAGACACACTGTCTTTGTCATGTTTGACAATATTTTACCTTCAGGATTCAGGCAGTAGGCAGGGCACACAGAGATGAACAACCATTCATGCACCCAATCACACCTAAGGACAATATAGTATGTCCGATACATCTGCCGTACATGTTTTTGGGGTGTGGAAGGAAGCCGGATTGCCTGGAGAGAGCCCACGCAGGCTCAGGGAGAACATGCAAACTCCACACAGGTAAGCCTGAGCAAGGTGTACAGACTCATTGACATCTATTAAACTGCATTTGTACTTGACTGCTGGCAGGAACTGTACAATGGAATGTCAAACTAATCAAACCCTTTTTAGCACCGTGAATTGGCAATTGAAGGTGATTTCAGAACAATTTTGTGTTCTGAACACACCACTCACTCCAGGAGTAACAGTTTGTGCAGCAGAGAGAATCAAGCCGGCCGTTGCCGCGACAGCTGCCGGGAGCGACTTAAAAATGAAAACATACAAAGGTGTTCATGTTCATATGTGATTTGGTATGGTAGGGTTTATTATTGTGAAGTTGGCTGACCTCATTATTTTTGGGAGCATGGTTATTTATTCTCATGCGGGGCATGAAACAAGCAGTGCATTTTCCTGTGTACCCCATTGCAAAAACAACAGCTGAATTGGATCTCGTGCGGTGCAGGGATGAGAAATCCTGCAGCATTCCAATGTGGCGAGATCTCGTCATTCGAGATGTCGTCCCAGCCCCAATATTTCTGTTTCCTCAAAGTCACCTCGGAAGTGCGGGCAAAGAACTTTTCCCTGGAACAATTTCTGTAAAATTATCCATTATGTCCTAACAGAGGTATCCACAGCTGCCTTGTGTACTGAAAAAGAGGCACAGAGGTGTTAGCAAAACTTTTCCGGGTAACTAAACATCTCCACCTGTGTGCCCCCCCAGATCTATGAAACCAAGATGCGTGCGGTTTAAGAGAGTTATTTCTTGGCTGCATACAGTCTAAAGCCTTCGGTCTCCGTCCATCTGGCTCCATTGTTGATTGCAGACAGCCCGTCTGATGAGCGCGGCTCGCTTGGAGTGGCACAAATAGGGCCCTGTTGCTCCCTTAGGCCAGGCTTTGGCAGGGCTTTTGAGAGGCGCTCTCTCACAGACCCTCTGAAAGTGAGCACAGCGGTCTCCGTGGCTGCCTAATGGCCATGCTGCTCCTTTTTCCAGTTTGTCAGTTGACACGTTCTCATCCTCCTGCAGATAAAAGCCCTGGCACACAAAGACGAGCGGAGTTTGTCTAGTAGCCCAAATTGTCTGGAGGGATTTCAAAACGAGGAGCGTTTTCTATACAACATTTATATTAATTGAAAGCCTTCCTACAAGATACTTGTCGACTGTCAATCGAGATGGCTCCACTGACTCCATGTGTCACTTTGCACACTTTTCATACATCTCCTCATAGCTTGCTGACAACAGAAATTTGAGAGGGAATATTGCATGTGCGACAAGAATGCAGCGTTGACGTGTTCAGCTGTGATTGCCTCCGTATTTTTGACAAGGCCGCAATGCTATGCATGTCTCAGCTGGAAAAGCGCAGGTGGAAACGCCAACGCCGGTGAACGCTCATGGCCATAGTGCTTATAAGCGATTATGTTTTTTTTTTTTTTTCAAACCAATATTTGGCAATATTTTTCAAAACTAGTTGCATTTACAGTAATTGCATTTTCCCATTTTCTACAAAAATGTAACATACTTGAATATAATTTTGAAAATAACGTGACATCATCAAGTAAAAAATTTAGCTGCCACAGAAGTAAATAGAGCTGTGTTTATTGAGCTGTATTTTTAGTACTTTAAAATTGTAAATGAATCTCTAGTTAAGACTTTAACTATGAATGACCAAGTATGTTTATCTTATTTTTAATATGTATTTTTTTATAATTTATTTTTACACCATTCATTGCTCAGTGGAAATGAATGCTTTGTTAATACTGTAGTAAAAATGTCGTTCTTTCCTTTCCTTCCTTTGCCCCATATTCTCTGACTAAATTTAATTATTACCCTAAAGCAGTGCTTCTCAAATGTGGGTACATTTACCCTAGGGTGTGCAAAAAAAAAATTACTCCACAGGCGTACGTGAGATTTTAAAAGGGTTTGTGCAAGTATCAGCAAATCTTATTTAATGCTGTGACAAGAACACATTTCATTTCAAGAGCAAATCAAATGGAACATGAGCTTATTGCTGAAATGTCTTATTGTGTAGTGTTCTTTATCAACTACTTTTACATATGATGTTACACTAGTGATATTCTGGAGCTGCTGAATTAAAAACGCCCAGAGTAATGGTATACTACATATGTGATCCCAAAGATTATTAAATAAAACAAGGATGACACACATGTCATTTTACCTTCCAAAAATGCTTTACGCTGATTACTTAGTTGAAAAACTACTTGACAGCAGATCCATTATTTATACTGTAAATAGGTTGAGAACCACTGCACTAAAAGACGCAATAAAAAAGACAAACAAAATAATGTTATTTTGGTATAGCAGTAATTTGAAGCAAAACTGTCAGGAAAGAAAATGTAAGCAGATTACATGCATTGAGGACAGGTAACAGTGTTGCTATGACATGATTTCTTTTCGTCTGTTTTAATTACTCCACTGTATGAAGTGTTTTTAAGTATGTATTTTGTGCTGGCTGAAAACAAAGATTCACAAAGACTACATGGCTGCTTTTTGTCTGATTCGTTCCAGTCCTGTGTTGTTGTTTTTTTTTTTTCCCTTGTTCCCTCTACTGAACCTTGTGTCAGGACATGGATGTCAAACCACAGACTGGTGACACAAAGCGGGCTTGAAAAAAAAGAATTCTCACTCAGGCAACAGGGGTAATCGATGGGAAGTTAAACAAAAACAGAGGAAGAAAAGCACACGTACCTCCTGCTTAAAAAAAAACAACAAAAAAAGCCAACCTCTTGGGGACTGAAAAGAAAAGTTTGTGGTTATATGCGCTGACTACCTATTGCAATGAGTTCCAAACACAATGCAGCAAAGCGTTGCTTCTGGTTTACAGTTAAACTCCAGATAGATTTAAAATCCAGTTTTGGGCCTGTTTTTTTTTTTTTTTTTTGGTTCCAAATTATTTTTGTGCACAGCTATTGAGAGAAACAGCAGGTGTTGGTCTACAAATAACTGGCATTTCTCATCGGGTGACAACCACTTTCAGTGAGGAATGCTTATGACATGTTGCAGCATTCATTAATTTGCATAAATTACCTTGAGAATGCTTTTGTTGTGAAAATGAAATTCATCTGTCTTCACATATGGAGCAACATACTTCATAAATGGCACCGAAGCGTGATAACTGGCTTGTTTCATAATAGGACGTTTTTTTTGGTGGGGCTGTTATCTTCTGTTATGTTTCTCCCAGGAGGATTAATAAATGCACTTTTTTATACTCTCAACATTTCAAGTATATCACTACCAAGGCTAGACAGAATGAATTCTCTATCTCTGTGTATTTGTAGTGTAGGCCTGGCACTTCCCTGTAATTGACCACCTTGTTGTGTTTCCTGGGGCTAAAACCTGGCATTTCCAGTTCAGGCACGATATGGTCTGTCCAACATGTTCAAATGCTGCCCCAAAGCCTCCGAAAGACTGGACATACCTTGGTTTCTTGACAAGAGAGGCATCGGGAGTAACCGCTATGCAGACATCCACTGGTGGGATGAGAACAAATTCATTGGTAATCTGTCAACTGCTGCTCTGTCTTTACCACAACAGACCTGTACAATTAATGTTGCGATACTCATGAACAAAAGCCCATTTGGGGCGGAGCTTCACTCTGAATTGAAGGCAATCATACCAAGGTCCACTCAGCCAAATTTTCATGTAGATGATGTTGTCTTATTGCTGCTACATTTTTAAGCAATGGAGGCGTGATACTTCTTACTGACGTTCACAATCGAATGAAGTCTTCACTGTGAACAATTGGACTCGAGTTTTTGCTCACATTCCTCACTTCTAGTGAGTGCATCATGTTAGACTATTAGCGCCGTGCAGTTGTAAGTTAAACTTTGACTGAAGAGCAGGGGGGGAAAAAGAGGGGAAAGGCTGGGAGGAGGAGATACAGAAGAGCTTGCAAGCTAGTAGATGTGAGTGAGTGGCTACAGGCTCTTTTTGGTAGATGTGATCGCTTTTCTAAAAATATTTCAGATGCAGTATACATGTGACAATGTCTGTAAAGTGTTCTGCATGTTTACATTTACTTATGTTCTATAGCGACTAATATGTTATTGAATTTTGAATGATTTTTTAAGACTTTTCCAGATGTCAAAATGAAGCGATGTTAGTCACAATTCCCAACACACCTAACGTACTGAACAATATTTTAGAATTAGACAATATTTAATATCCCAATACTGCAATTGCTGTGCATCACTAATCCCAGTGGTTATATTACGAGTTAAACATTAATGTTTTGAAATAAACTATAAAACATAAACGAGCCAGCCTTTTGCATGGTTGATAAATGAATGGCTTAAAGAGCTTAAAGTCCCATCGCTGCTTATAATTAATTAAAAAATAATTTCCTTAGTATAGTTTATCAGTATTTCAAGATTACACTTCTTATCACATAATTGCAAAGTATCTATTTTGCCTGATGATGTCTTTTTTTTGGTCGTTTTTCTGTGCTTTTTGTTAGAATGAGAAATCCCTTTCAATACCTCCTGAGGCATCTGACTATAACAACCAGAGGACAGGAAATGGAATAGCAAATAGTACTTGAGATGCTATTTGTTGCATCATTTACATCTTTGCTGTTCCATCCGCAGCTTCGAAGTTGTCCATCCATGAAGAAAAATCTTTGTAGCTGGTTGTATGATTAAACTGTTCCAACCCTAACATACATACTATGAGTCACAGTTGAACACTGAATGTATAATTTAATCCATATTTGATAACTTAAGGGTGTGTTCAAAAAATGCCTTGGGTTTATAATGCAGCTTGTGTTTTTGTCTATGCCTGTTTATAAACAGCATATATTCACAGGCAAAATTAATGAACAACTAATGAAAAGGGAGCAATCACTCACTGACTATAGATTTGATGCGTATGTGCCGTTTTGATATATGTGTTGTCATTTTTTAATTATGTTCATCACTGCATAACAACACAGGTCAGTTTTATCCAAATGATTGTCATATCAGATGGATTTGGTATCGGGTGATCCATTTCTGATTTTTATCCACATATTTTATCGCAAAGGTGGGTTCAGATCTCATGATATCCCTATCTATGCAGTTTTTTTTCCGCTTGCACGGCCATGAAGTATAAACATATTGAGCCACATTGTAGACACAGGATGCAATGATTAATAGGCAACTAATCTGCAATCAAATTAATCTGTAATTATTTTCATAGTCAATATATCATGTAGATACCTAAAAATGTTCAACCCTCAAAATGTCATTTTCTTAAAAGTAATCATTATAAGATTTCTTTCACCCCATCAAAGCAGACTGATTATATTAAAATATTTTATAGTGTTGAACTCAGTGATCAATATTTAAGCCAATTTTGTGGAAAGTTACTTTCAAACGAACCACTGTAAATACTGTATCACTAAGAAATCATGTTAGTGCATTATTTTGTCATGCCAATATAAAAAAGGGTATTGTTTTTTAATAAAGTACTGGAAATTAAAATATATTTAAAAAAAAAATCAGATTTATTGATTAATCGACAATAAACAGATTAATCAAATATTAAGCTAATTGTTAGTTGCAGTCCTAAAATCCAGTCTATAAGGCAGCACTTTAGTTTTCTTTCTTGATTCGAATTAGTGCATTAATATGCTAACCGTGATAATTATTTACAATAATTTTCCCATATGTTGAAATAGTTATATTGTTGTGTTCTCTCGCTGGGATTTAGAAATTTTCAGGCTATTCATAAAATGACATTTAAAAGATTAAAAACCTTCTTTCAACTGACCTCTTCTTGATAGTATATCGCTAACTTCATAAATTGTCAATTATTGTCTCGATTGAGGCCAAGGTTACGGCTGTAAGAATCCTTTCAAGTGTTTCCGCTAGGCTAGAATGTCTGCCCACCAAACAGTAGAGAGGAAGACGTGGATTGACAGGTAATCACAAACATATTACACCGCTGGGATGGGCGTATTCCAGCCTTCCGCCGGGAGCTCCCACCTGCCAGTCATTATGATGACACCGCGGCCTATCGGTGTCTTCCTCAGATTTATCAATCCTGCGGTAGAATGCGGCTTCGCCTTGGCCAGAGCTCGACACCTGTCCATCCATCAGTCTCTGAAGTCTGCGTGTAGCACAGCGCTTGACAGCCTCTTTCTCTTCGCGAGCCTTCCCCCACATGCCAATGTTTTGTTACGCTGCTCATTCAGTCACTCCCAATGAATAAATGCTGCTTGATGCTAACGGAATCAACAATGTTGACTCGAGCAGGGGTGGGAAGATGATTTGTCATGACGTGATCACAGTGATTGCGTTAACAAGCTATTGGCAGAATATGCAAGCGCGGCCCTGCCAGCGCGGAGTCGATGGTACTGATCGGCTCGATCGTGATCGATATTTGCCGTAATAAGATGCCATGATTAGCTTTTCGTCGCTCATGCAAATGATGTAGGCGTTTTGAGGGGCACCCTTTTATTTGTACTAGAGTGTGCATTGTACAGGAATGTTTGCTGTAATCTTAGTTTCCCTTTTGCAGAAATGACTGCATGTGATCTCGTTATTGCTAAAATGCCCGGTAATCACCATCTAAACAACATCTAGCAGCATCAGTTGATATCTCTGCCATGGATGTCAGATGCATATGTTTGTGAAGAGTGTGGGATTGCATGTCTGTATACAGAAAGGAAAGGGCAGATTGTATATAGGCTTGTTTTGCTTGAATGGCTTATTATGCTGATATATCTCTGTTGACTTTAATATCCCAGGATACAGTATGCCTGGAGCCATGCCGCTAAATCACTACAATGTTGACTTTGAGTAGAGCTTTACAACCTTTCACTGTATTCCTCGAACATATAATATGACAGGAATCTTTTTTCATAATAGATAAATACGGGGGAATGCATAGGAAATCTTGCAAACTTGTGCATTTGCTGAGGGCCATTCTGTTCTACTTGTGTCGCGCTCATTAAATTCATGTCAGAACAGATGACCAAAGGATGGCGTGAGTTATTTTGTGACTGTGGCCTCCATCGCTGTTTACCGCCGGGGCATGTCGTAGCCGCTGACACGTTAATAGAATCAGTCACTGATAACAGGGTGCTAATGAAAATCTAATCTGAAAACTAGCCTGTCGGTGAATTGTCTGCTTCTTGTGTGTCCGGTGAGAAACATTTCTATCTCAGGTCTCATTAGCTGATATTCATTGCCGTGTCATTCTGAAAAATGTCCCATTTTTAGAAACTAAAAGCATGGCTCGGGCTGTATTGGATAGAGATGGGGAATGTCTGTGGCTTCTTTCAATAGGACAGGTCAGAAAGAAAATGAATTAATGGGGTGCTATTAATTATTTCTATTTCATCTTGCATCTGGGAGGTTGAGAGGTTGAGCAAAAGAATGGCTCCAGACTAAAGCTTCAAATAAAGTAGAGAATGTAAAATGGATTCGTGCGGCAAAAAAGAACTTTTGAAAGTAATGGTACTGCCACAAAGATGGAATCTCTTGTGTGTCCTGTGAATTTTGCTTTTCAGCTGCATGGATCTGCTGAGCTAGTTTGCCCAGTACTCAACCATGTTTAAAATAATACAATGGAAAATTGTGAAATCAAATCGATCATAATCAGACTATAATTACTGGGGGTGGAGAATCTTTGGCGCTCTCGCGTATCGATTGATTCTTTTTGTGCATTTTTCCATTTGGACCACGAGTACTATTCAATCTGTATTCTTTATTTTGATTTATTGATATACTGTACGAGCTACTAAAATGGAAGACAGAAGCCTTGATATATGATTAAGTATTGTAAACATAAGTGACTTGATGTACCATTTATTGTCATTAAGTAAAATATCCCCACCATTGTTTTTGATATGTCAGCTATTATAGATTGATAGAAAGCCTTCATTGTTTAGATATTTGCAGTTATTAACTTTTAATGGTTTAATTGCTTTTTCTTTGTCTCAGAAATTATTTGAATGCACCGCAGTTAGCAGCTAGTGCTAACGCGCGAGTCTTCTGCCACATTGTACAATGGCAGCGTAATTGCCGAGAAGTTGGCCTTCACGCCACGCCATCAGCATTTAACGTGATGTTTTCTCGCTATTGTCGGTGCGCGTTTTATGTAGTTAAATGCAAGTCGACAAGGTTGTTTTATTGTTTTTTAATTCATAATACAAATTTGGGGATTTTGTATGTCAATTTTGCATCCAGGTAAAATAGAATCTTGAATTGCGTCTCAATTGTTATATAATCGTAAATATAGTTACGGTCATTTTAATTGTGATCATATTGCAATATGAATAACCTTGTTATTGACTGCGGCCTCAGAAGTGTTTAGCAAGCTAGAAGCCCTTAATATGAATCGGAAAAGGTTGGTGAGCACAATACCACTCCCTCTCATGAAATATTACTTAATTGATATTTGATTTTTGTTTTTTTTTCATCATTGGCATAATTGGCAACTTTTTTCTCACTGTAGTTTCTAAACATGTCCAATTAATCAATTAAATAATTGATACTATAATCGAGTCCAAAAATATTCACATGTGACAGCCTTAAATAATTTCCAGCAATTATTTCGGATACAGCACTGCTGTTTTGTGTCTCTGGAAATGACAACAGTGGTGATGCTGTTGTTTTGCTTGGCATATTAATGATCTTTTACAGGCATTTTGCAAGCCCGTTTATTTAGAGCTGTTCTGATGTTGAGGTCTTACTTGAAACCATTACAATATGCAAAATGTTCCTGATTTTGCTAGGTTGTCATGTAAAAACACTTTTTTAGTTGCTTTTTTAAAAGCTAGACTCTGACAGTGCTGAAGTGTGTGATAACGGCGATAATAAAAGCAAACTTGAGTACAGATTGCAAGGTTCATGGATTTGAAGGACAAAAATCTGCTCGTCTCTTTGTCTGCATGTACAGAATGTGCAGGGGTTTTTTTTTTTTGCGCCTCAAGTACATTCAACAGATAAAATGCCACTCAGAATCCACCAGTCACAGATAATAATAACATAATAACAGTCATAAATCATTTTCCCTCGCAACAGGTGTAAACATGCACATTAACATAGAAGAAATGCATTTCAATTTCCCAGCAATGCATCAGGCAAGTGTCCAAAGCATGTCCATTGTGAGCTTGAAATTTCACCGAGCTGCTAATCGCAATGCATAGGTCGTTGGAGGTGGGCAGCTTCTTTTGCCTGCAAATTCAGTCAGACCGTGTTGGTTATCGTTTGTATGTGTGTGTGTGTGTGTGTGTGTGTTAGAGTTTACAGCTGGACCACATGGTTGATTGTATTACTCACTGACCGGCGGAGCCCCCGGGGTGATCTTATCCTTGTGGTGGTGCGTGCACATGCATGTCTTAGACCTAGCAGAGTAACAAAGATGGCCCTTGTGTACATTGAAATGCAGTTAGCGCACCACATGGGGCCGAGTGAAAGTCTCATTTTGTATTTCTTGTATTGCATCACACTTAATTTAAGTGCATATGGCCTGTTTGTCCCACAATATTGCAATGCACTATGTTGTGCCCTTGCTGCTCTCGCAGGATGTAGCCTAAAGAATCACACCCACGAACACCTTCGCAAACTACATTTCTCTTTTGTCATTTCTCTTTTGTCAAGAAGCTGCTCAATATTATGTCGATACTGTATCCCCACATTTGATGATCACATAGCTATTAGTGCGGTGTCAGTCCAGAATTGGAAGACATCTAAGCCCCCATGATATTTGAAATAATTCACATGCAATTTAAAACATTCTATTTCTGAATAAATTCCTTGTCCTGAGACCAACAGGAGTAAATGGAGGTTGATTTTGGCATTAGCATTTAGCCCGCCTCACACCAAAACCATTAAAACATTGAGTAAAAACTGTTTCTTAGTTATTTTTATGGTTTTATTATTATTTTAATTCTGCATTTTTCCCATAATGTCACAGGCTATTCACATGTGCAAATCTATGCACTGTGGCATTATGGGAAAATATGCTTTCTTTTTAGCATTTAGCCTACAAGTACATTAAAATATTTGCAAGTGTAATTGAACATACTGTATTTACAGATTTGTTCTAACATATTTACAGTTGTTTGAACATATTTCTAAGTACTATTGAAATCACTTGCAAATATGTTCAGTATTTAAACACATTCAAAAAAACACTCAATAAAAAAGAGAAAAGAATGCTTGGCTATAGTTGTAAATAATGTGTAAGTCTGGAATACCCCCTAAAATCCCATGTTTCACTCGTTCCACTTCACGAATGGCCACATTGCTGTGGGAACATTTGTTTTAATGAACATGATATTGCTCATAATAATTGCTATTCAAGCAGCGTGTGTCCCACAACATGATTAACTGTTACGATAACCATTTCAGATCAAACAAATTAGCAAAAGGATGGGTAGAGCAAAAGTGTATCTATCTCTCCTTTTTTTCATATTTTTATAACAGATAACCTGTTACAGTCCTGTTGGTGTGATTAAAGTGACCGCACTGCAACCACCAAATAAATAATGTAATACAAAAAAATGCCAGTGATCTGTAAAATGAGTTCAACCAGGAATTTGATCCTGTATCTTTCAATCATGAATATGTAGCAGGAATTTGGAATTGAAGCTTTGTTTTTCCAGAATCTTTAAACGTGAACGTCCCCCAATTTTGGAATGACCTAGATCTTCTTACTTATTAGTTTGCAATGCCATACTCATATCTTTTAGCATTTCTGCCATAGGTCCAAATGTAGACTGGAGTGAAAAGGATTCTCCACATATTTGTATGAAATGCAAAAGGAACACCATTCTCTGGCTGCGGCTCAGGATGACAGATGGTGTTGAGTCATGTACGCTCAAATAAAGTGCATGGTTTGTCCCATGGTTTGAATTTCTCTGTATATTGTTCATCAAACATGCGCTAGAAGGTTTCGGGTCCAGTATACGAATGATTAAAAACTGCCGTTTTTGAGGTTCATTTACAATAGGGGTGCCCAAACCTTTTTGCCCAAAGATCCACTTTTCCAGCAGCCCTCACCCTGCGTTAGACACATGTACCTAAACTTGAAGTGGCCTCTGAAGATATTAGTTCTCTTAGTTCATCACCAGATGGCACTACATTCTACACACTGTCACATTAAAAGTAAACTAATACAAAGCATTTTAAAAACTTCGGTGCCCTTGGATTTTTTTTTTTTTTTTTTAAGAGATGTGATGACCATCCATCCATCCATCCATTCATTCTCCATGGTCACTTTTCCTCACTAGGGTTGCTGGTTTGCTGGTTTGCTGGTTTGCTGGTGCCTATTCCAGTTATCTTTGGGCAGTAGGCCTGAACTGATTTCAGGGCACACAAGGATAAATAACATGCGATCACACCTAAAGTGTCCAAAACACATACTACACTTTGTTTTGGGAATGTGGGAGGAAGCCGGAGTGCCCAGAGAGAACCCACGTGGGCACGGGGACAACATGCACACTCCACACGGGAAGGCCGGAGCCAGCTAGAATTGAACTCAGTCTCTTAACTATGGGCGGACATGCAGACATGCTAACTACTCTGTCTCTGTGCCGCATGTGACAACCAAAGATATTAAAACACACAGTGACCGCACTTTACCACACTATAGGCCTGACATGCATTTTATGTTTTCGGCATGTGGGATTGGTAGTTTTTCCTTTCTTTTTCATTTGTACAAGATCATTTAGTCCTTTATGTCCTTGAAAATTAGATTGATTTATTATTTTAACACGAGCAATAGAATGGGATTTAAACATAAAAATTCCAAAACAGTTTGACTAGCGACTTTTGTCATATCTCTTAATATTGTAGACAAGGATAGCCAGCTTAATTTCTTCTTTGCTCTCACTCAGTTTTTATGAAAATTACTTTTTTATACCCTTATTTGATAGCCATGTACATGGCTATCAAGCCATGTTCTTCTTTTTATTTTAAGGTAATCCACAATAAGATGAAGGCCTCCCCTCCCTAAGGAGCTTCGGTTTTATCGCGCATAACCTTATTGCCGAAACTATATGCTAATGGATACACAGCACAGTGAATTCCCTCAATCGAAGCGCTGTGTTCATTGGTGTTACATAACACTTATAAGCATTGAACTTCAAGCTGTACTTTATTTTTTGAAGTATGTATTATTTTACCTTTTTGATGCATTCCAGTGTCAAATATACCGTCTGTTTGGCATCCTTTTGTGTCTTTCTGAGTCATAGAACCACCAAGCCACTTGTACAAGGTTTTAAGACAAATGAAAAGTACATCTTCCCTTCTTTGTGTGTCCGCTCGCTCGCTCGTCCACAGAAGCGTCCCTCCTGGGTAAAAAGGACAGCTGATCGTGAACCGCCTAAGAGGACAATTTTAAAGGTCAGCATAGGCAGTCTGTTGAGAGTACATCTCTTTGGAAAGACGACAACACTCACCGGCGTTGTCTTATCTAACTTAAATGCTGGAAGGCACAGGCTACTGTGACAAAACCACCGCTTGTATTTAATTTATTTTCCACCTTAAAATCAGTCCTCTGCTGTCGGATTCCTTCTCGTTCATTTCCAGCCCTAACCCATCTCAAAATCACCTGGGGGGTTCGTAATGGTCTCCTTGGTTTCTGCTTAGGGCGACAAAGCCCCGCCGAGAAAGCAATCACAACTCTTACTTGGGGCAAGGGAATACAATAAAGTTAAAAGCAGAAATGGTGGAAGTTTTGTCAAGTGTTTTTCAAGTGAGGGAAACCAGAAAAAAGGGTAAGAATGCCCCGTGGCCTGAGAGCCTAATTTTATTCTCTTCACATCGTCACCCATAGGTTTGTGTTTGCATTTACAGTATATGAGAACAGCCAAAACTGGGATCCGAGAACGAGGTTTACAGATGACTCAAGTGTTTTAAAGTAGCCGTGGATACATGATGTACTGAGAGAAAATTGCAGCTTTGATGAAGTGTGTGAGGCCTCTTCCATTATTCAAAATGAAATACACAAGATATGCCATTTGAAATTGATCTTTGGTCAATGAAAAAATACCACAGCCAGAGGGCTACATTGTTTCAAAGAGGGAAAACGTCAATACAGACTGTGTTCACTGGAATTTTTTTTCCATTTAAAGTTCTGCAAGAAACTGTGACAATGACAAACTAAATAAAAAGAGGCCAACAGGTATGTCAGTGGAGAAGTGCACAAAGACACACCTGTTTGGATGATGGCACTGCGCCATCTCAAGGACTGAAAACTATTTTCATTTCATTTATTTCCATAATATTATTGAATACAACAAACACCACACACAAACCCAAAAAGCCATACATGACATGGTTCAATTTGTTTTACTCAAGGAACCACAAGCAAAAAGTCATTATAACAATAATATACAGTGGACCCCGCCATATAAAATTAATCCATTCCAGAGTTGGGATTGTAAAGCAAAATAGTCTTATAGCGGGCAATAAAAACCTATAGTAATTACCTCATGCATGCAAAATCTTGAAAACATTGAGTCTTTATATACGTACTAAAAATGTGTAACAAAATAGTATAGTAAGTACTACTGATATATAAAATACATGTATATAACTAAATAAAATCCTGAATAAAAAACATAAAGGAAAAATGACATTTATTTACCTTTGGAGTGAAGTGACTTGAAGCTAGATACAACCATACTCCCTCGAGAGGCTAGTGATGCATATGCCTTCTTTGTATTTCGATTATCTCCATCTTCGTTTCCATAGTAATCATCTTATTACTCCTCCCTTTAACATCACCAGCAATTAACCGATTAAAGTTTGAATTAAGCATGAAGACGCACAATAAATACGATGTCGTAAGTACTCACACGAGATCAAGTCTTTAGCTTAGCCGCATATTAGTGACACCGTGCCGCCGACCAATAGCAGACCAAAATCCTACGACGTATGCAATGATGCATATAGTGACGTAGGAGTACACAGTAATACGGACACACACACTAACCAGCAAGTTTGAATTTTGGAATTGTTGTTTGTGCTGTAAAGCGGGAAAAATGCCGTAACAAGGGGATGAAAAAACTTCGTATTTCACTTCGTAACGTGAAAAAACAAACAAACAAAAAACGTAACCTGGGGACACCGTAAACTGGGTTACGGCGGTCCACTGTAGTTGAAAGTTATACAAAATAGTTGCGACCCTTGTTCTACATTAATGTCCCTGGCTTTGCCAAAAAAAAAAAAGGGGGGGGGGAAATAAGACACACAAGCAATTACTACAATGACCGACTTATATTAAACTGAGTTAACCTTCTGCCCCATTCTTGTCCCTGATCCCACATCCTGACCGACCGTACCTCCTATTAAGCACCCCCGAGATATGAGAGCAACGGATGCCAAATTTGTCCAGATTACCTTTGATTGCATATCTAATTTTCTCAAGGTGAAGCGTGTTTGTGCCACTTTTGCAATTATCAGTGCATACGATAACATGCATTTCTGCGCAGGCCTCAGCCAACTTTTTTTGTGTTAACACACACCCACCCACACACGCACACCGGTGTGTGTGTGTGTCTTTGTAATGATTCCCTCACGAACGTTGGCCCTCATCTTTGTCCTTACATTTAATAACATCTGCTTTTACATCAATTGTTTTTGTTTGCTTGTTTGTTTGATTTTTTTAATTTTTGGTGAGGTTTCAAAACAAATGCCTGTGAATTAACAGTGGGTATTATTATATCATTGGTCTATATGTATTGCTGCACCAGTTGTGAATAAAATTTAGTTTATAGCACCGATTCAATGGTAGTTTTGTTAGTATGTCTATCATATTTTGTGCATTAGCATTAAACGTTTTGTGCCTTAGCATTAAAGGAGCACATTTTTAATGTTACTCAGCAATAAATGTTCAATACGGCAGTAACAAAATTTACAGTTGACATACTGACACAACTCATCATAATTCTTCTGTAAACCATTTTACTTGGTTGAAATAATGTACTACCTCTATAATCCTGAGATGAATCAAATTCAGCTACAAGTTATTGCTGTATTAATACTGTGTTGATAGAAACTTTTTTTTTTTCTGCCATGAACTGTCATCTTCATGCAAATTAGAACGCTGTTTGTCAGTCGATAAGTCAGGCGAGAGAAGTGATGCGGCATTCAAAACAGCATTGAAAATGGCTGAACGCCAACATCGTCAAATGGTGAAACTATTTTAGTTGCCAGAACCGGAGTGACAGTTTGTGTGATGTTTTTGAAGCTATGTGGCATCACCACAAACTTCCTCCAACATCAGAGAACTACAGACAAGGCAGAATATATTGACATGCCGCAGCCATCCAAAGAGGAGCGGCGAGGTGCAGCAAAGGCAAGACTGATTTTTTTCCTGAAAACTTTGCTTGGGGTAACTTTGAGTATTCATAAGAATACTGAAACAAAATGACATTTCGTGTCCTAGTTCATGTTGCCTCATGTTCAAATTCTAATTACAGTTTTTTCGTCAGGTCACAGTAAGGTCACGCTCTCATCCTTTGAACATTGTTTATTCGGAGCCAGTTTTTTTCTGGCTGTTTTTTTTCATTTGGCAGTTAACTTAAGAAAAAAAAACACATTCTACCAAGTAATAAGTATCACAAAAAGTTATTTTGTAATACTTAACATTTCATTTGCGAACCATGGGTGTGTTTGTTTTCAATGAAAGACAATTCAACTCATAGCTTAATCAATCTGTCAATCAAACAATATTTATATAGCACATTGCACAAAAACTTTATTTGTATGTCTTATCAATATGATCATAAATCACTTTTAGGTGAGCCTTCACTGGTCTGCATCAGCGAAACAACAAAAATGCATGAACAACATTTTCTAGGATTTCTCTCTTAGGCTCCCTCGCCTGCTTTCTACCTTTTTTTTTTTACCTGTTTTTTTTAAACATCTTTTTTTAAGATTATTATTGTTGTAAGGCAAATTTGCAATTCAAGTATTGCTCTTTGAGCCTAATTTAAAAGTTACCTGTAGCAGTGCATAGTAATGTTAAAGGGGAAGACAATGCAAACGACGTCTCTACAATAATGTGTTCCCTATACTCCAGCTTGTCATAGTATTCTAATTCAAAACTCAATTTTTCTTCAGTTTAAAAAAAACCCAAAGTAAATATGTCATTCTTGTTTAGTTTTTGATGCAGTCCGGTGCTATTCTTAGAAATTTGCTATTTATATTCTTATAATAACAATATTACTACTACTACTACTACTACTATGAATTACGTTTTTTAAAAAAACAAAAAACATGTTAAGACCAAACAAAACCTAACTAGAGTAGAAATGAACATACAATAAGAATTTAGTTTGTTGTACTCTATGTAATTCATAGACAATGATTACCATTACTATTCTTACACCCATTTGTTAGTCCAAAGTAGCCAGAAACATATGAGGAGGTGTTAGGTACTTTTATAGTAGAAAGGTCTTACATCATTTTCTATTAACAAAAGTGTTGGTGAAGTTGAGCTACAAAAGTATATTTCAAGATTTTCTGAGAATGGTTCTTATTCCTACATCTGCTAATTAAGTACCGGTAACTGTCATTTGAGATGAAGAAAGCATTCTTATATGCGTTTCAAATGAAAGTCGCGATCGGCATGACGGTTCTTGATGGAAGCCAATGTGCAGTTCTCTTTTGAGCACCGAGGGAGTATGCGCCTCAAAAGTAAGAACACCAATATTGTGCGTCATTATGAAAAGTCAATTATGGCAGTATAATTTGGCATTATTATTCTGTCCCCATAAAAGATGTTCCCAGGAAGGGGACGAACATCCTCACTATAAATGTTTATTACACAACTTCAGACCTGCCTGGAATTATGCATGAAATTAGACAAGCTTGAACAATAAAGTAGTTGAAAGAATAACGTAGCTGTTTACACACATTAGAGTGTTATGACGAGGCATTGATGTTGTTGATGGCTGGCCCGTCTCATGAAAACTTTTAATGCTCTGTGACAGTTTCACAACATAATGAGGCAATTTTCCATCCGGAGGCTGCTCTTCTAACAGCTCTAATACTGCTCTCAGGCCAGCCCCCCCCCCACCCCCAATCTCCTTTTTTAAAACATATTTACTGGGTATGGGCTGAAGCATATTGCGGGTGGCAGTGAATAAATACAGAGTTAAGGGAACTCCTGCCAAGCCATGAAAATTGAGTCCAAAAATCTACATGACCTTCTCAGAATACAATATTAGACAGAAGATGTGCCGAGAGCGAACCATAGCTCAATGTAACAGTAATGGCACTGCAAGCATCATCGAGGACACCCCTTGAAGTCAAACACAGCCGTAAATCCCATTAAAGTGTGTATTTGAGATAACTGTGTGGCCTTGGATGTCACGGGGACAAAGCTTTAGCCCACCACAAGTTTTATTACAGGGAAAATAGTACTTTACCATTATCGTCTTTCCTTTTCCTCTCCGTGTTCTAATTTGTTCAAATGTAGCTTTGTCATTCTCCTTTACTGGCCAGAGACAGTGTCACCTCTAGCTCGTGACCAGGTTGGAGTCCAGCAAGAACTCTCTATGAATTATGATGTGCTCAATCATTCCTAATCTTGTTACGGATGTTCGTTTGCCCTTGACAGCAGCATCAATTGATGGAATGCAATTTCTCTGCGCTTTGCTCAGTCATGCTGCGAATGCCTGTATGCATTTGTATGTGTGTGGTTTTTTTTGGTCTTTTTTTTCAAACTGTGTATATTAATAGAATATGTACAGTGCCAAAATGGCTGCCTTATAGATAGTGCGCCAAGGTATATTTGTGATAATTGCGCAATGTGTTACTTTGAAAAATGGAAATGGACCAATCAGAGATCAGTGAGTGTAAAGGGTCATCAACTCCAAAAGAGCAAGAAATTCTTGCTTTGCTCGGGTTCATGAGGTAGAGGCTACTGATCCATTATTGCCTAGTTTGTCATCTTTTTTTATCTCGAGTGCTCGTTATGCTAATGATATTAACAAAAGACTGCATGATCTCCGTTAACTTTTTCAGTGCCAAGCGGTATCTGAAAAGGCACCCTCTATAGTGTCTTGTAAAATTAACATTTTCACTCATCTTTCAAGGTCATCAGAATATTCTGTGCTATAGCTATGTAAACATAAATGGTATCATATGAAAGATTCCATTCCTAAGTTACTTGTAATACATGTGTTGTAAGTGTGAAAACACTGCCATCCATTGGTCACAGTTATCACTACAGTGCTCAATTGGCTTAATATTAGATAGGTACTAGTCAAGGGTGTCAGCCTCTCTCCATTAAAAAAACAAAAACGTATTTGATGAGAATTTTATTTATTTATTATTTTTATTACTATTTTAAAAGATGAGAATTCTCCTCCATGGCACTGAAAAAGGTAAACTATTTATCGAAAGCCAGGAAAATGTACACAGCTGTGGAGCCTTGTTTTCCTCAATACGGAAAAAAGGTCTGATCCCTCACCAAACACTTCTTACTTTTATCTTACCTCGGCAGTCCACCCAAAGGGAGGGCGAGTCTGCCCAACAAGATTATATGTGCAGCGGTGCAGATCTATCGAACAATCCAGTCATATATGTCAAATCATCATATGTCAAAAGGGGCAACATATGAAATTTCTTTGAATCTTGTTTTGAGTCGTCCAGCTCATTTTGCGAAGTCAAACCTGACAAATTGACAAATTCAAGTCCAATCCATAAAAGTATCTCACTGCGTAGTGTAGTCAAACGTGACTATAATAAACCTCTTCAATTAAGGGTATAGCACTGAAAGCTGTTTTTATATTATAAAAAGGATAAAAGCAGACTGATAGTTTTTGGTGAATAAGAACTGATAGTCACTGCTTCAAGTGTTTTTTTTTATTTTTTGAAAGGGGCTATTCAGCATATTCATATCTTAATGCAAAACTAATTTGGCTTTTCTATTATAGTGACATTCCATCTCATATCTAATACCACTTTTACACACCATGGTTGCAGATGTGATGCAACCAATAACTGAAATACTTTCATGTATCGTTGACAGTAGTTCAGTAATACATTAAAATACATGACGTTAAACATTAGCTCTTCCAAAATTCAGTGTTAATTAGTCTTACTTCTTTGGCACTGGTGTGAAATTCAAGGTCAATGTGTAGGCTACTCTATATATAATAATGTTAACTGGCTGATTTCAGAGTCATAACAGCACATCGAGGGAATCTGTAACTACAATGTGACCTACAACAAAAATGTTTTTGATAACCATGTGGTATGGTATGCATTCATTTCTACTTGTACCAGTATATATTTGTATTTGTTTTGTTCTCAAATGCCCCCCCCCCCCCCCCCCCCCACAAGTAGAAAAGGCTATGTTTAAAATAAAAAAGCACAATATTCTGGTTGAAATGTTAGAATTATAAAGAATTGAAGTCTTATTAACTTATTGTTAATATTTACAAGAGAATACAATATAAAGTTGAGTTGGATTGCGAAGAAAAAGGTAATTTAAGCAGCAAAAGAGTTGGATTAAGCAAAGGCTGCCTTTTTCTTTTCCGTTGTATTTCTTTTGCCCCTCTTTACAAGCATTATTGGTTCCGCAGTGAGACAAGACCTTGGATGCTTGGCAAATTACATGAACTAAAATTACACCTAATGAATTGTCTATACCGAATGATTCACTGTGGGCAATCTCACACTATATCAAGATTATAGCACAAAATATCTCCCGGACTTCTTTAATTTGTCACGATGTTTAATTCATGGATATTTCATACATCACATGTCATCTTATAGGGAACCTCATTAAAATGTCACATGGCTGCACATTCATGCTGAATTTGTTAGTCGCTGGTTCATGAACGATAGCTGTGTGGTTGGGCCATGCACAGGTCTTAATAACGTCTCTATACAATATATTATGAAGAAGCACATATAGGGTCCAACTACCAGTGAGGACGGTGCAGCTTTACCACCAGCCCTTGGTATGATTTTATGAGTCCCCTGTGAGCCTGCAGGATGCACGATAGGAGACTGGATTGTGAAAGATCTAATTAAACAGAGCAATATGAGAGTGCAGTGATCCCCAGCCTCGGACAAGACACAAATCAGTGGCTGTTGACAGTGGGCTGCAGGGCAATTGGGCTTTGCTGTAAAATAAGTACTGTAGCCTCAAGATAACGACCAACCCCGGTCCCCCGGTGTGGTCCCCGGTTTAACTTTCTTTACAAGTTAGGGTGATGGGTTGTTAATCTCAATCCTATAGCACAAGACATTAAAGTAAATGTTTGTCCTGTGCACCCTAAATGGATTATTAGTGTTGTCAGGTTACCTTTTGTCCAAAAACGAGATTTTGTGTTTTTCATATATATAAATATAATATATATATATTTAGGTATTTGGACGGCTGATTGAGTGGTTAAGCCATCGGTCTCACAGTGCAGTGGTCTGCACTGTCTGCATGCTCTCCCCGGGCTTGCGTGGGCCTTCTCCAGTGTCCACTCACATTCCAAAAACATGCATGGTAACTATATTGCTATATACTCTAAATTGCCCTTAGATGTGTTGGTGAATGTGAATGGTTGTCTGTCTCTGTGTGCCCTGTGATTGGCTGGCAACCAGTGCAGGGTGCCCCCCGCTGACTGTCCCAAGATGGCTTGGATAGGCACCAGTAAGCCAGCAACTTGAGTGAGGATAAGAGGCTGGAGAAAATGTGTGCGCGTGTATATGTATACACACACACACACACGCGCACACACACACACACATACACACAGCGAGAGAGATAGAGATAGAGAAAACCGTGTCTGTATTGGACTGTATATTAAACTTTTGAAGATGTACGAGAGTTGATGCGATCCTCTTCCTGAGGAACATTCTCGTTTTGTTTTTTTCTTTTTTTAAAAAAGTGTCTTAATCACATTTTATTGTGCTCATCAGCATTCATTTGCTGTTATGTTTGAGTAGAAAATAACGGTCTTCTGGCCACCTGGCGCCAACGCTCGACTGTGTGGTCTCTAAAGACATTGAGTGAAGGAGAAAGGAGAGGCCTCGGAGTACAATGACGACAGGCTTGATTATGCGAGTACACAGGAAGGTCTCCAGCATTGTTGTGCTAATCATGTTAACGGACAGAAACTCAAGGCAGGACAGATGCTCGGAAAGGCCAATGAGGTTATGTTATCATGATTAGGAGGCTACCATTGGGATTTCTCCTGTACCGTTTTTTTTTTTTCTATCAGATGTATTCCTTCAACAGTTCACACAAATGACTTCCTCAGCCATTATGACTTTTTATTCACCAGAGTACATATTCCCCCATTCATCAAACGCCTACATGCATGGCTGTGATTTGATTGCGAACAACTTCCAATTTTTTATCATGTGGATTTGAACTGCTAAAAATGGTTAAAAGCAGATTTAATCCTTTGTGATATGTGTGTCTTAGTTCACAGAGTGTCTGCTTAACACAAATCTCTCCTGCATCGCGTATAAGCTCCCAGCAGTTATCTACAAATCAGTTTGAAAAGCTATGAGTTTTTGCTTTTTTTTCTTCTCCATGGCTTCATCTCATTTGGTGCGAGGCTCACGCATTGGTGTAAAAGCCAAACCTCTAATGATGTTCTCAATAAGTAAGTGTTTGAGAACACATTGCCATAACGTCGTAATTGTATCCATGAATATTTTAAAACAAGGACGCAAATTACTAGAAAGAGAACACAAATTATTAATATGAATATGAATCATTAAATTTTCCTGTCTGCTGTTTAACTTCACATATAGTCCGAGTCTGTTTGAGATTTATATACTGTACTCTGGCTATATCTAATAAAGATATAACATGCTTTTACATGTCAGCTCTGGAGAGGCCCCGGTGTAATACAAAAGATGTGTTTATATTTCATCACGTCTGTGTTTTATCATTATGGTGCGCATTTACAGATGTATTATTATTTTTCATTCTCATTTTAGGTTCTTATATGTTGGTGAATGCTTCGCAGCACGCAGCGGGCCATTGCGCTCAGCTGCTGCTGCAGAGTTTGAGTGAGAACGACACACACTGCGTCCAGTTCAGCTACTTCCTGTACAGCCGCGATGGCCACAGTCCAGGAGCCCTCAAGGCCTACGTGCGTGTCAACGGCGGTCCGCTGGGCAACCCCGTTTGGAACACGTCCGGATCTCACGGGAAGCAGTGGCATCAGATGGAGCTGGCTGTCAGCACCTTCTGGCCAAATGAATATCAGGTAAAGATGGCCGTGATTATTAGATTTTTTTGACCTCGTTGACATTTGACTTGAATCTGATTCAATTACTTGTGTGGCTTTGTCATATGCACCATTGGAGGATTTGGTCTAGATTTGCCAAGTTTTCTAACCTACACGCAGTCATTGGAAGAAATGAAATACAGATATTAATTTAGTGCTTTAGTAGATTTTTCGGATACTACTTTTTTGTTGTTGTTGTTGTTGTTTCCTGAGTCAAATGATTACCGGTAGTTTAAATGCAAGCTCTGCAGGAGCTTGAAAATGATCCTAATCATTTGCTACAAATATCTCACAGCTAAAAGACGTCCCTCCAATAGTTAAATCGACAATATTTATACACAATATGTACTCAACTGTCATTTTACGCTGTCAGGCCTAATTACAGCCAGCTACAATAATGCTCATCGTGCTTTATAGCCTATTTACAGTATTGATTCATTGGCTGGCACTGAGTGTGTGTCACAGATTTTCCTGTTGGTTTGCAGATGGTTTGTCAGGCGCTTCTAAGGTAGATCCATCTTTTGATTCAATTTAATTTTTCTGCAAACTCAGTGGAACTGTCAAAAAGCAATTAAGTTGAGTAGTGTGCATTTTATCATGAACTGTCAGCGCCTGTAACTTAATTGAATTGTGTTCAACCCTGCAAGAACTGACCTTCACTTTGTAAATAGTAGTTCCTTGTACAAACAGGTGCAAGATTTAAAGTGAGTCTTTCCCATCCTGTAGCCTGACAATGAGGTAAATGGTGTCTCTGATGGACAGGAGTAAACAGTGAACAATGCTGTTTTTTTCCTAAACCAAGTCTACACAGAAATTCCAAGTTGTTTTTAAACTTGAAGTCCGTATTATGTAAAACATGTTTAATTCAAAAGGACACAGTGTCTGAACTGGAGACAGTGTCATGAGAGGTGTTATTAAAGGCTTTATCTTATATTTGCGGAGATATGCCGATTGTATTTCATGAAGAGTAAATGAGAATACCTAAGCTACTGTTTGCAAATTTGAGCAGCAACATATCAGGCCAATCAGACGCTATTGATGTTTGTGTTTACGTTAGCTGCTGTGCCAGTATCAAAAAGGATCAGATCAATATTCATCCTTCTATTATTTTAACAGCTTATCCCATTCAGGGCCGCAGGAAGCTGGATCCTGTCCCGTCTGGCATCAGAGAATGGACAAATACCGATTCAGTCAGAGGATCAGATCAATATTTCATTTCTAAAGAATTATCAATTGGTCATATGCATTGTTAAATGTGCATTATTCAGGGAAGCCGGAGCCTGGGTAAGAGGTCTGCGTGTCTTGGACTGATCGCTCGATTTTGGTGGGGGGTGTTGACATTTTGCGACTGATAAAACATGCGCATAGCCTTCCGATAGACTTGCTTGATTTGGATTAGATTTGTTTGCTATTTTGACTGTAGTAGGTCAGAAATGGAACACAAATGCCATGAGATGCATACCAATGTGGTTATGACTAAGAATGTGCATTTGACAACATTTCCATGATGGGTGCAGAAAATCACTACCAATTAATTATGTATTAGTATTTTTTTTCTTCTTAGGACGCAGTAGCTGTCTTATATGGATTGCCAACTTTGAGTGCACCAAAAATATGTCAGCTGGATTAACTTTAGATGGCAGACCAGAAACATATTTTCCACTTAATAAATATTTCCATGAATAATAAAACATTCTTATTATAGTTTCTGGGAGTTCTGTATGAATATGTTTGCAAAACTGCTACTCAATTGCTCCTCCATACAGAATTCGTGAGCTTCCTAAACTAGCTAATAAGGTGTCAGGGAATTGGCATCTTATTTTAATCATAATAATTCTCCATCCACTACTTAATTTATCTCAGCATGACATCAGCAGTGTGAATCATCCCATCTTTGCCATGCCCTCATTAAAGATTTTAATAGCTGTGGTTCTTGTGTTGGAAATATGACAGTGAATGAGTTGAACAGTGTCGAGTGTCTTGTTGAAGATGGCCTCAGTGGATACTGAGTTGAGGTGACATCACTGGTTTGCAAAGTGGTATTTTGTCCGCATACAGTTTCAACGTAGCTCTCAAGCTATTATGAATGTATAAAGTATTGGCTATGGTTGGGATGGGGAAGTCGACCAACTCGGGTGGATTGACTTTAAAAATACGTTGACTAAAACTATCTGCCTCAAAACTCTGATGAAGCCATGTTTGCGCTACTGTTTTCTAGATGGACTTTTCTTGCGGAGTATCTTGCAGTATTGCAATGATGGCCACAGAGATAGAATCCGCCCCCAAAAAGCTTGATATAACAAGTTTGGACTCGTTTCCTATTTAAAAAGATGGACAAAATAAAATATTGTGTTATTGCAAAGTGGACCTGGCATAAACACTGCATTGCTTCGACTCTTGCATTGTAAGTAGATGTGAACTAAAGAGTAGTTAGTGTTTGTTGACCTTAAATGGTAATTGCTAGCCCACTAATGCTAATTTGTAGAATATATTAGACTAAGTACAGTGGGCCCCAGGTTTACGAGATTAATCCGTTCCGCAGATGGGATCGTAACGCGAATTCACTGTATGGCAGGCAATCCAAACCTATATTAAACAGCAAATGCGTGAAAAAACATTCAAATTGTATATACATATTACAAATTTGTATCAAAATATTATAGTGAGTGCTGCTTACATATAATATACATGTATACAATTAAATAAATCATAAAAAATATAGAGATGATTTATTTACCTTTGAGTGCTGTGAGATCTTGTTATAGCCATATTCCATAGTGAGGGGGGCCTAGCTAAGCTTAGCTTTCTTCATTCTAGTGACATAAGCAGTGACGCTTGTATAGACGTATGAGCGCGGAACGACTCGCAGTCACGCATGCACACTGACCGCCATGTTTGAGGAGGAGTTTTTGTCGTAGTGTGAAAAAAATAGAGGAAAGAGGGACAAAAAAAACCACGCCACGGTCGCCATCGTAAGGTGAAAAAAACACAAGCCAGTGACGTCGTAAACCGGGGGTCCACTGTATCTGTATTAATATGCATCGATTAATTGTTCAGTCTTAGTAAATTATTGAAAAAATGAATACAATCCAATAATAACAAAATAATTTTGTTGGGCTGCTTGGGTAATGAATTTTTAAAAATATTTGCTATTGGCAGCCCTAGTTTTACAGCTTATAAAAACTCGATGGTACTAAACACACTAATACCACATCATCAGCCCAACATATATCCACTTTATTATTACTGGATAAACATTACTGATTTACTACATAACCTGTACCCCCCATAACAGATTTTTGGTAGTTGTTATGAACCTTTGATCTACATTATTTTTTAAGTGAAACTTTGGAGACAAAAATTCACACCTCAGAATGTAACTAATTTGCATTTGTTTGTGCACTGCGAAATTATAACTGAGCTAGCGGTAACCTTTATCTGTGTGTGCGTTTTGTTTTACTTGAATCACTTTTTATATTCTTTTCACGTTTGGCATTTTACTAATCCCGTTGTTGGTCAGTTTAGCAGCCATTCATGTGTACATTCGGCAGCAAGTAATGGCTCTGTGAATGTTCACACACTTTTTTGAAAATAATGTGTTTGTCTGTACAGGATTACAAAAGGGATTATAAAGGGAATTAACATTTATATTGGAAAGCTTTACTTCAAACCACACGATGAATCAGTGGAAAGGATGCTTCTTTTTTGTTTATTTTGTTAGGTGGTAATTATTCACATTCATGTTTAAAAACAAAAAAATTATATATTTGTAAAAAAAAAAAAACATGCCATTTTCAGCAATGTCTCAAGAGGTTATGATTTTAACAAGTAAAGGTGCTCAATATCAGCAACTAAGTTTTTTTTCATGTTATAGTTTCCTCTCGGCAAATGTTTGGCTTTGTTTTGTGAATCGGTCTTATTGTTATTACTTTTTCTCTTATCCCAGCCCACTTACAGTTTCTCGCTAGTCAAAATTTTTCCTTGGCTGCCAAATGAGAGGAGGATGATTAATATGAGGAGGAGTGTAAGTCTCTTAAGACTGGGCAAACACTACCACCTTTGAATAAAGCAACTCAATCGGTCTAATACACAAGCCATGGATTTTTTTTTTTTTTTTTTGCACTTGCATTTTTCTTCAAAGTTTTTGAATGATTGTAGCTTGGACATCTTCCTTTCTTCAGCAGTCATAATTTTGTAAAAAGCCAGTTGTTGTTGTCATCACAGCTCTATCAGTGGTTTAGCCACCCTGTGAAGTGTTATGTAGACTTTCACAATACGCTCTCAAATTAGCTAGCTATTAGAAATAAAATGTTCTCTGTCAAAAATTGTTAAAGGTCAGATGATCTTGACACAGTGTTTGCCACACTCACACTTCTTACGCAAGTGTTGCAAGAGTTGCACAATATAGTACAATGTAGTATAAAATACTGACAGCATTTTCACCAATTTGTGCCCAACCTTATTCAAGTAAGTTAACCAAAAAATTAAAAACAGCTCTTTCTGTAATGCAATGCAGTTTTACAATACTGACTATAACAGATTAAATACATAATAAATCAATACCTATTTGATGGCCTCAATCAAAGCCTGTGGAAACAAAAAATAAATCACACACTTATAACCATAAACAGCTGGATTGCTTTAGGGCAGGGGCAATATAAGGCCTAAGAGAGCATTTGAGCTGGACTTCCATGCGACACCGAAATATAATAAAAGGCCTGAACAACTGTTATAAAACCTCAGAGCCTTTTACTGCCGGAATACTGTACAATACATCATAGTTATTCTTTACAAAAGAAAAAACAGTGGCACCTGATGGAATAAATCTTACCAATCCCGGGACTAGGGGCAACACAGTTTTCATGAATTCTCATTAAAGTGGCTCCAAAGCACTGGCTCCAAGTAGCTTGCAAATTTGTTTTCAAGTTCTTGCACTCTTCACAGCAATACAATAACTTTATATTTCTGACAAAAAGAGCTATACCATCTCATTAAACAAGCAAAGTGTGTAACAGAGGTGGAGATGGAACCTCTTGTCATTCACCTTTTGTAAAATTGCCTTCAGGTAGTTTTCAGTTCTTTTTTTTTTTATTTTATTTTTTTAAGGTGGTATAACAAGATCTTAGCTTTTTACCATGAGTTCATGTTGCATCCTTTTTCTCGTAGCCTTTTACATGCCATCGAAAAAGAGTAGCCTACTCAAGTTTGTTGTTTAAGTATACTTTATGATGTGTGGAAGATTTTTTTTCAGTCTGTGGTTATGTCTGAAAAATGAAATTGCCACTGCAATTGTTTTCTTTAATATCCACAATCAAGACATGATGATTTCAATTTCATAAACATATGGAGAAAAAAAGTAATTTATGGCCTTCTAAGTGTTTTTTTCTTGTTGAATTTGTTAATCTACTCCTTATTTGAAAAATTATGCTGTAATTAGGGTTTCACAGTTGATTATACAGTACTTCTTCAACTGGGAAAATGTTTGGTAGGATGTATTCTCTGTTAATCTATTTTAAACATTCTTACATTAGATTAGTTTTATTGTCATTGAACAGAAATACAATGAAATTCAATGCACTCACATACTGGATTCATTGAGAAATTTAAAAGCATAATATGAGGTCAATAAAACATGCTAAAATGAACAAGCAATAAAAAAAAAAAAAAACATGCATTTGTCAGCGCCACATTCATGTCTTCATGTGCTGTACTGTCATTCTACTCATCTATTAATGTCACTGATTACAATGGTGCCCAGACTTACAAGTTTAATTCATTACATCCCCATGCTCGTAACCCAAGCCATCATTCCTGCTTCAAAATGATTAAAATACCATTAATCTGTTAAAAAAAAACACTGTTTTCAGTATTGCGCTTTATAAAACTAGATAGTAAACACAATTAAAATAAAATAATTAAAGTCGTTTTATTCTTGTGTGCCTTGGCCCCCGTGCAGCAATCTTATGTATACAGACATAAGTAATTCCCAAAGGTCTGATGATAAAATGCACAAGATGGTCTCAACTGTTTTGTTTTTGCTGTGGTCAAAAAACATGCCTGCGAGTGTTTTTTGCGCTGTCATCCCGTGTTTCTCCAGCTTGTGTTAAATACAGGTTGTCAAATGTTCATTATTGCTGCATGTCAGTGCTAGTTTTGTTAGCACATCTATGGCCTTATGCATTGTGCCACTGCAAGGGCTTATCACTCAAATTTTGGCCACAATGCCTGACAAAAAATCAGTTCATATCTGGAAAACCTAATAGGTCTTGCTACGTCTGCAAAATGTTCTTATATTATTGTTGTCAACAGCACACCTATTGGTTGCTGTCAAGTTATTGAATTTTTTTCACCTTGATTGCTCACTGAAATGATTTACCAACAAACAGTTCCACATAATTCAATATACTTTAAAATATATTACCATTTTCTCCTATTTGTAGTCTGGAGCTTTACAAACTTGTCTTCCTTCTCCCTATGTATTATTGATTTTTCTAGATGATACTGTGGAAATATAAAGATCACCTTGAAAAGTTTGACCAGAAGATGTATCTGTGATAGTATGCACCCTTCCCCTTCTTGGTCGGCCTTTCAACTACGAGGAGTATCTTCCCATCAAATATTTAAGATGTTATCTAGCCCTCCAGACAGGCTCCCTCCGTGGTTAAACGTTTCCTCGCTTTCTGTGCTTTACATTGAGCAATTCTCTTCTTTCCACTTGTTGAAAGTACTTCAATTTCAGAGCGCAAACAAGTTTGCTCGAATAAAGGCAAATGAAGGAAGGCATCATATCGGGGAAGCAGTTGTTAAAAAAGCCGTTGATGAAAAGCAGATAATTTGCTAGTGTCTCTGGTGTCCCCAAACACTATAGTGGCAACACAAAATGAATGTCAGCAAAGAGGTGAATGAATGATGAAGGAATGGAAATCACTGTGTCCCAAAAAAAAAAAAAAAAAGGATAAAATCCTTGAGCACAGCCTAATTGAGAACCCCAGCACCACCAGGACCTAGCATTTGGTACTCACTCCTTCAGTCATTTAAAAGTCTTCCTCGATGTCATACTCCCACATTAAGCGCACTGTCTGTGTGCACACAGCGACTTTGCATTCAAACCCGTGTCCTCGAAAGGTTTCATAAGTCCATCAGTTCTGGTTTTCGCGATTCCCTCGGGACTCGGTCCGAGATAAATTCTCCGTCATTGTGGAGTGACAACATAAACAATCTCATTCACACCCTTACGAGAATGATTCGCAGCCCGGACAGCCAGTCCAAGCCTCTTCAGTAAACAAACAAATAGAATAGTGTTCCCAGGATAGGAAAACATGGGACCACCAATGCGCTGCATCATGTTATGTTGCTGTGCCGCGGTCCGTCAACTTTATGCAGTACTTAAAAGATCTGCTGCGCTGCCGTGCACCGCACTTCCACAGTTCAGAAAGCACCAAACAGGAATAAGAACCTGATGTTATCCAGATTTGCAAAGAAAAAAACACTTCTCACAGACTCCACATTTCTTCTCCTTTGATGATTGAATGAGCCTAAAAATGTTTGGTTTCCCTTCTCTGTGCTATTGTCATCAAGACGAAAACAGCAATCACTTTCCTTCTGTTGATTGGCACTGTAACATGTGGACAAATATACATTTCTGTTTGAGTCCTGATTCTATCATTCACTTAAAAGTTAAACTGAATACTGTATGTAGTCACCCATTGGAAATGAAGCATGCACAACTTTACACAAACGGAGTTTGGTATGTTTATGGAAGTTTAGAAAACGTTTTATTTTTTCTATTTATTTTTTTTAATCTTGCAAGTTAACTATTGCTTCTTGATTTGCTTGTTTGTAGCCATAAGTTGCTACCTTCACATGCTCTTTTCAGACTTGTCAAATAAAGGATTTCCACCCTATAGCAAACGTGAGGTTTTTTTTCTCTACCACCATCAACATACCGCTTTTTAAAAATCCTAATCAGTTGCTCTTTAAGGACACTAAGAAACGGGTAGTCAATTACGCTGTCTTACGGCACAAGTAATCAGCATTAGCGTTAGCAGCTAACTACAGTACGTAGTGGATTCAAATGGAGTCTGACATTTCAAACTCAGGTCCATATATGCATTAAACATTAGTAACTGCAAATATTTAAACAATGTGGTCTTTCTCTCGATCTATTAAAGCGGACATGTAATAAGAATGATGAGGGCTTAATTACGTTGATACCGTATATGAATATATTTGAAATGTTTAGTGGAAAAAAGCACCGTCCCTACAATCCATACTTAAATCAGTGTTAAAAAAAGGCCTTTTTAATGTCTCAGTTTGTCATTTTATGTATCTCAGAAAGCAGACGGGAGTAAATCATGACGATGCTTTGCACACCTATAGCTTGAAGCCGAAACATTGTTAATCAAATAATTTTGATTCTACATGTCTTGAATCTGTAATAACTTCTGAATTCACTCATATACCTAAATCTGAGTCAAATTGAATTGGGAGAGAGTCAAAGTACCCACCCCTCGTACATTGGGGATGTCACTTCATGCATTCTTCACTGATATACAGCCATGGATTTACAATTTCAATTTATAAGTAAGTTGTTCAGGTGATATCAAAGTTGGATGTAACTTAAAAAACTATTTTGAGGTTGGAATGCATTGTATTTTTTTTTCCATTTTTTGTGTTTTCACTAGTTAATGTGTTTTCATTTTGTCTGATAACCCCCCATGGCGTCAGATTGAATAATTCAGTTGAGCCCTCATGTTTTTTTCCCCTTCATTACTTAACATTAGTTAGCTTCATCGAGGGTCCGCCTCATAAAGAAAGGCAACTGCCTCTTCTTATCAGGAAGGAAACTATCTTCCCTAATAGCCAAAGATGTTTGTTTAGTGGACTGTAGAAACTACCCGACAATTTGAGAGAAAATTGGAGAAGCATGCCTATTTCCAATTTATTTTTATTCTTTGGTTTTCAACTCCACATGATACACTGCACTTTTTTTGTTTATTGTTTTTAACTTGTTTTATAGTTTATTTGATTTTTATCTTCGTACCGCTCTTTGTTATGGAAGTGGATGTTTTGAAAGTGTTTTATAAGTTAAATGGGTTGAAGGAGTCGTAGCATACCAAATTGTATTGCTGTTTGGAAGTGTGATGATAAGAGAGGTAATTACTTCTACAAACTGCTACACTTGTTTTTTGTTTGCTGGGTGAAAGAGGGCATCAATTTAGGGAGAGGATTTATTTGTTCAAGCGGACCTGGCGAATAACGAAGAAAACATGTCATAAGTGAGGCCGCTATTTGAGCAAATGCATTAAAATTGACGAAAAATCACACCGGGTTATTGTTCTGTGATAAACAGTTGTCTTTGCATCACATCTTATCGCAGTAACATCTACTTGTGGCTCCTTCAGTCAAAAAGTTGCTGTCAAAGATTTGTAGGTGATTAAATTCATGTCAGCTAAGTCTGAAAATGTTTCTTTCTCCACGCTGAACCTGTGGCTACGAAAAAGCCCTTCAGCAAATACAAACTGAGGGTTTTAGACTGTGTTCACTGCACTGTCTTCTACCCTCTGGCATTTTCTGCCTGAGCAGATTGAGTTTGGCACATGACCTTTCGTCTATTATATTTAGTGAGCGGTATATCTATGGCAGGTCTAATGTTGGGTGAAAGACCCTGTGTCTAAGGTCTGAAAAGTCAAAAAAGAATTTTATTTTTTGGGCCTTGAAAACCTCTCTTCATGTGTATGCAAACTGTAACTAAAAGCTCATTCTAAAAGCCAACATTGATGTGTTATTTTGATCAATCATTTTTAACTTTTGCTTTATTAGTTGATGTTCTCCGCTTTTATTTTAGTAGAGAGTCAAATAAGTTATCAGATCGTAACACAGGCGTATGATTATTTATCCCACTGGCAAAGAGGCTTTGAATAACAATTTGGAGGTTGCTGAGGTTTCCGAACAATCAAGCTACTTTGCAGTGAGGAAAAATAGCTTCAATTAGACATGAAAATCATTTTTTTAATCTTTTCTTTTGCATGAATTAACCAAATTAGGCTTTCAGGCTAATTTGGATTTCAGTCTAATGGCATGGTGTCAAGTTTCCAACAGCGATTTAGTTTTGAAACATGATGACTTTTACTCTCTGTAAATTGTATGTTCTGTGAGGAAGGCGGAGCATGTAAAATTTGATGGATTGTGACAATAATAACGGTAATCTTTTCTGTGAAACGTTGCGGTAGTTGCATTGGTTCTATGAACAGAAAAACAAACTGATCTCTAAGAGTAAAATAACATTGAAAATGATGTAGAGTAGATAGAGACTTTATGCTAATCTGATCGGCTTGATCGTGATCGATATTTCCTATGTAATGCATGATGAGTGATCGACCGTAATTTTCCGAGCGATCGGTTATGCCATTGTTCTGTTCCGTATATTATATTTTGTGTGAAGGTTTTGAGTGGCGCCATCATATCTTTCATTTTCACTAGTCTTTTTGTAGCATCACTTCCTTATTTGCAGATTGAATTCATTTATAACATTATAGTAATTTACCTACAGTAAGATGTTGCATTTGTTATTTCTCTCACGTTGTTTTTGTTTCACCTTACCAAACTTGAATTTGACATCTAGCCAGTTCTTGCATGCCTTCTAAAGGTCATTGATGTTTTTATCTGTGCATCTTTGTCAGGTTTAGGCATGGCAAAAAAATTATTTCTTTTATATATATATATATATATATATATATATATATATATATATATATATATATATATATATATATATATACTGTCTATATATTTTGATACTCCACAAATAGTATTCTAGTATGTGCAGTACTTTAATTCAGTAAGTTATTTAAATAGACATGCCTCATGTCGTTATCGGATCAGTGATTGGTTATTTTAGTTTTGTTTAGTCGGTTATGTTTAAACTCGCTGACGGGTGCTCGTGAAGGGCCCCCAAAATCCTGATCATCTAAAGTCTGAATATAAATGTGTTATTTAATTAATTGGAGTCTGGGTGTGCTCTGGATCAAAAGACTTTTCCCTCCATTAATTCTTTTGACCCTGCGTACACAGAGCAAATTCTTTTCAAATTGGATTTTCCTTCTGATTTCAGCCACTTATCTTTCTGGAACCTTTTCTCATGATCTCATTATTGTGTGTTTCCACGTTTCATGCCTGAAATTTTAATACAATTTGGGTTGAATATGGCACAAATAATTTTGTTTTTAGACAACGCTCCACTTCTATGTACAGAAATTGGCTCATTGCAGGTTACAAACAGCTCAATATCACATGACACATGACCTGCCTTGGGTCATAAGCTAGATAAGATAGAACAGTTGAATAGCGCCAAACTCAGTGTTTTTGTGTATTTATTTATTTTTTAGTTCAGTGACATCCATTCTCTTCAAACTGAAAGATGAATTTGAAAAGCTCATTCAAATGAGTTTGGCTTTACAGTCTTATTCTCAGTGACTGATGCAGAATTTAGGGATGGTAAAAAACTTAATTGGTTTTATGTGAAGATTTTATGACTGAATATACCTGAGCAGATTGGGCTCTAGTTTATGACAGGCGCCCCACACATATGGCGCGTAGTTGGCTGTGCCTATGAGAGCACAGTAAAAGTCAAAAATCAGTGATAGTAGCCACAATGTAATCTTTTGGTCAGAGGATTATGAAAAACAATATATCAAAGCAAGGCTTTCGATCAAACGCACAAATGGAACGTTGTCCTTGGCTTTTGAAAAACAAAGCTCACCCTCGTGTCTCATAACTCGCACCATTATTGAGGATGGTGATTTGATATTGATTGGGTTTCACATAGCTTATTGTTCCATAGGATAGTACAGACGTTTGTCCTCCCTTGCGTCTTGCGGCCCTGCGCAGCTGCACGATATGCTGTTATGGTTTCACAGCAGCCTTTGCTCAGGATGTAAAATGACTCATGCGCCACATTGTGTGCTTGCTGATAAAGCTATTATTTCCCTTGGCCCTGCGGACTCAGGCAAAACTTATCCATCTCTGTTCTCTGGCTTGTTTGTTTCTTCTATTTTTTATCTTCTGGCTTGTTTGGTGTCAACAGATGTACTACAAAGTTTTAATAGGGTTGTTTGTAATTAATGTCTCTGCCGCACAAAGTAGGGGAACCAGACGTCCCGGTTTTGAGCCTTGCGTTATGAGTCCCGACAGATTTTTGCTAGCCAGTTTCATCCCACTTTTAAGCAAGACTTGTCCCCGCGTCCCGTTCTTTTTTTTGTTGTGTGTGTTTGCGTGTGTGTTTTTAACTTCAGTCAGCAAGCCAAGTGTTTGGGCTACGGGTATGTCAGTCACAAAATTGTCATTGCGATCTTTGTGAGAATTCAATTGAAAAAACAAAAAAACCCAAAAAACAACAACCGTTAAATTACTTTCGCATACATGTTTGCGGCATAACAGAACTAGAACTGCTTTCTGCTTCCGTATCGGAGAATCATAGAAAATGTAGTCAGACTGAATGCGATCTAAGTGACTCTGGCGGCGTTTCCAGTGTGGGAATATTCTGCCGATTGAATTCAGTTGTATGAAAAATATTGTGCCAGGAAAAAAGTGCTAGCGTTCAATGATCAATTACTTACTGAAGTGGGTGCTTGTTAGAATGTATCGTTGGCTTGATTTTCAGCAAAATTGTGGGGTACTTGTTTTTAACTTTGAAATGCTGGTCACCCTAAGCAAAAGAGAACAGAGTAATGTTGAATGCGAGTTGTCAATTGTGCATTGAGAATGGCTGTCACTCCATTATAAATATGCCTGGGGTTTTATTAAAACCTGCTCATCTTGCTGTCATGTTTCACTTTTTGCAGGTACTGATTGAGGCTACTGTTTCTACGGAACAACAAGGATACATTGCTATCGATGACATCATGGTGCTCAACTATCCCTGCTGTAAGTGACACCTCTGACAATTTGTTGCAAATACAGAAGGTTGCTGTAGGAAAAAAAAAAAAGAAAAAGATTTAACGGTTTTATACACTTCAAAGCACCATGAAACATAAATAGGATGAAGAAAAGTCACGGTTGATCATCCTGGTTATCCTGAGGGATACTGCTATTAAAACATTTTTGAAGGCCGAGTGTGACGGTGAAAGACGCTCACTTTCATGATCTCTTGTTTGGATGTCAGTGTTGAGAGCTTTAGGTCATACATCTCTTTGAAGGATTTCATATATATATATATATATAAAAAGTCTCCTTACTGTTGGTGGCTTTTTGTGCCCTAGGAGAGGAAGTAAAGGCACCAGCTCACTATGTTGCTAGCCCATGGGGACTTTGTGTGAAACATTCATTCAGACCCTTGGGCCCGGACGTAGTCTCTCAGGGTCACTGTGTCTGTTTTGCTGAATGTGTGAGCTCTTGCCAGCGCATGCACATTCATCAACTGTGCTTGGCAATGCTTTGAGGTGAACTGCACTGAAAGGTTCTAGGATTCAATGGTATCACTCATTATTGTTGGTGATCATGATAAACCGACACTGGGTCGCACTTTTCTTTTTATCAAACAAAAACAACAACAGCCTGGTTTACAGTCTCGAGGCATGCTCCTACTGGAGTGCCCACTCCTCGTTCCTCTCTGTGACCACAGATGGTCTTTTGAAGGCTCCCACTGTGGCAATTATACAGTTAAGAATCTCATCAAGACCTGTGCACATCTCACAATGTGGCGCACATCCAGTAAGCAGTATTTGGCAGCACGCAGTGTGAGTGAGAGAAGTAAGATGAAATCCGAGGGGAGGGAAAAGTCACTATGAAAATGCTCATCAAGTTCACTTCTGTGTAAATAACTTAGCATTTGTTCTTTCCCAAACTTTCGTAATTAGACTTTGGATTTTTCGAACTTTCCAATCATCATTATTTTTCAATCATTTCCTCTACCAATGGTTCCCTGTCATCATTAAGCCAAAGCACACATTTTACATTGGTGCTTCGATAATGAGATTTTTCCAATCGAAAACGTCAGAAAATCAATGTCAAGGTAAAAGTTCACTTTGGGTCATTCCGTGCCAACTCACCCTCAAAATCTGAAAATCTGAAAACCAAGCCTTTTTGTGGTAGTGATGGTGATTGTGATTGATGGCGATGGTGCAGCACTTACTGTAATTTAAAATTTTAGGTCAGTAGTGGTTTGGGAGCCACGGCTTGGACAGGGCACCGTAGCTACCGAACCCCTGCTTGGATTGACTTAAAGTGTCGATTTTATTATGTCGCCATCACTATCAAGAAGTACACCAAGACAATCAAAATCGGCTTGGTTAAACCTAGCGGGGGAATTGAATGATACCTTCACAAATGACTCACTTTAGGATCTATTCAGTTTACAGGTACAATTTTCAACAGCCGAAAATGACCTTGGTTAATGTTCTATGTTTTATTCATGGTCTTGGTCTAGTTACTGAAGGCTCAGGTGTGCGCCTTCCGGTGCCATGTAAATCCTTTACTGCCATTGATGACTATAGATGTCAGAGTTTCATTTTTATTGGGCTGGCAGGGAATTTGATAAACATCCTGGGCTTCCATGTTTCCCACATTGCTAAAATGTTTTTTTTTTCTCTCTCTTTTTGTTCTCAATTTGGCTTCAATGTTGTTTCAAAGTACATTCTGTATGCTATTATATTATTATTACATGACAAGAGGTTGCTACACAGGTAAATTGCAACTTTCTACCCTCGCACAGATGGTTTAATTGTCCTGTCTGTCACTTTATATGCGTGGCATAGGTAGACTAACAAAAATACAGCACATTATTTGCTGTAAATACAAAAGGCTGAATTAAGTGAGTTTGAATAGTTTCCCGCAGCACACCTAATAATGTCTGATGGCACATTAACTCATTCACTACCGTAGTTGGTTTAAATATGTTAAAACTCATTCATTGTCAATAACAGCTACATGTCAAAAATCCATTTTAACTGTGAATGAGGTAATGTCTCACAGGACAATGGTTGGGAATAGTTTCCTGCACCACATTTTTAGGTGAATTTGGCTTTAGAGCCTATGCCATTATACTCAATGATAAGATACGTCTTAGACAGAAATGCAGGGCTGAGCGAAATCGAGCTTTGACTAGGAATGGCGTATGGACAATGGAGCTACAGGTATGTCAACCACAACACTCTTGATGCCACTTGCTGTAAGTTGTCTCGATTTGAAGAGCTTGTTATTTTGGGAAAAAAATTATATTCAGTATTTATTGGATTTAACAGCTTCACAGACATCAGCGTGAAGCACAATTTATACAGATCTGACTCATTTGTACTTAAATGACAGCTGAAGAAAACCAACCGCACATCAACAGGATGGGAGCCAAGTCCAGTGTGGACTTTTTTTTTTTTTTTTTGCCAAAAAGTTTAATAGAAATAATATATACGTTTACAATTACATTAGATGCTTCTCTCCATGACTGAGGTTTTGCTGCTTTTCTGTTCTGTTTAAACATTAATAATGGGGGGATATTCTTTATTCCTAGAATGATGATTGCATAGTACAAAAATCCTTTCTTCCTGTATTGATGGTTATCTGAAATTTTCTCAATCATCAGTGTAAAGCTTGAGGTGTATCGCGGAGGTTGCTGTTTTTTTTTTTTTTTTTTAGCTGTAATTGGTCTAAAGACAAGATTGTCAGCTTATCGAGAGTTTCTGCCAGCCTCTCAAGGTCTCTTTTTTAAGCTTATTACTTATGATGCTATTTACCTGCTCTGGAGAAATGTGCTTGCTATCATTGTCTATTGTGCACACACAAGATCAACAAGTCACCATATTCTTGATCTGCTATAGAGTGCACAGTGGTGAATGCGGAAGCAAAAAAAAAATAAAAAATGTTAGCGTCTCCCTTATGCTTCACCTTCACTGTTGCTCTGCCATCTTTTCCTGTCAGTCATCGGGAGTGACAACTACACACATCCTACCCGATTTCTCAGACATGGCAAGCCGTACGGCGGAACTTATACGCTGATTTGGTTCTGCCAGGCCTTCTCTTTTCTGCTCACTTGTTAATCGTGGAATTGGGTGAGAGGGTTACACCCACACTGATTCATTGGCAGCTCAGCTCAGCATGCCAGGACATTATTAGTCAAAACGTGGAGGATTGACGCTTTCGCTGGCTTTTCCTTCACACGTTCACTCCCACACTCTGCTCTGAATAGATTGCCCTTGATTTAAAATGTTATGTTCTCTTACAAATCACCACACGTATACACAGGAGTAGACTTTTTATTCACGTCTTAGTGACATTTTTTATTGAATTGACATACCTTTCACGATATGGTCATATATCATGGTATTGAAATTACAGCTCTAAAATACATCATTTTAAAGTCTTTTTTGCTAAATAGTTATTTTTTTACATTATAAAGTTTTATTTTTTCAAATGAAATATATAATACATCATTTGGTACAGTAAAAACATGTGCCATGCTAAATAAAAATAAATATTTAAATCAAATCAAAACAAATCTTCAGGCGCAAAATGTGTTTTTGCTCATCAATAAACATATATATGATTTTCTGATTGAACACATCCAATTTAAATGCACACTTAGTATAGAATAAGTAGTAGTATAAATAAAATTCAGAAGCTTAAATTCTGAGGATTAGGACAATTAAAATTAAAACGGTATCTAAATGATTAATTGATCCGGAAAAATAATTCTCAATCCCTCAATTATCAATTCATTTTCAAACAATCGTTTAATTTTTGAGACCCGGCATTTATTTCTTGATGTGTTAAACATTTCAATGACACACAAAAAAATCCTCTTGAATTAAAACAAGTTGTTTGCTGTACGCACAAACAGTTCCGTACTGAGGCAAAGGAAAGCAACACGGAACAGACCGATTCGTTCTCGCAAACCAAAAATGACTGTGTTCGAGCCTTGATAAGAATGTGTCCTCTGTGGCAGGCTGGCGTAGTGAGTGGCCGAAAGGTAATTCTTCCTTCTCTCTCCTCCATACGCCTTCTTAGATAAGGCGCCACATTTCTCCAGGCTTGGAGATGAGGAGGTCAACGCGGCACAAAATGCAACTTTTCAATGCGTGGCTGCTGGAAAGGCTTCCGAGGCTGAGAAATTTCTACTGGAGGTGAGTGATTCATTTATCCAGGGATGAATTGACTGTAGCCGGTTGGACTTGGATTCCAAATTGAAGCTTTTACATTTTTTTTTATTGCTGTATGCATGGTTAAAAAAAACAGAAAAATATTGCCCATATTCAATAAAAACATACTTTTCACAACATTTGTTTATAACATGGCTGACTTTGGAAATAACAAGCTTTGCTGTTATTCAGCCCTGGTGGCAAAAGTAGTAGTAACAATTTGAAATAGTTTTCTTTTGCCCTAAAGGTACCAAAGCTTTTATCTATTACCATGCACAAGTGCTTTGTACGCTTGACCTTACACTTACAAGGTTACAAAGGTTGTAATCAATGTTTCTGAAATGCCATTATTGATCCGTCACATCACAACACAAAGAAACTTTTTATTTGAGTGCATAGTATCAGCTGTACAGCAATCTGTACTTAAATTTTACTAATTAAATATTGGCTAACAGTATGGAAGCCACACAGAGTGTAAAAGGCTGCGAACGTTGTCTGACTGATTGCGCAGAAAAATGGGTTTTTGATTTCTTGTGGTCACAAGATTTTTCTCAGTGTAACCTCAATGACTGGCTTCATGTTTGTCCTGTGGTTTGTGTGGTCTCGGGCTTAAGTATAACTGCAAAAGAAGCAAAACCCAAATGTTTCTGCTGTTCTCAACATGCTCACGCGCCAATGCTAGCACAACTGAAAGATTAGTATACAAGCATTCAGTCGACAATTTCTCTCTTTGAGAACAATGTCTCATTTTAATTTTTATCTTCTCATCGTGACCAATTTAACAAAAGTGTGGCACTTTCGGCGCATCACTAATTACTAATGTCTTAAGGGGATTATGTTCACTTTTAATTAAGCATGCCTAATTGTCTAATGAGTGAATTCGCACCATCCGGATCAATGATGTTTTGTGAGCATTAAATTAGAGGAATGCCATTGCCACTCTAATTAGATTGGACAATGGTTTTTACTACCGATTTAACAACTAATATACAAGTCTATTTTTTAAACATTGTCTCACTATTGCTATTCATCATGAATATACTCCTTTAGTTTTTCTGTCATGGTAAGAACCAGTTAGTTTTATAAAATCTATCATGTAATCTGTGGTTGTCAAGTAATTTGCTGGAGCTTAGTTGCTGGCCATTAAAGTATAGTTTACGTTCTACACCATGACAACGGCATTTGAAAGGTACAGACATTTACTCTGTAGGAGGTCAGAACAAATTTCCCCATTTACTTGTATTCTCATTCTAAACACAGACATGGCAAATGTCGATTCAAGATACACTTTTGGAACAAACGGGGGAGGAAAGGAAATTAGAGCATCTTCACTTCACTACTGCATTTTCTTACTTTTTGCAGATACATATGTTAAGGAGATATTTACTGAGGTTGTTGTTGCATGGTCTAAACATTATCGTGCTAAGTACTTGTCTACTAGATCTCTTCTGCATTCAGTTTTGAGAAAGAAGTCAAAATGTGAAGTAAACTTTGCAAACGTGGCTGTCATGGCTCTTGCATGCTGTTTTATCTGACCTGGTCCCTTCCTGTCTTCCAGAGACACAATGGGGAGATTTTAACCGGCGCGTCGGTCAAGCACTTGAGTCACCGGCGTTTTGTGGTATCATTCCAACTCGACAGTGTCCAGAGGTCAGATCAAGACCTTTACCGCTGCATCACGCAGTCCTCTCGGGGATCAGGGGTCTCCAACTTTGCGGAACTCATTGTCAAAGGTAAAGCTTTGACTTGTTTGTCTCTATTTCAATAATGTTCCTTTTTTCTTCTCATTTTTTTCACTTGAGATTATTTGATGGATGATGAGGGGTAGTGGTCCACCGCTCCTGAATACAAACCGCCACCCCAAATTTCTCGAAAGCTAGACACTACGACCATCTGACCCGGAAAGATGTCTAATTGTACAGTGTGTGCTGATAAAAAAAAAAAAAAATGTTTTAAATAGCACGTACATGGATAACAATCTTTATATATTTATTTACGTAATGCGCATTATGTAAAAAAGACCTACCAAAGAAAATGCACCATCGTGTCACACGGCAATGATGTTGTGAAGGCCAACTTCAAAATAAGCACACCGAATAATACATGGCTAACAATGCAATAGCCCTGGAGCACTTTTATTTTGAAGTTGGCCACCATAGCTGTGTTCACAAAGTAGCTAACTTAAGTGCTTGTGACTCATTTTTATTTACATCACTTCACCAACTAATACAACACACCACTATTAAAAAGAAGTCATTACAGTTGCAAAAAACCTGCTGGTCTATTACTCTGTCAACGTATGATACAGCGCAAGTCTCCAGCGTTAGCGCTAGCTCCTAACGTGGCACATTCAAATGCAGTCGGACGTTCATACTTAGAGAGAAAAAGTTCATCATTGCATTAAATTTTAATACCTGCCAATGTCCAAACAATGTGGGTTTTCAATCAATCTATGAATGCTGACATATATCAGGAAGAATGATGGATTTGAAATTATTTTGATATTTTACTTTTTTATTACAATGCATGGTACATCTACTTAGCTTTACAATATCTAATCAAGTAACATTCTCCCATTCTAGTGGTGTGTATGTCAATGAATAACAATAAAGAATAAATCTGCCCTAGGTATATATAATGTTTTCATTTCATTTACCTAAAGCAGTTTTAAGATTGAACTAAAAAAAAGAGCAAGTTCAATTATATTCCAAACCACGGTATGCATATTTTCATCAAACATCTGAGCTGTAATTAGTTTTTACATATCCCTAGCAATGCGCGAACTTACTCCTGGTTGGGAAACACTGCATCGCAGGAGTTCATCACACAACAAGTGCTGACCCCTTTTCATTAAAGGACCCAAGGTCTTCTTTTAAAGTTATATAAAATAACCGCCCTGTTTTTCAGTCGCTGCTCGTTGCAGACAGTTCTTGTTACAGTAAAATATCGGTCACGTATAATATAGTGACTTTCAATCGCAAAATGGTGGACACGTGTACCTTGATGACTAATACCTGCCGCTTTTGACTCAAATGGAAAATCTGCGGTTGGAGAATTCAATCTTGCCGACATGTATGTGAGAGCCGGAGTCATCGCCGGCTTCAGCCTCCTGTCATAAAGCTGCTCACTTGACTTGGTCTCCTGCAGCCCTGTCATATCATGTACCACAGATGGTGACCTCAGTCCCATTACTCACTCCAACCCCACAGTCTGACACCGCTTTGACAGCATAGTAATGACATGACTGCGAGGTGGTTTGCTGGCAAAACATATCAGGCCTCAGCAAAGGGACAATGAGAAGTGGAAATAAGAATGTGACATTCTCACTCTTCTTCCCCTTTGATGACCTTTAGCTCCACATTTTTTAAGACCAAGCAAAGAAGACTTGGATACGGAGATGTTTTTCTTTCTTTGATATGTGCAGTGTTTACTTCATCCATACATCCATTTTCTATAGCCGCTTTACCTCTTTCGCAGTATATGTTGCATACTGTACATACATGTCTCTTTTTTGATTTTCCATCATTATTTCACCAGACTCTGTAAAAAAACAAAAAACAAAACAGTTGCTATTTCTCTGCTTTTCTCCCAAAATGTGGACCATCCCATTGGACAGTGGTTGATCTACCTAAAAGCAAGCGGCACTGATTCAGCCCATTTGTTTGTACATTACAGGTCAAAAATTTGAATACACCTTCAAATTCAAATGTTCTCTAACGCAGTAAGGAATTCACGCTTTTCCTGATTATTCAAAGCAATGAACTATCATCTTACTCATAAAGAATCATCCACTTCATTAAGATTACTGAGAACATACTGAAAAAAGATGCTGTTATCCAGGCAAAGCTACCTACTTCTAGGTGATCTAAAAAAAACTTGTCCTGTTTTGATGACCTTTTTTTTCTGCCAAGTAAATCCATCAATATTTTGCCATATTGTTGATGAGCCATTAAAAACATGAAATTTTCAAATAATAAAACACTGAATTTGATGGTGTTTCCAAAGTTTTGAGTGCCATTGTAATTTTATATTTATTACATATAAACTATAACTGTTCTGTCTACCCATCTTTTGTATTGCTTAGACTGATAGATTAACTGCCAGACAATCACAGGGAACATATCAGTTAACAGTCCTCAATTAACATGCGATATATTGTGGAAGAAGCTAGAGTATCTGGGGAAAACCCTCTCATGGATTAGGAGAACATACAAACCGCACACTATATGGCCCAACAAAGATTTAAACCCATATCATAGGTTCAACATTCGATGCAAGTCGTGCTTCTAATGATACAATTGTTGGGGTTTAATGAAAGTTAGCAATTTCGGATGACTCAAAATCGACATTTCTGGTCTGTGCGATTTGTAACATTGCTACTGGTAAGCTTAAACAAAGATGAGCAAATAGTTATAGAGAGACGTTTTTTTCTTTCTGGTATGGAGCCGTCTAAGAGATTTGTGCCACACTATTTCCCCCTTACCCAAATGCCACTGTCTGGATGGAATTTGGTCTTTCATTTTGGTTCAGTTATTGACGCCTCAAAGACGAGGAGCCGTCGGCGAAGGAAGCTTTAACGGAAAGCATCAGGGTAGAAGAGGGGTGCGCTACCGATGTATAAATCCTGTTAAGCGAGGGCCCTCAAAAGACAGGGGCGCCTCTGCTGCAATGACAGATTAGTCACAGCCACACATCTAACTGTGATCTTTTCTTGTGCTTTGTCCTCATTCCTTTTGCGCTCCCTTCCTTTCCTTACACTCCTGCCCATGTAATTGTTCAGCGGCTTAGCTGTGCGAGTAACTGACCGTTGGGCTTGAAATTAATCCCCAGTGTCCAATCTCAACTGACAGTAAGGAGAGTCTCCTCTTTCATGCTGAAACGGATGAAGGGCGCCTAATTTTTCTGTGGCAAAGGTTGCTTCATTGTGTTCACACCTGTTTTTTCACATTTCCCTCTGGTTAATGTACGCAAGGTTCTCAATGCCTCGTTAATGGGTGTGACTAATCGGCTATTTGAACGCCGCATGACCTGCTCGCATCCTTCGGTCTCTCAGGACCCATTTAATTCTCTGTGGTTAGTCAGGACTGTGTTTTCATGCAACCGATAAGCTCATTAGCCAAACTGTACATGACTGAGGCAAATGCCTTCACTAATATCATTTTTTCTGTTCTTTTTTGAACCATTCCCTGACAGTACCACCTTCGCCCATTGCGCCACCTCAGCTGCTGCGTGCCGGCTCCACTTACCTAATCATCCAGCTCAACACCAATTCTATCCTTGGAGATGGGCCCATTATTAGGAAAGAGATTGAGTATCGTGCCAGTCAGTCTCCGTGGTCTGAGGTGCACGGAGTCAACATGGTCACCTACAAGCTGTGGCACTTGGATCCGGATACGGAATACCACATCAGCGTGCTGCTGACTCGGCCGGGAGAAGGAGGGACGGGCCCTCCTGGACCTCCGCTAGTGAGCAGAACTAAGTGTGCAGGTGAGTTCACATAGCATCTTAGAATTTGAAGTCATGCCTCTGTGAGCTCTGAAAGAAAGTTCACAGATGTGTGACAATGACACAAACTGGCATTTCTACAGAAAATCACTTCACTCTCAAGCGTCTTCAAATATGGGATGTAACAATTAATCGTCTAGCGATCGAGTTTTCAAGTAACCCATAATGATTTTCAAAAATTGATTAATGGTTTGTGTTGCTTAATAACTCATTCACTGAAAGAATGAATGAGTTCATTTAAAATAGTCCGAATGCTCGAAATTTTTGTCTTTTGGCAATAAGTATTTTCCCGTGTTTGGAATCCTCCATGATAGCAGAATTCTTATCAATAGTGTTAAGTCAAAATAAAACCTTTTTTTTTTTTTTTTTTTTTTTTTTGCGTTGAAACAATAATCAACAGGTATTTTTCTGATGTTAGAGATCAAACCTCAAACTGAATCAATATTTAAGATAGTGTATTTTCTGCATTTCACATAGTACTAGTTTTTTTAGTTATTTTTTTCTTTTTTTTAATAATGTTAGAGGCATTCAAACATGTTTAATAAAATTGTATTCATTGATTATAAAAAAAAAATCTGACTAATTAACTTAAAATTTGAATTTTATTTATATTTCCGTTGTGTTTCGGTAACAACATTATGTTCTGTAACATGACATGTCTCTGGATTTTCTATTCTTCAAGCTAAATTTAGTTTGTTGAAACCAACCCTTAGTAATTAAAAATGACCACTGGACAGAGCTGTTTTGTTAAAAAAAAAAAAAAAAAAATGTAAGCAATATGTGTAAAACATCATATACAGTATATACTAATTCTGTTAATGCATTTGTCAAAGTTTAATTTCATGACCAAATTAGGCAGGAATTGAAGTAATTCCAAAGTTTCAACTTACTCTCGCAACTGTATGAGAATGCATTTGGTTGTAAAAAATGTTTTTCTGCAGATTTCAGTTTTGTGCATTACTCCAAGTTAATGATTATAATGCGTTTTATACAGGGCTGTGTATCACACATATACACACTCTCTGCGAAAATCCCTCTTTGTGTCATATTTGCTGCTTTGTGTACTCATCTTAAAAGTTGTTTCTCAGCAAAGCAAGGTCATGGTAGCGACCACCAAATTTCTGATGGGCCAGAATCAGAGCTGTTTGAGACGTTGTACACTGCACCACACTTGCCCTCAACTCAAATTGAAAGTGCCAACTAAAAATGTTTAAAAAGGGCGCAAAGCATGCCTTATTTCAACTCAGCTCTTTTAATTTGCTGCTTTGCTGTTATTTCCAAAAAAGATGATTGATTGCGATTTTGGGTGATTCTTACTGATCAAAGCTAAGATGTTCAACAGCAGCTCCCTGACGATATCTAAAATTAAAGTGCGGTATTGTGACCATCGGGTAAAATTCAATCAGAGTGGAAGTGATTGACAAGTTGAGACTCAGTCGCTGTGACACACTTATCTCCTTAGAAAGGCTACATTTGCTCTCACTGCGTTCTCTTAACTCCGGAGCTGAAAGCACAGAATAGGAGACTTTCTCCTGGCAGCACGGTCATATCGATTTGACGCTTATTTGAAAGATAAGAGCTGGCTGACTATATTAGCTAGCCTAAAGCAAGCACCTTTGCTATCTACTGAAGGACATAGAAAGTTATTTTTTTTTAAATCAAATGAATGACAAGCAGAAAGTTGATAACTGACAGAAAGTATTATCAATCCATACATGTATTCACTCATAATATTTGAAGAACTTACTTTGCATTGTAATTGGAATATGTTTGTCGTGATAACAGTTGCCATGCAGTTCCTCTATGGTGCTTCCATTTGCTCTATTATGTTATATTGGATTTAATGTCTGGCTATTTAGGCTCTAGGTTCTCAGTGACACATTGCCAGATCACCAAGCTCAAGCTGTTATTTCAAGCAGCCTTCCCAGTTTCTTTTCAGGTCTACTTTCCGAGTCTAGAATTGAATTTCCAGATCAACTATCCTATATGTGTGTGTGTGTGTGTGTGTGTGTGTATGTGTATGTATATATATATATATATATATATATATATATATATATATATATATATATTTCTACTCTTATTCTGCCTTCCTAAATCATGTCTTTAAAAGTGGGCGTATAGGCTTAACATATGCCAACTAGATGATGCGTAGCTCAAGTCACCTGTCTATTGATCAGTGCTAAAGAGGCCTAATTTAACAATGCGAACAAAACCTTGTGATGCCTCCCTTGCACATACTCTGAATAATGATATTGCAAAATTAATTGGGTGGTCCCCAGTTGGGTTTCCTTCAAAAAGAACATTTTGCTGTGCCTGTCAACATCCGTCCTCCCTTGTCATCTGTCAAAGTTGACATAAAACACCAAGGGGGTTGAGCAGCTGTGCGCCGCTATGCTTCAATCTTGCATAGTGTGCCACGGTAATGTCAACGTACACACTCAGATGAAGACATTACTGCTGCCTGTATCTGTATGTCGCAGACACGCACCGAATGGAGAGCTTTAGGTCGCCCAAAGGCAGTCGTCATGTCATTCATGGTCATCACTCTTTGTGTGCCCAACAGTCTCTTCCTGCCATATACCATCCCTCACAAATCTCTCTACTGTGCTTCAGTGGAGCACACCAGGACCCCTCCCCAATGACATATTAAAGCCACCCTTTTGTCCCCACAGCCAAAAAGAACCTCATTCATCAAGAGCCATGATTGAACTCACAGCCCTTTCTCACCCCAACACCCATGCACATCTCTAGCACTCAAAACATGAAACACAGTAAATAACAATACCAGCAAGGAAGTTAATAGTAGTCCCAAACTGAGTGGGGGACAGGGGGAGGAGAAGCCAGTGTGTGATAGAGAGTGTGGGCGAGCTTATTTTCTCTTTGTGACATTTAATGTGCACAGTGAATGCGAGGAAGGTGAAGCAATAAAAGCTTCATAGTTGCTGGTGTCAGTGTTTGTGAAAGTCATTAAACTCTTTTAATGAGCATTTACATTTCAATGACTGTGGCATTGGTTTGTTCAGTCATGTGGGATAAGTAATATTATGGAGCTGAACACTGATAAAAAGAAACTTGGATGCACACCAAATCAGGATAGGTGAAATCAAACAAGTTTTCTTATTCACTTCCTTCTGCATTGTTTTCAACCGTCTGTTAAAAATTAAAGTGAGGGCTCTGTGTGTGTGTGTGTGTGTGGGGGGGGGGGTGTCAACACAGTTTGTCAGACCTCAGCCTAATTACTTAGGTCTCGGTCAGACAGGCACACAGTGAAAATCAATTTAAAATAGCACAATAAAGGGTGCTTAGATTTCTGAAGATTTGCCTGCAGGATGGTCAACTTATGCCAACAATGTAAAGTGATTGATAGAAAAATCAACAAATTGTGAATATCATGTTTTTGGACTACTGCACGCAAGCCTGTTGGTAAGGCAGGCCTGACCATACTGTATACTGTCATGCTCAAAGCGCTTTAATGCGCAAATCTCACCAATTCGTATTCACACATCAAATGAGGTTGCTACTATGCTGGGTGCTGCTGGATCCACTGGAAGCAAATTAGGGTTCAGTGTCTTGCTCAGGGACACTTCGATATAGTCGCAGGGTCAGGAATCAAACCCATAACCTTCCAATTGGGAGATGAGCACTCAACCACTAAGCCATGCTGTCTTTCTACCATTTACCCTGTGCCCTCCATGCAGCAGTTTCTGCTTTTCAACAACAGGAACCGCAAATTCTATTCATGTTTAAAAACGGCTGCTTTTTCAGATTTAGTCCCAGGACACTTTTTTTTTTTTGTGCCAAATGTCTCCGATTTTGATCGTCTTTCACAGCTCCGTGCTTTTGTGCGCTGATGTGCTCCACTCATTGTTACCTTGAGATGTAACAATGCAAAACTTCTCCACCTGGTGTAACTCACCTTCTTGACCTTCCAGCAGACTGTAATCACCATCACCTCAGAGCTCCATCTGGTCTACACTTCCCCTGCTGACCCCAAATCCGAACTCCCAATACTCATTGGCCCATTGCTGTTGGCCTGATTAAGTTTAAGCATTAGAAAATTGATGGTGGGGCTGTTGTGGTGAGCTGGTAATTATCTGGTGAGCATTTGCACACTATTTGGAGGAAAGCACATTTTTCTAGCTTCAGTAGCCATGCCTTGCCACCATGACTAATCTGCCCGACCAGGCAGAAACTTCCCCTCCCTTCCAATCATGTTGGGTAGCTGACTCCACCATACCAATACTTTTCCTCAGGCGGGTACTGTAAAACTAATCTCCGTGAATGTGAACATGGTCGCTACCTGCCATCCAGGTGTGCTTGATGAGCCATTTCTTTAATTATCAGCACAGAGCATGAGCACAGCCTGAAACGCCTCAAGTAAATCATGGAGGATAGGTGAGCGTTTGTACTGCAGGTGGTCCCTAAAGTACTCTGCGGTAATAGGCCTCCACCTGCTTCTGGGTCATTGAAACTGCCCCTGAAAGCCCCCGGTCATGTTGCTCTTGGTCTGTATGAAGGGAGCCAACACTAATGCCAGACTAAAATTAGGAATATATCCAGTGCAAAGGCTGACCGCAAGGAAAACGAATCAATCACACTACACAGATTTATGCGCTGGCAAGATTTGAAGGACGAACATTATAGACTGTTGTATAATCTTCATAATATCCATGCTTAAAAAAGTCTCCTCTTTCACAAATATCACATTAAGAGAAAAATATGGAGAAATAAATGTATCACATATCCCATATCGTCCTGAGACCCGGTCTTTTCATTTGTGGCAACTAGATGGTTTTTGATGCATGTCTTTGACTCACTGGAACGACGCTACTAAGGCAATGTCTACACGTAGCCAGGGTTCTCACAAACTGGCAGTAAAGGTCTCTGTTTTGCCTTATTTGCTATACAGTACAGGGTTTGTTTGTTTTTTCCTCATCGAAACCAAATCTTTCAAAACCTCTGGCCAAAGTGGAGGTTTTTCCATGTCCTCGTGGTTGCTTGTAACCAGCTTAAACTGGAGATTTGTGTCATCGCGCTACTCTTTTTTTTTTTTTCCCGCCAAAGACACAGGTACTGTCAGAGGCGGATGTTCTTTCTGATTGGACGTGTCAGAGGCGGTAATTGTTTCTGATTGGACATAATTTGGCGACACGACTACCTACCTGGCAGGCTTGTAAGTGAATGTGCTGAATTTGTATGGATGTGATTTCTTTAAATAAACAACAACAACAAGGGGGAGACTATGCGGGTTTAAATAAGCCGGTTACATGGAGACAAGGCCTAAGTTCTATTGTGATCAGTTGATGACATGCTGGCCTTTCTAATGCTGTTTCATTTGTTCAGTTGGGACGTAACAAACGTTGCTGTTTTGCTGAGACAAAAATATTGCCACAGGAATTTAATGTAAAAAATAGTGAAGATATGGTGATGTGCTGCTAATGGAACTGGTATACTGGTGTTAAGACATGATATGACTGCTGACATTAGTTACATTTAGAGATGAAGCTGTTTGGGTCATGTCTACATTATGATACAGTAATGTCTTTTTGCAGAGGACAAAGACTATATGCTGGTGACTATTGTAATAGTGTCTTTCTACATGGATTCCTCCAACATTTGTTTTCAGTTATCCATTGCTTAACAAGTTCTCAAACCTCTAATACAATGCTTATAATTACAATTTCAGTGGTGTTTTCAATAGTGTTAGCATTAAGATAATCACACCTAGCTTTAGGAAGGCCATTTGCTCTTTATAAATGAAAGTAAATGCAAAATGCTTTCTGCGAAAGTATGTTCTATGCACCCAGTGCTAGTCTAAAGACTACATTCTGATTGAGATTGTGTTTGTGAAATATAATCAAGCAACAAAATACCCCTGCTTTTATCCTTCTCAGAAGGTGGCCATTTTGTCTGCTGTTGATTGAACATGACAACACTGTTGCTTAGGGAAAGACCAAACACTGCTCAGCTTGCAAACATCACACGACCAAATTTAGAAAACAGGTAAGACATGATTGGTCTGAAACATGATGTATTGACTGCGCCTGGAGAATAAAATGAGTAGATTTTGCTGCTCAATTCATACGCCACAAACACCATATTAACTAGGACGCTTTGTACAGACCATAGTGGGGGTACACAGTCACGGCGTCTATACTTACTTATACTTATCCTATAATTACTGATCTTTTTCTTTATTTGTTTTTAAATCCATTGTGATTGAGAATAAACCAAAATATGAAACGTCATCGTCCAAATCGATATGAACCTTACTATGTGTATGTGCGCTTTAGGAATGTTTTCAATTCTCGTACACCGAGTGGAACATAAGGCACGGACGTCCTCATATGTTTGTTTTTTCTCAACTGAGGCAGTCAGTCCAAATCACCCTCCTTGGCTGCGATGTACTGTCCCGTGTCACAGTTTTAGGGGAGCCAACAAAGCAGAACCTGTCACTTCCAATCTCACGTCCGATCTCTTAGGATCAACATGGCGCTGTGGGCTTTCGGCCTTGTTGGGGCGGCTGCAGGGTGTCAGCGAATGGCTGCCCGTGGCACACCAACAAATAAGACGAGGCAAGGGTTGGCACGATGTCCACTTTGAGAAAAGCAACAATGGGCACACTGTGGCCTGTTTGCTGATGCTTTTATCAACCCAGCTTTTAATGGCCTCTTTTTATTTCGCTCGGTCTGTGCAGACTATCAATTATGCCGCTAAAATACTTTTCAGCTGCTCTCAACAATAGAACTCCTACTTTTTTATGTGTGCTCTTGTTTATGGATCCATTTCATCACATTAGAGGTTGGAGTCAATGTTTTGGTCATTTTTCTGTCTTGTATGAGATGGTTGAAAGCAAATGAAAGGAGAAGGCCAGTGACTGCAGAGGCACTCTGTGTAGATTGGAAATGTCACAGCATTTTACTTCACTATAATTGCGACCACAAGCAGTAATAAATGTAAATGAATTTGGGCATAGTATACAATGTTATGTTTGTGTTGTAGTAGTGCTTGAGCATGCACAATATAGCAAGTGAGGACATGATAAAGTAAAGATACAGCAATATAAAAACGAGTTATGTATATTAGGATATTAATAGATGGGATATTTGCATGCAGTGTGCTAGTGAGCATCTTTCAAACTGAATTAGTCAACTGCTTTCTACCGCCCCTGCTTAGTGATGCACCTGCCATCTCATTCAAGTTCCATGCACCAGTCAGTAAAAAAAAAAAAAAAAAAAAGTCTTAGCTGAATCACCTCCTCTGATCTCCCTCGAAACCCCATGCATCGCCCTTCTGTCAGTCCCCGCCTCCCTGCCCTTTTCTTATCATGCTATATTTTAATTAAAAAGCAGTGCACTACATTATGTTACTTGACAAAAAAGGCGTTGACTGTGTTAATAACTGATGAATGCCCCTATTGATAGTGAGGATGTCCTTGGCTTTTAGTCCCCAGTTGGGATGCCCTCTTGAACACTGGGGGTTCTGTGTGTTGCTCGACAAGAGCCTCTGTGTATCTTTGAGTATTCATGAAAAAGAGAGTTGTCATTCTTTTAGATGGACAACATTAACAAAGCTATGACCAGAATGAACTTGCTTTCTTCTCTAAACATGTGATGACCCAGCAATAAAAATGCCTCGCAGATAACATCGCCCTTGCAGACTTCCAACAGTTTTTAGTGGAAGTGAGGATTAAAATAAATACAGGCCAAAACACATGACTGGTGAATATTCAAAACTGAGACTGGGGCTTGTTTGAGCGCTACGTCAAGCTGCATAGTCTGTTTAATTAGCACAAGTGACATGAGTTCTAGCTGTGCTCTAGGGGGGGCTGCAAGCAATCAATAGAAGATGGTTACTTGATGCCATGGTCGCTTTTTGGAGGAGGACATCCGAATGACTCCCATAGTGAGTCAGTTTGTGTCTAACCCGAACCCAGATAACAATAAAGCTCATAGTGTGTTTGTGGATTCTGGCCTGCAGCTGGATAGTAACTGGAGTAAACGCGTCCGTGCATTTAAAGGGACATTTCTAATACTGCTTTAGTAGCAATCGCGAGGTCAATTCGACTGCCTGCACCTTGGTAACAAATAAGGAGAAGGTAAAGTGTCGTATGCAAAATAGCTTAGTGTCAGTAAAAGGGATACAGACCCTCATGTGCCATAACAAAAGTACTATTCAACTAGTAAGTCGATGTTTCATCAAAAGATTTGTGAAAATATTTTGTGAAAGTTGAAAATTTCATTAGTGCACAACGCACAGTTGTGAACTGAAAGTCATTCAAGGTCATTCAAGCACCATTCACATCATGAATAAGATATAAGATGAGATATACAAAGTTATCTGGAGTAAAAAGTGCCTGCTTTGAAGAATCTAATTTGTTACCCTTATTCTCTTTTTATTCACATTTTTTCTTCATAAAATATGTCTGTCAATATTTTGCTGTTTTCAAATTTTTTTTATGACTTAAGTATTCAATGTTCAGTTCAGATTTTTTAGAGAATAAACACCAAAGTAAGGCTGTTTCCAAACCTTCAGCTGGTGCTGTAAATCACTGCTTCTCAAATAGTGGGGCGGGCCCCCCTAAGGGGGCGCGAGGTGATGCCAGGGCGGACGAATGACCCCAGGGAAAAGGCTTTGTTTTTGTCATACCAAGTGTCATTGCAATAAAATGTCATCTTTTTTGTGTTTGTTTTATTTCTTTTTTTGGGGGTTTGTTTTAGGAATAGCTGTAACCAATATTAACGCTGTAAAAAAATAACAGTTGTTGAAAGTTGATTTCTATTGCTTTTTTCTTTTGTTAATGTTCAAAAGGATACAGGTTTAGGTATACCTATAAACTTTTTATAGATAATTGTCTTATTTATAGTCAGTCGAGTTGGCTAGGGGCATGAAAAGTTTTCTCTTTCCTTGGCAAAATATAATTGAGAAGCACTGCTTTGAATGCACAATGCAAGATGAGGAAAAGAAAAAGCCAGCCAAGCCACTGCAACAGCAGTGCCCGGTTTAAGATGTACAAGCAAGTCCTGTAGAAGAATTCCCTATTTTTAATGCAGTTGTCAGAACAAAGAACAAGCGGTGTCAGAAGCCAGTTTGTACCCCAAGCTAGTGAAGGGGGCCATATGGCCTTGTGAGTTGGAAGCAGAGTTTGACCAACAAATGCGCATGTAAATTAGGACAAAGAGAGTTCTGTGAAATATTTCATGCAGCCCACTTTCATGTTTTATTTCCAAATGTAGTTTACTTGATCATTTATATTTTTATGAGTAAGGTATATCAATTAATCTGATGTTTCCACCAATCTAGAGCCCATGCGTGCACTTCGGGGACTGACGGCCACCGACATCCAGCCCAGGCAGTTGTCCCTGCTGTGGGAGATTTTGGCCTTCAACGTGACACGCTGCCACACCTACTCAGTGTCCCTGTGCTACCGCTATACCACGGCGGGAGGCGGCGGTGGGCACAACACAACTGTGCGTGAATGCTTGGCTGTGGAGCACAACGCCTCACGCTTCACGCTGCGTGATCTGCCACCCTACCACGGCATCCATGTCCGTCTGTCACTGGCCAACCCGGAGGGCAAGAAAGAGGGCAGAGAGGTCACCTTCCAGACCGAGGAAGACAGTAAGTCCCGGGAGGAGGTCGGGAAAAAAAAAAAGAACCAAGGCGCAAAAACAAACAAAGATTTGATGCAAATTTCTATTTTTTTTTATTCATGGAAACCATCAGTTACACTTTGTCAATCAGTTATTCCTGTGGTAAAATGAACAAATTTGATCACGGGTCACTCATTAACATGCACGTACATACAAAACAAAACGACATCTTTTAGTGCCATTTATTCAGCTGTTCCTCTTGCTGGTTATTAAAGGGGAAGCCAACCCCCAAATTTCCTTTGCAATAATTACGGACAACAATAATATTGTGTTTGTGGAATATGAATTTATCAGCAAAAATCCCAGGGGGTGGCCATGGATTAAAACAGGTGGATTTTGCTGCTTAATTCATATTTCACACATGCGCAATTAATGAGAATACCGTTTTTACACTAGTGGCGGTTCATAGAAATTATTATTGTTAAAAAAAATGGGGGATGACCTCCCCTTTAATGAGAGCTGCCGCCTTGCATATTCATATTAAGAAAAGTTATGGCAGTACCAGGAAAAATAGAAGCCTCCATGAGTTATATCATACTGTAGGAATATTAGAATTACAATATTATGTAACCTGTCATTTGAATATTCACGTCATTAAATTACAACCTTATTCTGAAAAATGTATCCCCATAGCGTGTCAACTTTTTGTTCTTTACGTTACTGCAAATAGAATGATGAGGGTACCGATCCAGAATGTTAGTAGGGTTCCAATATATAATAGGACTGCTTTCCATGTTTTATTTTTTAAATTTGAATTAGGTCGCTGTTTTGGTCTGTGACATTCAAAATAAAAAAAATCAGGCTGAAAAGACTGAAAGACTAAATAAATCTGATCAGAATAACTGTTGAGAGGCTGAAATTCAGAGAATTTGGACAGCTTGAAGTCACTGTGAGATTCACATTGCCAATACTTGCACTACTACTATACAATGATAATATTTCATGGTTAAAGACAGTATCAGCCAAATGTTTGGACACGCTTCTCATGCGATTGAATGAAAAGATGTGTGGAAACCTTTGATTGGTACAATAACTACTGCAGCACAGCAGGGGACAGGGGAGGCCGCCCTAAAGGTCCAGAATTTTTAACCATTTTTTGGATCAAGCTGGAGCAAAAGCACTTTTGAAGTCCTTAAATACACAAACATGGTTTGTTCTCGTAGGGTATTTTTTCATCCATTCTGTGGTTTTACTTAATTCTCTAAAAGCATTTTGTTGTTTGCTGTATTTCGATGTCTGCCCGAGCAAATCATCTAGTACATACATTACATTTCTATCGGTGAGCTGAATCAGGCATTAGATTGTCAGTGATTACCATCTGCTGTTTACTAAATGCTAGCAGTGCAGTGTTTGATTTAAAATTCGGTACAAGTCAAAGGATGTGGCTGCCTGCCAGCCTCATGTGTACGCTGCTGTTTCAAGCACGTGCTTGACAGTCATCCAGAGTTACTATTGTTATTTCATCTAGATGGATCACATGAATGACTCCAATCGCTTATTTAACTCCCGATGTTAGAATTGTTGAGAGCTTGTTCTGATCGCTGCTTTTACCAGTTTCACTCGCCGTACGATTTGTAGCACATGGCACTACATGTGTGATCACATCTCATCCATCGTAGGCTGTTAAGTAAGTTTTCCAAGCTTTTACAATACATTAATTCAGAGGATGATGTTCTGACGGGCTGATTTAACATAAAAGGTGCTCTTCATAATTCAGAAAATATATGTCACCCTAATGACCTTTAGGTAGCTCTTTCTTTGCTGCTTTATCTGCTAGCAATCCTTAGTGCTTCTGCACATTATTTGCACCATAACTGAGGGCAAATCACTTTCTTTCATGCTAATGAAGACAAAAGAAGAAGTAATGACAAAACAGCTAGAAACAAGCAATTGTGAAATGATAAGAGAGTTATTGATACTGTACATTTAAACATGGTATGGTTTTCAAAAAAGATGTTTGCATATTATCACTTTGATAGAGACTTGTTTAAGAACCTGGCGTAATTCCTGACAAATTTAGGCCATACAGTAATTGATTTGTGATCTGTATAGTCCATGCCTGCTATAAATTTGACTACCAGTATATCTTTTTTTTTGCCCCTTGAACTTTAATGTGAGTATGACCAAGCTGATATAAACAGAAGAGGCTCATCGTCTCTTCTGACAATGTCTTGCAGTCCCAGGAGGCATAGCACCGGAGTCGCTCACCTTCACCCCACTGGATGACATGATCTTCCTGAAATGGGAGGAGCCTCTTGAGCCCAATGGCCTTATTACCCAGTATGAGGTAAGTGTTTTGAAACAAATGTCACACCATAGATGAAAACAGCTGCTGACGGCATTTTTTTTCATGCAGTATCACATAAGTGTGTTCTGTCAAATGCGCTGTATAGGTGTGTTGTATCTATTTCCTAGCATGTATAAGAACGTCTGCAGCTGCCTGGCATATAATTTAGAGAAACTGTGAATGTGTGAGTGTTTTTTTTCTTTTTTTTTTAAACACTGGGTGAACTTTTTACTCCGCTATTCGCTGGATATAACAGTGTATGCAGCTTACGTTGGAGAACATTGTTTAATCAAATCCTTTTTACCTTTGCTCTTTTTTTTTTTGTTTCTGGAATTGTTCATGACACGCCAGCCTCTTCCATAGCTGCTATCTCTCTCATACATATGGCTTCATTTAGAGAAAGACAATGCTTGACTGATCAGCTGCAACTGGGGTTGGAGACTTATCTATTATTGCACATTTTCCTCTGACAAGAATTCAACCCTTGACATACGGGGGATGAGAGTCAAAATCACCACTTTCCCAACACAAACTAAATTCAGTGGGATTGCCAAAGTCAAACGCCCTAAAGGGTGCGCGATTTGGAATTCAATCTACATCCTTCACAGAAAAAAGTAGCACCACAGAAGGGTACCATTGATTGCACTCTGATTTTCTGGCAACTAGTCTAAGGTGCACCCCGGCTGTTGCTCTAAGTCAGCTGAGATAGTCTCAAGCTCACTCATGACTATAGAGGACAGGTGGTATAGAAAATATATGTTTTTTTTTGTACCACAAATAAAATACTCGTTTAAAATAACAAATATAGTCGAAGAATATCTTCTCTTGACACTGTACATCAGTGGTCCCCAACCACCGGGAGCCGTGGCACATTTCGCACTGGATGGCTCAAAAAGACCCCAAAAAAATCAACACATTCATCACCCCTACCCCGTCGATTACCTTCTTAGGGGCAATTTTAGTCGAGCTGGGTGATTATATGATTGCGACTTGTGATATTATGTGACCAGCTGGGAGCAATGAGCATATTTACTCAATCTGACACGGTGGAAATGTGCGTGACGGAAGTCAGTCAGAGTCCAGCTTTTCCTTTTAACATTAGTTTGCAAAACAAACTAAAGAGAATGAGAGAGAAAAGGAAAGAAGCAGTAAACGGAACATAATATTAACAATGAACCGGCGCGAATGTGCAGCTAAACGCATAGCTCACGGCAGGCTATGACTTGGCATCATCTTGTGAAGATGAAACTCTTTTGCCAAGTGAGTTTTTTCCAACATGTGTATGGCAGTGTCTCCAGAGTGACTGGAGGAAATGAAAAAGTTGTGCAAGGTAGTATCAGCAAAAACAAGGAGAAACTCAACCCTGTTGAATCATTTGAGCAAGTTGGACCCAAGTGATGAAGTGAAAAGCATGAAAATGTGAAACAGTTTGCACAGCCTGCCCATGTTAGCGCTAGCTAGCAGTTTAGCCCGTGTTGAATAGTCATTCAGTGACCCGACCAAAGCAGAAATCATTTCTATCACCTTTTGATCATGCACATCGGCAAGTAGCAATAATGTTAAATGCTTTAGTCAGTGTTCCTGAGGGGTTCTTCTTAGTGAACTGAATTAAAAAAAAAGAAAAGGACATTTGTTGCATTGTTGAAAAATGTTTAAAATGATTGAAAGAAGAAAACAAAACTCATTTTTCTTTTTTTTGTTTTAATTTACAAAAGGTTTTGGGGACCAGTACAGTCCACCCTATCATAAAACTGGTCTTGAACTATAAACTGCAGACAGCCTCTTTAGATAACACACATGCATGTGTGATGCTGTAGGCCATTTTGTTGAGCATGATAATTAGTTGATGTTTACTTGTTCAGACCTTCTGTCTATGGCACGACATCAGCAAGGCCTGCCAACCTTTTGCTTCCTTCGCCTCTTGCAAAGTCCCTTCAAAGCAATTATTGAATGGGATTTCTGGTGGCGGCTGTTTTTTGTTGATCTCTCAGCTCACTGTAAATGCTTTACACAGAGCAATAAAAATTTGCTTCATTTCGCTAGGACTAAAACATTGGTCTACTCTGAGCCAATTGACTAATACAAAGCGTCTTCAACTTCTTACTCATTGCAGCATTTCCACTTTCAGAACCATTAAAATCTCTTCTAGGGACAATCAGTAAATTTGTGGCTTGAGTGGTATCTTCGCACAGTTGAGTGTTGCAGCGGAAAGCAACAGAGGTGGACAATTGCTGGAAAAAAAACAAACTGCAGCAGGAAAACTGTGGCTGGACCTTATGGCTCCATGTACTCTTTTACTTAGTAATGAGCCACAGATACAAGGTACAATTTTCAACGAAGAAACGGATAGCCATAAAATACTGTACACTAGCAAGAATAAGGAAAGCGTAGAATTTTTAGATTTTTGCCCTGCTCAATGACTACAACCGAGTATTTCGATGACCAACACTCTACGCGCTTTTCTTTATGCTGCAGGTACTCATGAATTTTATGTATTTAAGTATTATAGTAAAATGCAAAATGTATACATTATATGCACTGTGTTTGACAGCTTGCCTGCAGGCACCGGCCGGCTAGGTCTCGCTTATGCCTAGTGTTTTAAAACTGATTAGCTGCTACATCTGCAATTGATTACATTTCTGACATTTTAGACTTAGGAAAACTGGGGTCCCTTTTTAAATGTGTTATGCGTTCATTTTAAAGTACATCATGTCTCTGTGTGTGTATGTGTCTCTGTTTCTGTGTGTGTGTGTGTGTGTGTGCTCCCTGGCAAAGACTTCTCCCAGCTCTAATGTGCTGTATGGTATGTGCTCATCCTTGTCAGATTGCTGCCATGTGATCTCATTGAGCAGGATATAATTGGTAATTCACTTGAGAGTACTTTGCAAGTGTGGCAAATAACCCCTTCAAGAAAAAGTTTGCAAAAGACAGCAATTTCTGAGCTTTAAATTGATTTAATGACCTTTATTAATGTCTGAATCTCTCGCAGTCTATTTAAACTGCGCTCTTTTGTCCGTGTCCCGCCGAAATGAAGTCGTCTAACTTGTTAGTTTTACTTTTTTTGAACGCCAATCAGCAATTACAGCAATTGAAAATCAAGTTTTTCTTTTTGAAATGTTGTTGGAACTCCCATAACTTGTAAAATTGTTGTCACTTTTCATTGGCCTACAGATCAGTTACCAGAGCATTGAGTCATCTGATCCTGGCATCAATGTCCCAGGCCCGAGAAGAACTGTTTCCAAGCTCAAGAATGAGACCTATCACATGTTCTCCAATCTTCACCCAGGAACAACCTACTTGATCTCTGTGCGAGCCCGTACAGGGAAAGGCTTTGGCCAGACAGCCCTCACTGAAATCACCACAAACATCTCCGGTATTGTATTGCTCAGAAGTTCCATCTGTACTGATATGTCAGAACGGACCATCTGTCCACAATCAACATATGCAGATTTTTTGGGATGCAATCACAAAGCATCTCTTTTGGAGATTGTCTAGTTCCGACCTAGCTATAAAAAGCAGACTTATGAACCGCAATGGAGGATAGTAAAAATGGATCAAATTGGCAACCGAGAAAGCTATTTATAGAGGATTGCCAAAATGAATACTGTGCTACATATAGAGTGGCTCAGGACCATTTGAATTTTGTGGGAAAATACAAACGCGTATCGCATAACGCCACAATTGTGTTTTCATTTCCTCTACTTTTTGGAGGAAAATGTTGACCAATAATAAGGTCACACATGCTGGACCTTAATCAACAACCACACAATTATTGCCAGATTGGACATGATTTGCCAACCTGAAAATCAGAAAATCCTGCCAAAGTAACCATCTTCAATCAGTGATGTGAAAGCTGTACTTTGTGCGGTCAGCGTTTCTCATTGCAGCACACAGGTTCACCTCCACCGACCGTGTGCTACAATTACTCTAAGATGTTCTTTTGACCACGCAGTCTTTCTTTTTGTGTCAAAAGTGATGCTCCCAGATTGCAGCGGCTATTTTCCATAGCGTCTCTTTGCAAAATGTGAGCCTGTCATCTTGTTGTCCTTATGACATTAATTAACTTACGGAGAAACATCACCAAGAGGACTCTGCTGAATATTATTTATAAAGAAGTATGTTGCGTATGTTCTTGGGAGCGGACTGTCACATCTGAGGCTCTCAGAGCTTATTAATGCTGATGGAAATGCAGCCTTGCTCTTTGTCTCTCTTTTTAATGGTGCATTTGTGCTTGTTTAGGGATTGCATAGCACCTCTCAGGTACGCGGCGAGCTGGCACTCCAACCGTGTCTCGCTCACACTGTCTAAATCCCTCTTCTGAGAGGTCGTTTTGTTTAATTATAGATTTAAGGCGCAATCTCTGCCTACTGGCTGTATGTCATAGAGAACTTTGGCATATAGCCAGTCTGCAGAAAGTGCCCAAAGGTCTTTGCAGATCTTCTTCAACTCCCTGTGTTGGCTGTCAATTAATAACTTTGGCTTAAAACAGTGTTTTTTCAACCATTTTTCAGTGATATTTTTTTAGCGAAGGTACCTCTAACCAACTCATAGCGTTTTGGAATGAGGAAAAATAGGACTTAACACAGAATGCTGTTGCATCCATGTCTGATTTGTTAAGCTTTTGAATTACTTTTGTGGCAGTATCTCTAGTCGTTTTATTTAGCTCCTCCTTATATTCAGGAACTCCTGAAGATAACCCTAACCCATAATCATTATATTTCTAGTTTGGCTGCCATAAAATTGTGTCCCTAATGACATTGCATGTCCATATACACCTCAACAAAATATTGGCAATTGAGTCATTGTAAAATAATTTAGCAATATGTAACCATATGTTCAAATTAATTTGCCCTTAATTTGAGAAAATAATGTACTGTACCTGTAAAGGCGTTTGAGCAAAACTAATTACATTTTCAGCTTTTTTAAAATATTTGCATTGCACTTCTGATGAAGCTTCCACTTACAAGTAGTTAAATGGTACTTTTTTTTTCATGGCATGAAGTGGTCTTTTACTGGTATTTAGCAACTTCAAGGAAGATGGTAGGAATCCTGCCACAGGAAAAAAAACTACTACAATTGTCGTCACTTCCTCTCTTCCCCGTTTGTTATAACCATGGCAGTTGATTCGAATGTCTACAGACAATTACGTCGTGGCAACACTGCAAAAAACAATGAATAAACAAAAAAGGTTTCATCTAGGCCAGCTGTCCCCAACCTTTTTATCACCACGGACCGGTCAAGTCTTGGGATTTATATTGCAGACCGGGTGCGCGTCACCGACTGACCGCTCTCAAAAGCACATCATCCTTCTCACTATGTAATATCAACAGTGACCAGAAGCCGTGCCAAAACACAATTCAAAAAAACACAACTCAATTAGATTTGATGATACCTGCAGAAACCCTGTTAAAGTCTGACTTACCCCCTGAAGTGCCTTCTCTTACCCCATTTGAGAAGTGCTGGCTTAAACTGTATTTTCTGATTGGCGCTAGCAGCTTGCAATCACTGAACACTTCTGCTACCACAACAGTCGGCATCTTTAAATCACAGCCATGGCTGTGTATCTACACACGCATTCAGAGATGCGTGTTCTTCAAGGTCAGTCTACCTGCAAAGACATCAGCCCCTCTTGCAAAGGAATTGTATGGCCAGCCACACTCCTCCCCTAATTTTTAATGCCCAAACCTAATTTATTTCAGCACTGGATGCCTTGGTGTAAGCCAACCATTTTTAATATAGTAATCATTTATTCTACATGAATAGTTTTAGCTCTCTTCCCTTGCTAATTGAGTGGTGATATTAAAGTGAAATGTGCTGCCACAACTCCAGGGAGGAGCATGACTTAAGCCAAATCCTTTTAAATGAAAAACCCAATCAATTTAGCCTCAAGACCATGACTTTTAATTGGACCTATAGCTAGAAAAACCTGATGAGGAGCTCATACAATGTGCTGAATATGAGGATATGGGCATTTATTATGTTAGCTTTTTTTGAGGAAACTAATGTGCCAACTAAAACAGCCTGAACATGTTAATGGGATAATGACTATGGAAACTACCTTGGAGTTCCTGACTTTGTGTTGGAACATTTTCAGTTAATGGAAACAGGTCAAGCTCAAACTTCTTCTTCTTCTTCAGTTTTTTTTTTTTTTTTTTTTTTTTTTAGAAAATAAAATTCCCATTATGGATGTTGAATGAATCCGTCTTAGAGCAAAACATGTAGCCTTGATATAGTGCCAAGTGACTATGTCACCTTTAAGCAACATTTCTAGTTTTGAATGGTTTCAATTACGGAGCGAGTCTTACAATATTTCACTTCAGCCACATTTAATTCTAGAGTTTCCACTACGTATACTTTACAAGCTAAAGGCAGTTAAAAACATCTTTGGTGTGAGTTTGTTTTCTGAGCAATTTAGTGATGATAATATCTAGCTCCTCTTGGCCATAATTATTCTAACTAGAGGCACGATCGTCATTAGTTAATAAGGTGGTATGGCTCAGTGTGAGAATCCCATCTCTCAACCAAATGGTTGTGGGTTCCATCCCATGTCCTGGTGAGCATGTCAAAGTGTCCTTGAGCAAGACACTGAAGCCTAATTTGCTCCAGGCATCACCCACTTGTATATCAAAGTGTGTGTGAATGAGTGAATGTGAGCCTTTATAAAGCACCTTGAGCTCCATATGGTGTAGAAAGTGCTAGCTAAGTGCACCCCTTTTATAATATGTGCATTCTAATGGTGGAGCACTCTATTGGTATTGTATTTGTTTGTTAGTTAGAAGGCCACTTGTTATGCAGGTTTATGGACAAATGGGGAGAATTCATTTACACTTTGAACGCCATTGGCATGAAAAGACAACTGGAACGCTACCAAGCAGTATCATTTGTGTCAATTGAGAACACCTGTTTTTTTGTTTTTGTTTGTTTTTTGTTGCTTGTTATGAACATTTGAAATAACACTATGGTCAATCAGAATGTTTGAAATTGGCTGGCAGATATTCCCTCTTTTTTTTTTTTTTTAATGTCATGCATTAAAAGTTAAGATCCTTGTTTAATGCACCTCTCCCACCTCAAAGTTTTCTAACTGCAGTATATTTTTCTCACTGTTTTACAATACAAACGTGGCAAAGTAAAAATGTCAGATTTGTCATGGTCTCAGACTTTGGCATATACTTTAGTCATGTCTTAATTAAAAACAAATCATTTTCAGCACCCACATTTGATTATGGAGACATACCATCCCCCTTGAGTGAGACTGAGAACACAATAACAGTCGTGCTGCGCCCCGCCCAAGGTAGAGGCGCACCTGTCAGGTGAGAAAATCCATTTCAAATTCTTGAAGGGAATTTTTCCTTGCAGCAAAAATAACATGACAAATGTTATATCCGTATCTATTTGCGTCCAGCACATACCAGGTCGTGGTAGAGGAGGAGACTGTGAAAAAAGTGAAACGGGAGCTGGGGCTTCAGGAGTGTTTCCCTCTGCCGATGTCCCACGGTGAGGCCTTGGCCCGGGGCACCCCGCACTACTACACTGCTGAGCTGCCACCCAGCAGCCTGCCAGAGGCCAGTCCCTTCACTGTGGGAGACAATCATACTTACAACGGCTACTGGAATACTCCTCTGGACCCCCGCAAAAGCTACCTTGTCTACTTCCAGGCTATGAGCAACTTCAGAGGGGTGAGTGTTTGTCGATTCTCACAGGTTGTGCAGCATGTCTGCCATCGCTTTGCCCAGCTGTAGGCTTCAGGAAACACGGTGAATTGCAGTCAGCAATGAGTGGAGTGAATGATTTTTTGTTTGTGCTAATGATGCGTTTAAAAAAGCTGGCATTGTCACTCACAACCCTTGAAAAGAGTGTTTATGCTGTAAAAGGATTGGTAGATGGCAACATTTTAAGCTTGTGGTCTAAGTACAGTACTTGGGTATGATATATGGTTATTTAGCACCATTTTGATTGTCTGCAAAACAAAACATGCCAGGAATTGGGTTTTACTTGCACGCATTTCTCTTGGCCAGTAAAGTTGTAATTAACACAAATTCCTGGGTGTCAACAGCGTCCCCCTCATCGTCTGGCTTTTATTTGATATGCTTGCCTTGCTCAGAGTTTTATTTGACCAGATGCCCACAACTCAATCGTTTCATGTTTGTCCTTAATTTATCCGCTCTTTGCAGGTCGTGCATTTAGCTGATTTTCGATATTCTTGGTTGAGAAGCCCAATGTTGAATTTGCATGTCCATCGATGCTCCCTCACCCTGAGCCTCTCGTGATACCCAGAGGGTATTACCTTCCAAATTCGATTACACCAAGAGCCGCTACCAGGACTAAGCAATTACTTAACAATAATTGGGCCGAGGTGCAGATGATCAGAGGGTTTAAGATTTGCCATACAGGTTTTCTATTAATTGCCTTTTTAGGTTCATAAATGATTGGCATCCAGGTATAAATTGGACCGTTTCAAAATTTACATTGCTTATTATATTTGAAAAAATGTTGGGTCAAATATAACCCAAATTGGCTTTTACAGCGACTGACCCAACATTTTGTGATATTCCCATTAACCCCCCCCAAAAAAAAAAATGCTGGGTCAGTTGGGTAAAACTAAAACATATTGGGTCAAAAAGTGACCAATTTAAGTTTTGGGGTTATTTACATAACAAAATGTTGGTTCAAATAATAATCCCCCCCTCCAAACCAATTTTGCTGGGTCAGCCGTTTGCAAAAAAAAAAAAAAAAAAAAAAAAAAAGTAAAAAGGGACAACCATAATTTGTAAATAGTTTATTTAACCCCAAAAGTTGGGTCAAAACAATAACCTACAAAATAACCCAATTTAATGGGTCAGTTGGATTGAAAAAATATCCCAAATTAGGTTTAAAAGGGAATAGCCCAATATTGAGTTATTTGTTTAACTCAAAACAAGCCCAAAGTTGTTATGTGAATTTTTCATTCCATTTAAATCTTGGGTTCTTTTGTTGGTTATTTATTTGTTTTTTTGTGTTTGTTTTTTTGCTGGATTATTCATTTGGCCCAACATTTTGGAGTTCAACAGTTAGCCCAGTGTCTGTCTGAACCAATTGTATTTACAGTGTAGCCTGTCTTTTCCCATTGCCTTTGGTGAATGACTTGTTGTGCCTCAAATAGGAACAAGCATCAGTCAACTTTCACCAAATCTTTTGTTTTGCATTTGTGGATTTGGCATATACATTACATTTTACTGACACTGTGTGCCACTGTATCCTGGTAGAGTTTATTATCATTATTTTTTTTTTAATAATAATAATAATAATAATAATAATAATAATAATAATAATAATAATAATAATAATAATAATAATAATGGAATGTGTTTCTTTTGCACAACAATAAATCAGCTATAGACAGCAATGTGACATGGATGGTCATTCAATTCAATGTAGTGGTAGAAATGTAAAATTTACAGCATGTGCGTGTATTTATTTTTATTTTTTTACATATCTCTTTAAAATTTCAGGTTAGGGGCCACTGTACTCGTCTAGATCCCTGCAGTTTCTCCACAATTCCATACTACATAGTTTTCAGTCTTCGCACATTTTCAGCCACTATTTTGTATATAGAAACACTACAGAAAAATAATATACAAATGTGTAATATTCAGTATTTCAGGGAAAAAACTTTACTGGGTCTAAAATAGTTTTTTTTATCATATTATTGAAATGGTGTGAGTGGTTCCAGTTTAACATGCTCGTATACGGCTTCATGTTACTTTGAAGTAACAGGAAGTATGGAAATTTGAGTTGTATCGCTTCATACAGATAATGGTGTACATCTCACCTTCTGATATAGTGCCAGTAATGACTTAAAGTGCAGAATGCAAATTACTGGAGTTAGGTTTGACACAAGCGTGTAGTTGAAACAACAATTTGAGGCAGCTCCGTCCATTGCTTAGTATGATCTCATCTGTAAATGGTCTGTAGCTTTTGTTTAGTCTTTTTCCTATGGAGATCCATGTATTATGAAGTTCCATGAACAGCGGTGAGTGGCTCATCCATTACCACAATCCAACGGAGAAATATAGTGAGGGAGTGCAGTGTGAGCATATTATTTAACTAGTGTACCGAGCGTGGGCTTAAATAGGGTTTACTGGCGGAAGGGATTAGGTTTTGTTTAGTCTGGCATTTGCCCAGACTCCATGACCCACAAAGAGTGCAGCCGTGGCCTCCATTATACAAAAGACACAGTCCTTCTATTCTTGAATTTGTTGCTATTCATAAGATTCTACATTAGTGATTGCTATTGAAATAGAAATGTAAGAGCACGAATTGGATACGTCCACTTCACGGTACCTCTGGCTCAATAATGCTCAATTAGCCATGAGCATTTGTTATCTATCTCCAAGGACTATATCGAGTACTTAGCCAGCTGACATAACAAGTGTGCCTGGACAATACTGAATGGGCGGAGTAGGAAACCGCTGTTTTCTCATTGGCGCATCATTATTGTAATATTTGAGAACACACGGCTCCAACTGACCAAAACGACCCCATGCTAATGCTCGCTGGGCTTGTATCCTCCACTCTGGCCAATTCCATAAAGCTGTCGCGCTGTCCTCAGACTCCTTGAATGCGGTGTGTCTTTATCCTCCCGAGTCCCAGCCGATCCATTTGCATTCACTGTTGTCTATTTCATCTCTGCAAGACAGCACAAGTTACTTCCCATCCAAAAACAAGGCATCATTGGAAAGGTCCTCTGAGTAAACTTGGACCGAGTAGGGTAGCTCAAACGAGTCCAAAGCTATGGAGCAAAATCAAATGTCCACCACAGTGGACACAAATGATGAGGCGGGGTCTCAAAAGGATATAATAAAGACAAGTGTTTTCCGTAATACCAAGTGGAGAACTTAAAGTGCTTTCAATCAATGGCACGAAAACATTGCCACATCAATGCAAGCCCGTCAGCCCACTTTTGATTTTCGTCAGAAAAATCCTCCATGCATTTCATAATGAAAATCTATACATTTGCTCTAAGTAAATTAATAGCTTACCTGCCTCGAGTAAAAAAACAAAACAAAAACAGAATCGTTATAACACTCTGAGTTTGAATCCATAAAAACACAGCGCTGCTGTCGAGTGGGATAAAAACAAGAGGACGAATAATTAGATGGAAAATTCATTTTTGGGGTTTGTGTATGTGTGTGCGCGCGTGTGCATATTCTCGCAGCAATCATGGCGGTTCTTTGGTACAAAGCTGCACCTGCTCTGTTGGACCTAATCACATATTATTCAGTACTTGGAAAAGAAACCTTTTCGGTGCAATTCATGGATAAAAGACTGCGCTGCGTCTTACCTCCTGCAAGTATGAAATGACAACGTTATAAAAATACAACCTGCAATATCTGCATCAGACCACAAGAGAAAATCTATACAATACTGCATTATACAGATTTCCTCCCTGAGCCATATCGACTAGCTCATTAATCAAGTTTCGCTGGGTTGGTGTCAGCCTTGACAATTTTAAGACAGGCAAAAATTACACCCGGTAGTCTGCAACAGTGTGAGTAGTTTGAACAGTATGGGGCCTCATAATATTTAGCGTTTAGCTCTCCTAATTACCTAGAGAGTGGCTGTCAAGCCTGTGTAATTGCTTTGATTGATCTGTCGAAAGAGGCACTTCAAAGTCTAAAGATATAAGACTGGAGCTTTGCTGGCGAATGCAGCATCTCAGACTTCAAACACACACACGGGCAGGCACGCGCACACACACAAACAGGCACACACACGGATATGTGCTTTGGACCCTTGTGCTGCGTGTTGGCATTCTGGGAGTGTGTTTGAAGGTGCCAGGACCCACCTGCCCCTGCGGCATGACTGGCACTGTGCACAATTAAATGAATGTGCGAAGTGTGAGCTTGCATGCCAAGCTTACCAATTAACTCTTGTGCTAAAATGCCAAGCAATAAAGCGCATGCCTGCGGTTAGAGCGTAAACCTCTGTCTAGTAAATTTATACAAATACAGTAGATACTGAAAAGTGTTCTTTATATATATATATATATATATATATATATATGTACACAGTGGGCCCCCGTGTTCGAATTTAATCCGTTCAGCGGCTACGCTCGTAACTTGAACTGCTCGTATGACGGGCAATCCAAACCTATGTTAATTAGTTAATGCGTGCAACGCGCGCAAAAACCTTAGGTAAAAACATCACGACTTTATACACATATTAAAAATGAGTAACATAATCTACTGTACAGTTAAATTAAATAACATATACAAAGGAAAAATGACATTTACCTTTGGGGGCGACGTGTCTTGAGCTGGGTGGAGGCGGAGGGGAGCCGAGAGCAACCCGCAGAATTTATTGATTTATTTTCTTAAACGGGAACTTTTCTCAAACTAGAACATATCACCGGCGATTTCCTTCTCTTTAATCCATAATAGAAGAAGCCTCTCAATTTTGTTGTCGATCGAGGTCCGTCCCCCGGCAAGGAAAGTCTTGCCCTTAGAAGATTGCCGAGCGGTTACAGCCATACTCACGAGCAAGGTTAACCATGCGTGCGCCTCCTTCGTATTTTTTTTTTATTATCTCCTGCTTCGTTTCTATTGTCATCATCCTCTTACTTCTTCCTTTACCGCCACTAGCAATTTTAGAAGCCATGTCTAACAGATAAAGTTTGCAAGGTCTTAACAACATTCCTTCCTTCCGTTTTTGACTGGTTTTCTCTCCTTCCTTCCGTCCCGACCAGCTGTGCCATCAAGCTAGATGAAGGCGTTCGACCAATAGCATATCGGCATCTCCGTGACTGACACCGTGACTGAAACGTGACTGTGACATTGTAAGAGCAATAGCATAACAGCGATACCGTGTTGTGCGTGAGCAAATGATTCACACATCCACTACCCTTGTAAACACTCGCAAATGTGTGCATCCCAGTGGAGTAGGGACTTTAGTTAGAAAATTAATTATAGAAAAAATAATAACAATGATGGTTAAATTAAAGCCAAAGATGGCTAAATGGCTAAGTAAAGCTTTCCTTGAGGATATATATATATATATATATATATATATATATATATATATATATATATATATATATATATATATATATATATATATAAAACATTGAATCAGAGGATTTTTACAAATTTTTGACTGGTGCTGTATATTTGTACATAATTCTAAAACTAATTCTAAAACTAACTAAATATTTGTATATTTGAAGACAGTTGTTTTAAAAGCCAAAAATCTTGTTGTGAATAAGCTGAGTAACTTAAAATAATATTTGCCAGTTAATGTTAAATCAAATGAATGATGGTGGGCTATATCTTAAGAAGAGCTTGAAATTAATATTCAATTCATCAAAGTAACTTAGCCGGTTTGAAGAAGGCCATTTTTGCTCGTTTGTGAATTTGCTCATTTGCATAAGTGTCCCGCAATACCCTGATTGGCACGTGTAAGTTTTAATGTGATAATGCATCTCTTCCAAAAGGTAACAGGGTCGAATTGGATTAGCGTTTTGAATTTCATTAGAGTTGTTTGACAAAGGTCCCTTTTTAGAACTCTCAAGATGTCATCAGCTGGCGTTTGAAAAGAATTAATTCCGTTTCATAGTGGTGCATTGGTTTGGAACTCTTCCCCTAATCATCTTCTCTTTTTAACTCTAATCTATTCTCCTACGGCAAAACTCTCTTATCTGTGTCTTTAATACACTACCACAGCTCTCAGATGTGCAGAGATTTCAGAGCATGTTGTTATTAGAACTCTCAAATCTGAGGTAACGTGTCCTTCAAGTCAGAAGACATTTGCAGCTATGTTTAATTTGCAAAGAATGATGCATTGTGAGGGAAACCTTGTGGAGTCCACTCAAAGCTAGTATGTTAAATATGATAACAAAAATGTTTCTTTGTGTACCTTTGCAAAACAACTCTCACCACTCGTGTGTGCTTTTTTCTTTTTCAGGAGTCAAGAATAAACTGCATCCGCATAGCTCGCAAAGGTAATTTGAATTGAAATGCGACCTTGAGTTCACATTACATTAATGATCTTTAGAGACTTTGTTGTGTTTCCTTTGTGGGGACGAACATCCCATAAAATAGCTCACAAAGTCTATTTTGCACTGCTATTTTTCTCAAGTACAAAATTGGGAAGGTGGACAAATGTTCTGCGACAGCCTTACTTGTTTGGCTGTGGTTTTCAGCGAAAAGGGCAACAGGCAGGGAGGGATTAGAGGTTAGGCTTTCATCGTGTTTGTTTGCAAGTGGCCGCTGGGACCAGTATATCAAAGGCAGCCTCTTTGTTCTCATCAGCGGTCCACGAGATGGGCTACATCTGAGGGGCTCTGACCTCGGCAGGCTCCAAAGGTCCTCCACATCAAAACTTCCGCACGGAGCCTCCTTGGCCTTGCTATGAGAAAATCCCCCACCATTTCTACTGTATCTTAGATTCTGGATTGGAGAGGACATGAAAAGGGCAAGGAAATTGACACTAAATTCTCTTGGCAGGAGAACCCCGCATCTCTTCCTCATGCTCGATAGTGAACACAAGTCATGAGTTTACAAATATCAATCCTCTATAGCAATGAACCTTCGATATACAGAAGTTGACCGAGAATCTTTTTTTGCTTTTTTGTTTTGTTTTGGAGTTATCATCAGTATTAAAATGACAGTGATGCTTTTCTTTTTAATGGCAGCCAGAAAGCAAAACAGCTTCATCGGTAGACACATGGTACCCTATTAATTCACCAAATGTTGAAGTTGAAGCCAACGTTGGGGAAAAAAAACAAAACAAAACAAAAGAACCAAAAAAAAACAAGATGTCTTCAGAATGTCTTAATGGTTGTTCTGGAAAATGACGGATATACGCTGACTAATTAACTACCTTCAGTGCATGCGTGAGTCATACCCTTGCATACCATCAGTGGCGGTAGTCGCTATTCCACGTTGTAACAAAAAAAAAACAACCGAAAGCCCATGACATTGGCAGGATATAATAACGTGAACATCTTGCTAGATTTTTTGCTCATGATGAACCCCCACACTAAGCACAACTTGACAGTACCATGCAATGCTGACTTAAATCCTACTTCTTATATCCAGCTGCGTCCCCATGTCTTGAGATAATATGGCTTCCTTCACTTTGTCAACATACCCTTTCGGCAGGTTTTGTTCATTAATTTTTGCAAATCCCTGTTTACTTTATTTTAGGTTTTATATGAGTTACAGGTTAGTATGAAACAAAAAAATACTTAGTGCATCAAAGTGCCTCAAAATGACAATCCCTATTGAAACTTGAAACATTTTTGATCAACTAAACTGTTTGTAGAAAAAAATAATGAAATCAATAAATAACAATAAATCTAAATTGCTCTGTAAAATTAACGCAGAAGCACACAGAAGCACAGGTTTGTCATACATTTTAACATGAAGAAAAATCTACAGAACAATGTGCTGATTGTTTTGTCGTCAACATAGTGATTTAGAAAAAAAAAAAAAAGAGTTTAAAACTGCCGCAAATACTTGGACAATGAGAGAGCCACTGCACCATCTGTTGCCGCTGCTCCCCGCGGTCAGACCTGCCCCCACGGCATCACATCGCGCACATCTATAGGAGAATGTCTGCCTTGCGGTAATGTCATATAATTCTGGTCTCTTTTGCACCATTGCGACAGACATTGCATGTGAAGTCTTTTCTTTGCTTATGGGTATATCTGCCTTCATCACTTCCTGTTTTTGCTCTGTGCCCTGATTCTTCAACTCTAACGGCCTATCAGAGTGATCAAATGTCCAGATGGTCCAACGACGTTCCGACATGTTGAAAATGCTAAAAATGTCCCCCGACACACCTTCAACAGCTCTAACATCATGATTGTTTTTTTTTTTTTTTAACTAATCAGTCGATGCATATCGACACATGGACTCTTCTTGGGTTGGATTACTTTATCTCGGACCCAAAGAACGTCTTAAGAACAATTGCAACCTTTAAGAAACCCTGAAAAATCTCTGATGCGGACAGAAAGCATACAGCTGGAGACAATGTTATTTCCAATTGTGCCAGGTCAAAGATTTCTAATGTGATCACAGTGATCCTTCTATCATTAACATGGACTACGTCTTGTGGTCTACTAAGCTCTTTTTATCATGTAGCACGTCAGGAGCCAAGTGGAGGCAAATGATTCCGGCTTTGATAGGAAAACTGGAGATTACATTTCAACTTCCAGGTGACAGTTTAATTAAGGATCGGCTGGCAGGCTCAGTGTGACAATAGACTTTCATTTCCCCTGCTAAGCGCCAATTTCCAACATGGGGCAACCGGCAAATGCGCAGATTCACGTGGAAATCCATTTCATGGCCATGTTCACTCTGATGGAAATTCCAGGTTAGATGTGAAAAAGTGTGAAGTAACATGAAATGGAAAGGTTTACATCATCTAAATTTCCCGACGCTTGCGTAGCATGAAGTCACCAAGTAAGAGGGCCCAGCAGGGTTAAAATAGTCTTGGATTTTTAACTAAACACTGTTCCCTTGCCTCTTTGCGCTACACTTTTTGCGGCTTTATTGCTTCATGTTTAAAATAAACAAAACACCACTTTTAATAACCACAACCGTGATGTACTGCAATAACACTCCCACCCTCAGTCCTAACCTGGAGTCTGAAGCTGTTTAACAGCCTGTTAATACTCGGTCTTGTTCAGCCACAAATGAAGTCACTTTTGCTTAAGACTAAACCACTGCTCATCGTTCTACATTAAGGGAGTCAAGGCATGACATAAGTGTGGTGAACTCATGGCTGTAAGGGAACTGAAGAGACGTACATGTGGGAGATTGAGGTTATGAGCAGATGGACGAGGGAATAAGGAAAAGTGAGGAAGAATGTCTCTTTAAGAAAACTTAAGTTGTGAGTAATGGGAGGGATGCTCACCATGCATTGTAAAAAAAAAAAAAAAAAAAAAAGTCCAAAAAACGTACTACGGTAAGGAGTTCAATGGGCATGGGAAAAAAAGGTATGCAAGGTTTTATTCATCACATTTCATACTTTGTTTATGTACATACAATGTTCGTGGCAGGGGGCAAATCCTACTCCCTGGAATTCACTTATCACAGGGCTTTTCTGTTCTCTATTACATGACAGTTTGTTTTTATTTTCATTTAGATTTTTTTATTTCATTTTATTTAATCATTTTTTTGAGCAGAGTTATTTGGTTTTATTCATTTTATTCCTATTTTTAATCACCTTTTTAAATGTTTTTGATTAGTTTTTTATGCGGATTATTTATCAAGTGCAAGATAAAAAAAAAAACAGGTTACGATGTATTTTATGTTCAAGTAAAATATAATGGTCAAATGACTTTTCGATCTTCCATATTGTGTACTGACGTACAGAAATACTCAAATACATTTAAAATAAACCAAGAAAACTCACGTCTTTCACATAGTTTTAATTAGTTCCATGTATGCAAGACATGGTTTGTTAGTTTTCATATATTTTAATTTAAAAATATAAAAGCAGGTTTAATCAACTGAAGTTCACTTTTCCAGGACAATGTCTGAAATTAAATACATTCTTAAGTTAGATGAGCTTTAAAGTCCCAGCGATTACTTTGATTGGGTTTTAGACAAACTGCTGCAGCCTTAAAAGGCTGCCAGCTGCAGATAGTTGGTCTGCAACATTGCCTCCATCAAAGCGCTTACGTCCCCAGCAGGTTGCGGGGTATAGCTGTATCCTTGGGCCTGCTCTGACTTTCTGCCGTTCCCGAGATGTTACGCTGGCCTCGGAAAGGCCGGTTTAAGGTCTGGCAAGGCCTTGAGCGCTGACTGACACAAAGGAAAAGTAGATCAGTGGGCCTCATGAACTAGTCAAAGGAATATCCGCCATGAGGAACAAGTAGAAAGACTTGCGCGCGAGAGGACCTTTTCAGTCGCTCACAGGAAGCGAAGTGCCTCGGAAGATTCTGTCTGGAGCTGCTGTTTGGAAGACTTATGTCTCTGAAATATAATAAATTATTCAGTGTTAGCAGGGAAAGCATCTCATGGGTCTTGTAGCAACAATATGTACAGAACACTTACAGGCTCACATGGCTACACATCATAATTTAAAATGCAACCATCAGTGATCAGGAAAACATTGAAATTAATCTTGAAGCGATCCCATTATGATGGTGATTTATCTTTGCAACGCTCCTATAGAATCGCATTTTATGTCAAACATAAGATGTGGGCCTGAGTGCTACGTTTGTTGGGTTGCTTAGCACTGGCAAGATCTGTCACTACCTTATTTGCATGACGCTTTCATTATTGCCAGCAATTTGAAAAGGCCTTTTGAAATATCACTGCTATTGAAATGCAGTGATGGCATTAAGAAAGCCATTAGAATTCAGCAGATGTCGTCAGTAGTCAGGATAAGTTGAATGGATGCATTGTGGTATGAAAAGTATCTACCTGCAGAGGGGGGGCTTTTCAAAGATGTGAATTTTCTGTGCCGCCACATCCACTTTAAATGACGACTCTGTGAATGATTTCTTGAACACATTCTGCCACCTTTAACCAGCACTGCTTTTGAAAGTTCATTTCTTCTGCTTCCCCCAGCCGCCTGCAAAGACCACCGCAAGGCTTTGGAGGTGTCCCAGAACTCGGAGGAGATGGGACTCATTCTGGGCGTGTGTGTCGGCGGCCTGGTGGTACTCATTCTGCTGCTGGGTGCTGTCATCATTATCATTAAGAAAGGGTAAAGACTAATGATTTGTATGAAGCATGCCTCATTTTGCGCACCTCCATTGTTTTCGCTCATTTTTTTTTTTTTGTAAGGGGATCTGACCCGTAAACAAATTTTCTGAAAGATTACTCTTGTTTTGGCGAGAACTGTTTTGATTGCTTTTACTCCCTTATCATGTATCACAGGGGCCAACAATTCTCATCTGCAAAGCCCATCTCAGTATGTGAAGTATTTAATTAACGGCTGATGCAATTCAATTAGCTACTTAATTACACACACCAAGCACAGGACCGAGGCATAAATGAGATGGTAATTGGGAGGGAAAAGGTGTGCTTTTAGAGACTATTAGCCAGCGAACCCAAAGGTCTCCGGTATATTTATCCAGACAGTTATTTTGCAATCCTCTAATAACTTCTTACTGTGCAACCACCAAAGTCAAACAAAATAAAAAAGTAACTACATTCAGCAGCTCCTGAGGCAATCTGTTACCTTCGTAAGACAGTCCTCACTCTGCAAGTACAAACTTTTCGGGTAACTTTGTCAAATTCATAGGAACAGATAAGGTCATCGACTTCTGTTCCAAAGTGCTGGCCTGAGATAATCAGCTTAATTTTAGCCATCTGCCTCGCGTGGTAAAATAAGTTTGATTTAACCACTCCTCCAGATCTGGCCAGCATTTTAGATCAGCATCCAACTTGACGCCTAAATTTTAGATGCGTGGCTTTGTCAGAGAGCCCAAGGAACAAGATCCAACAAACCGTCGTGCTCGTAGCGGTGCCACCAATACCCATCCCCTCTCTTTTGTCTTTGCAGCAACTTAAAAAAGATCAGAGCGAGCCAGGGCTTTAAACATTTTTAAGAAGCCAAGGGGAGGCAAGTAGACAGGGAAATTAAAAGGGAACCTAGAACAGATCCTTGTGGGACCCCAGGAGGAAACCAGAGAGAACTGCTCCCATTGCTGCCACACAAGAAGTTCAGACGCTTACTTAACTGCATTTTCTAATTTTTGGAGAAAAAAAATATTTTGACATTTTACCACTTCAGGGACAGTCAGCTTTAGATGTTCCACTGTGTGAATGCCCCAACACAAAACAGGAGGTTAGAAGTAGCCCCAGAAAAATCATATTAAACGGCTGACACAGTTTCCTGACTGATAGTGAATAATGTCCATTTTGAAAGTCTGCACTATTTTCCAAATGAGCTCGGGGTTCTGTGCTGAGTGACCATGCAGTTTCCCTCTTTCGAAAATTGATTGCTGAATTTGCTGTGACAGGAAAGCCACGTGGTTTAGTGCTAGAAGTGGAGACACATTCTAATGAAAGGGAACACACGCGTTACGCTCCGCTGTGGCTTCTTGTGTCAGCACCTGCTCTTTTATACAGTACTTCTCAATATGCATCACATGGTCACCTGCACAGCTGATTTCCTGCTCCTGGTTTTCACTGTAATCAATGCATTCTGCTTTCAGCTGACATTGTGTTCATGATACATCTCTTCTTGATTTTTTTTTTCCTCCTCCTCCTCTACTTCCTCCTACACTCTTGCCAGAAGGAACTACTACTCTTACTATCCGTAAGTGATTATGGCTCTTTTTTTTCCCATTGTTTTCTGATCCATCATACACATGCTTGTGCTTTGGCTGTCTGTCACACAACAGGATGTCGTGGAAATAATTGATAATTATTTTAGCATTTTACTTTGATGCTTGTGTTGCTTTATTTTACACTACCCCACTCTCCCCTCCTGTATTTCTTATCAGGAAACCTGGCAACATGAATAAGACCCCCATTACTTATCGCCAGGAGAAGAGCCACATGGGCTCAATGGAACGCAGTTTTACCGACCAGAGCACCCTGCAAGAGGATGAGAGGATGGCCCTCTCCTTCATGGATGCACACACATGTGGAACCCGAAGTAAGACACAAATTAATTTCCAAAATTGACTTTCAGCATCTCCGGTCCTGAAAATGGGTTGACGAAACATTTGTAGTGCTTTTCTTCCATTTTGGACCAAAACAAGTTTGAGTTTACAAATGGAATTCAGTCTGTAGAAGCCATTTGTGATTCTTGTCATTTCTCTTTGAATTGATTGCCCTTTTTCTATTGTCAGTCTGATGACAAGGAAAGACAGATGTGTTTACTACACAGTTGTAAGTGTTCTCATTTGGCTACTTTAGTAAATAGTCATACAAATACTGTGGTTTTGATAATAGAAAGTGTATACCTCATTGGACTTCAGAATTATTCTGTTTCATGTAGTAAATAGTTTTATCAAGACGTTAAAAAAAAAATTGATTTTTTTTTTTAATCTCATCTAAAATTTTCTGAGAAAACCCTGAACCAAAATTTTTCTTTAGATACATTGCAGTATTGTAAAAGTGGCTTTAGTCATTTGTTTGCTTTAACAGACTTTGACAGATGCAGTTGTGGCCATTTACTTTTTGCTGCATTTAAGACAAGTCCCGAGTGCTGGCAGCAACCTCTAGTTTCGATCATCAGGAGGAATGGTGCTGTTTCCTTTTGTTCATGGTCAATCAATTTGAAAACATCATTAAAATAAAATGCAGACTTGCTCAAATGCGGGGGGCGCTCTCGCGTTTAGTTTGGCAAAGACCTTTGCTACGGCTTGTTACATTGTTGCTGTCGTAGCTGCAGTCGCTGCTGCGTGCTTTGCATTTATGTGGTAGGCTAAACACGAGCTTTTTCTGTGGTAAGCAAACTCTTCACATAGAATGCATATCACTCAACCTTTATTAAATGTGCCTTTGGGGCATTTTTTACAAGTTAAATTTACCATTTATCGGACCTTCAACTCACAAACATTTTCACGTCTGATTTCTGCTCCTGAACTTGCACTCCCACCCACAGCAAGACTGTCAATTATGCCAAACACAATGACGGCCAATCAGGGTCCACTTCAGGTTGTGATTCACCCTTTTATTCAACAACCAAAGTGCATAAAAAAGGATCCTATCAGCATACAGAAAGCATAAAGTTAAGGATTAAAAATTACATTAAAAATAAAAATTGATTGCCCAAAAAATATTATTTTGGTACACCTAATAACACTTATGATCCATCAATCTTTCAATAGAACTTTCTTTAAACACAATTTCCATACTTTCATAATTTCATAAATAGTAGCCACCACCAACCCCTACACACACACACACACACACTCACACGTACAGAGTTAAAAATAATCCTGTAATGACCTAAGGGCCTGAGGGACAGAGCAATGATGTGACACTTCCTAAGTGAAAATAGGTTGTTAAAAACGTTTTTACAGGTTTTATAAAATGCTAAATGGATCACAAAAAACTGTTTTGCTAGATAGGTAAATGGTCTGTCGTTTATCTACGATTCTGACATGCATATGACAATGTGTTCATGAGTGTTCATAGCTGATTTATAGTCCCTGGAAAACATGAAAAATGACTTTTAGCTGTGTTAATATTATTGCCCTTATTTCATTTTTTGTTATGTTAGAATGATTGCGAATATTCTTTCTTCTGAATCAACAGCGCACATTCTTGGTGTAGAAACTGGCGGCAATGTTTTTATTGGGGAGAAGTTCAAATTATAGCAAAAGGTGGTGGTAAACACTTGAAGGCACATCTATGTTGAGTGTGTTTTGATATTATCTGGCATTTTGGGAAATTATTTGCTCGAAATTTGAACACCAAGCTTATTTTTGTGGTGGGGGTATTTTTGGCCTCTAGCTATCTTTACAGCGTGAAAAATTTACTGGCTCCTATAAATGTAGTTCATCTGCCCGTGAACTTTTCCCGAAAGTTGTTCTCATGTAAAACACTGTTAAGGTTCCATTGGTAAAATTTCCTGTCGCAGGTGATCCGCGCAGTTCTGTAAACGAGGCCAGCAGTCTGCTTGGAGGCTCCCCGAGGCACCCGTGCGGACACAAAGGCTCCCCCTATCACACGGGGCAGCTGCACCCCGCTGTCCGAGTGGCCGACCTGCTCCAGCATATCAACCAGATGAAGACGGCTGAGGGCTACGGTTTTAAACAGGAGTATGAGGTGAGCTATTGTTCTTTGCTCTCACCCTCGGTGGTAATTCTACGTTATCACCGTATGTCATATGCAGAGCTCTCGGGGAAAAAAAGATGGCTTTATGACTCAATTAGTCTGAAGAATATTGAAATGTAAATTCCACAGCATGGGTGTAATTTACCCCCTTTTCTTCACCGTAGATCAGTCCAGAGCGATTGCTTATTAAAACAAACAAAAAAAAAGATCTAGATTATTTCTTTCTTAGTGGTGAAACTTTAAAAATTAGGCCACCTTTAAAACCATGGCGAGAGAGTTTTGTGCATATTTTCAGTATTTACATAAGTGCAATGCATCACTGTGCACAGAGCTCACACAATAAAGATTTACTTGCTACTGCACCATTAAATATTGACAGTGATGTCCAGCACCTATAGAAACACAGCCAATGTAAGTGCATGTAATTCAGTAAAGTTAAATGCATACAAGGTCACTGTCAGTATGCTATTCTAAAGCTTCTTGTTTGAAAGCCACTTAGCGAATCTAAATGAGTTTTAGTTTGCATAGTTATAATAGACGGCATGCATGAAAAACACTTAGATATGTTGTATAATCGATGCAATTCCGCCACTGTTGATATTAATCATGGCCACTGCTGTATATACTGTAATTAGATTGTGAGAAAATTGACTGATGGTCAAGCAAAAAAATACTGTTAGCATGCAACAGAAAACACGATGTAAGAATGAAAAATAAAGTTTTAAGTAGACAATAAAGTTATCACAATATTAAGAGAATGAATGGGGCCTTAATGCATAAAACCTTTTCAGCACGGGTACTAAACCTCTGTGTGAATCTGGCCCCCTGTGTGTTACACATAGTGCCAGATACACTGAAGGATTGCATGGCACTAACAGGTAAAAATGGAGCAAATATATTTTACGTTCAAGTCACAAAGCGTGCACATATGGGGAAATGTATCATTAACAGAGATGTCAAGCAGAATGTATCCCAGTGCATCGTAAAGTTTGCACATATTTAAATAAGCATATGCAATAATATGCATATATTTGACAGAGAAATTTACACCCCCTATACAAAGATGATGAATTGACAAACATTGCCTAATTCACTGATGCAAATAACAAAAGCCAGAACAAATAACGGCAACTGAAAGTGGGGCCCCCTAGCAGAATGCACATTACGCAAGAGGTCTGCACCGGGACGTTCTAAATAACTAATATAAAAAGCGCGTCATTGGTTAATGTCAGAAAAGGATGACTAAAATTCACATCCACATCATTACGAATGCCATCTTCAATCTCTGAAAATATCAAAATGTATGTGCTGATATTTTGGATAAAATGCATGTCAAATGAATAATAGAACAAATGAATATTTACAACTCCATTTTACTCATAACAAATTATTGTTGCTTATTGAGGAAAATCCTTATATCCACAAACTTATATCCATAAAATTTGACATCTGTGTGGGCATTAGATGTCCTATTGAAAGTTCTGTCCCATTCGCACCACCTCTGGTGTTGGTATATCAATAGCACGATATCATTTGTGAATAGTTTTTTTTTCCTTTGTGGATTCGGCCCAGAGTCCTTCGACTAGTATGTATTCTTCTGCACTCTGACCCTGTCCATAGGACTGAGAAATACTAGATTAGATAGCATGTAAAGTGTGCATTCTTGAAACTTGAGATTCCAATGGTACATAGGACTCTTAACAGTTACACATTGTCCTGTCACCACGTTGTTACAATCTATAGAGTCTGAGAAGTAATCAACACGTTGAACAGCTTCTTCCACCCCATGAGATAAAAGTGTAATTTTCACATCCTGCAAAAAACAACAAACTTGGCAAATGTATTTGACGTTAATGGTGAGCTGAGAAAGCCATTCGTCGTCCTCTGACATCCTCCATGAGCCCTTTGCACAGCCCACTGAAATTAATTAGTGGTGTTAAAAGGCATCTGGATCACACCGAGGTTGAAGGTATGAATAAATCATTCACATATGTGTCAAAAGAAGAACTTGTGTCGCAAGGCAAGACTGATGAGGTTAAATGTCTCACGAGACGCTCGGTCCTCTGTTAACAGATTGTAGGCAAGCAAATGAGGAGTCTTTGACTTTTCTCCTGCAAGATTCAGTACAAATTACTCAACGTTTCTATACATCCCACTTGATACATCTTGATTTTCATGAGAGGCATTCAATCCAAGGTTTTTTGCCATTCTTAATGCTTTCTATGGCCCAGTAGACTTGTTAGCTCACTTTTGTGGCAAAAAAAATATTTTCCTGGTGAAAAGTGATGTTTGGCTTTAGAACATGTTCTCATTCATTAGCACTGAAGCAGAGTGGTTAGCATTAGAGGAGAATTGGTAGCACTTCTGAATTATTCGTTGAACAATTTTTATTAGCTTGTGGATTTCTGTGTAACATTCGGATGTTCTCTCGAGGTTGTCCCACAGTCGATAACAAGCATTGAATGCTTAAACCCATGGTTGGTGGTTCTATTCAGTTCTGGATGGTATTTCATTGCTTTTTCATTGTGAAAATCTCTAAATTTGGGATCCAAATGAGGTTTTTCAATGCCTCATGTAAACACATGGAATCACTAAACTGAGGATCAGGCAACTGCCAACGGTGCCAAATGGTTTTTGAATGACAGTTCATTTGTGTTCAAGAGTGGCATTTTTTTGTTAGACTTAATCTGTGATCTGTACGTCACAATTGCCACAGTTCAGGCCGGACATGGTTTATGGATTGCTCATTCATGGATTGCTCTGTCAAAAAATCAATCAATCAATCAATCAATCAATCAATCAATCAATCAATTGTGCGTTCTGGTGAAGGCTGCACGTTCAATTGACACTGCACATTTGCTGTCAGAGGAGGCGTAATCATATCAAGCTAACATGTAAGTTGCATGTGTGGAATGATTTTCACAACAAGGGGTAAAGCAAGTCCTTGGTAAACTGGGTACTTAAAGTATGTGAGCGTTAGTTTAAGTTTCATATTTATTTTCATTTGTGTGGTGGTCAACACACTATCATGAAAGAATCACAATCAAGCACTGATTAAAGACACAAAGAAACTACCGTATTTTTTGGACTATAAGCTGCGACTTTATCATCGTATGAAATGGGACAAGTATAAACTAGCTGCTTATATAAGGGTGGGACGTATGGTGCGTTCAAATGCAATTAGACATTTTAAACTCAGGCAGAAAAAGAGACTATTGATGCAATAAACATTAATAATAGAATAAAAATAAGAGTAGGAATAATATTAATCCTAATAAGAATTTTTAATGTCTTATTATTCAAATGAAAAGTTCTCCTCACATCGACAGTGATTCACAAAACCGCAGTGCAAAAGATAAACCATATCGAGCCCTGTATGGGAATGTATGGCACCTTTGTCATATAGTTTCCTAGTTTGTACCTTGGATGTTTCTGGCTCCCAAGCTGTCCCAAGTTGGCAAGCAGTCTTCATAGTTTCCTTCCAGGTCTAGTATTCCAAATCTTGTTTTCCAGGAGTTTTTTTGTTCTTCAATTTTTGTTTTTTTTATTTTTATTTTTTTAGATATACAAGTACAAAACTTTTACTTTTCCGTGTCCTGTCTGCTTCTGGGTCCAAATCCCGCTCCTCACATGACATTGGTAAACCAGAAGCTATAGTTTGACACACGGCTGTCAGTTTATTGGTCAACAGCAGGCACAGGTCGAGAGAATGGCTGTCAGACCCTGTAATTGACTTGAGATCTGTTCAGGTTGAATCCTGTCTGTCACCTTAAGTCAGCTAGGATTGCCTTCAGCTTCCCTGTTACCCAGAACGACAAAGTAGAAGATGGGTATATAGAGGGATGTTCTTCTTCTGGCAAAAGACTGACAGTATTCCTTAATCACCATGCCGTTGCTGTGAATCGCAAAGCTAATCTGGATCACATGAGCTGGTTTCCAGTGATTATGTAACTCCATTTTTATTCATGAATGATCGAATTATCTTGGATTTACATGCACACCTGCACGATCTAATGCGATCCAATACATGGGCTTTATCACAAATGTCTGGGGAATGTGAATCCAATTTGCTATGTGGTTTTCAGTAGAGGTATCTTGATTCTTTCAAACCATTTTTTTGGATTAACGGTCAGTTAAATTAGTTAAAATCTGTTTTAATGGACATTTCTAATAGGTTCATCCACTTGTCACATCTCAAATCATCTCTATTTTCCTATTTTAATTCGAGTAGAATGTATGTTATCACTTCAGAAGAAGTTATTGTGTTGTGATAACTTGTCGTCATTAGCATTCGTAAATGCGCAGCCCAAAAAGACACGTTTCCATTCGATTATTTTGCGGTTGTGGCCGCCTTCACACGAGTAAGATTCACGACACATATTCAAGGGCCAGGATCTCTGTGTACTTTCCTCCAGTGAATCAATTTTTGCCTGAGTGGTGAGATCACACCCTGGGGAAAAGTCTGTCGCTGTCACCCAAACCTGTTGCATTGATTAAAAAAAACAAAACTAACAACAGCACAAAAAACAAACGCAAAATAAGCGGACACTTTTTCTCTCTGATTGTTGGTGTCCCAACCTTTGGAACTAACCTTGTAGACTCATTAAACTGTCCCTCACGGGAACAGCACAATCCTCTCGAAACAAAATCAATACACACCTTTTTGCTAGAGTATATGTTTTGATGGAGTGTCTCTCAACCCAAGGAAATTGATGAGGACTATCATATTACACTGCCCTAGTGCGTGTAAGCTTTTTATTTCCCTGAGGAATACCTGTGTTCTGTAAAAACAGTGATCAATAATTTATAGTGAGTTGTAAGGGGCCTCTTACGTGTGGCACTTGCTGTCACTGCACTTATTTTCCAGACACACAAACTTCAACATCGACTCCGCTACAGTCGAGATTTGCTGGGGAACTTGAGGCTTTCATTACAGCGGTTGGCCTCTCTGTTTTGAGGTCAGGTAGGATGATGAACTCGCTGAGTAAAAAGTGGACTTGCAGCAAAGGTTACCACGGAATCACAACACACTAATTTGGGAAGAATAACATGTAGAACTTTTAAAGGCAGGATTATTGTGCCCTTGTATAACAATGCAGAGCACCGTGCAGGTATAATGTAGGTATCCTGAAAATGTCTAATTTTGGAAACCAAAGAAAACGGTATTTGACTGGGGTTTGACTGCTTTCATCTCATTTTGCTCGTTTTAATTGATCCTCTTAACCAACCCACACCAGTGATCCTTGCCAGTGAGGCTTTCTAATCAATCTTCCACAGGTTTGTATTTCCTTGCTTTCCTTCGATATTGCACAACCCCCTCACACGGTCCTCTTTGTTTTTCCCTCTCTCAGTTCCTCTCTTGACGTCTGAGGAGTGATGAGAGCAGAGAAACAAAGAGCTCCGAGGTCTGGCATCAAAATTTAAGAGGAAAGGCAAAAAAAAAAAAAAAAAAAATGTAGGGTATACACAATGTAAAGAGTTGGGAGTTAAAGCAAAGGAGGGATTCAGAGAGAGGCGGCACATGGAAGAAGTGAGGAGGAGGCGGGTGTAATCCTATGCAGGATTTGGCTGGTTCTTGGCTCTCTTGTGGGGAGAAACTGCATTGTAATCCCCTGCTCAGCATGCAGACTTTGGCAGAGTTTCATCGAATTTCCCCAGTGGCTGAAAACCACAGGGGGTTTGCCAGTCTTCAAATATGCATGTTTGTGTGCAGACATCTGAGGGGGCTATTTGTAGAACTAATTTCAGCTCCCGCAGTGGACCCCTGAAAGAAGTTTAGGGTGACTTATGAGAAGACAAGTCACAATTTTTGAATTAACAGGTTTGGTTATGGTTTTGTTTACAAGTGCAAAAAGCTTCCTGTTTTCCATAACATTTTGCGCTTGTTCATGAATTGCAAAGAGTGTTGATAGCGCGCCATGCACTGTAATTGTCATGCTGTGGGGGTGAACGGAAAAAAAAATGTGGGGTCTTAAAAATAAGAATACTCAATACGTTTGAAAGCTTCAAACATCTTGCATGTTTATTGCACATTATTGTTGATTTGTTTTGTTGGGTATGCACTGTGCTTGTGGTTTCTATGATTGAATAACCACAGTTTGATGGAGGCTTCTTGTAAAGTCAGAGGAGTGTTTGTGTATGCTTTGGCCCGCTAATAAGAATGATATTAAACTGTTAAGCAATCAGTCAATGAAAGCCTTTGTCATTACTTTTCCGTCGGCCTCTTTCGCTGGATGACATAAGGAGAGTTTGCCAAGTTGAATCCTTCCTGTTTTAGATCCTAAAGATAACAGGTATGACGGATCTGACTTTGACCGAAAAAAACATTGTTAGCCAGTGTACAGTGAGGGGTCTTAGAGGTTAAGGTGATTTTAAATTAAAATGGAAAATCTTTCCATAGGATGGCAAAGGTACGTTCGTGCGTTGGTTGGTTATGGACATAACAAATTTGTTTCCAAAATGTGAATATGACGGCTTGGTAAAGAGCTTTAGATGTATCATTTGAACGGATTCAGGATTCTTTTTTTAAATTGTAAGCAACAGTGATTGCTTGTTTGGGATGCAAGTTCAGGCCATAAATAAATGAATAGATAAATAAATAAATAAACATTCTGACACTCCTGTAACATTTTAAGTTTGGCAATTCAACAAAAATATATTTACTACTATCAAAATTGACTGCCCCACATTTCCTATGGAGAAATAGGTTTATAGATACATAGTTGTGTCATGAATGAGAGAATGTGAGCGCTTTGAGCACCATTTGGTTTAGAAAGTGCTATGTAAGTGTACTCAACTTTATCATTTGTATTGTCCCTCAACAAAAATATAAGATATATAAAAACCCTCAGCAAATTGTTGAAAAGTAAACAACGTGCTTGCTTTGTCGTGTCAACTAGCGTTGTTGCCTTAAATGTCAATAATTTCCATCTGAACCCTTGTGCAGAATTTTAACAATTTTTGGGTCATTTTCTTCAGCATTATTCTTGCAGTAATTTAGCCAAGGGATGGTGCACTCCTGGTAGTGTGATGGCGTAACTTTAAGGTAATAAATTGAAATTGGGCACTTTGAAATTGGGCATGCTGTCATCATTTGGGTGGAATTTTCAGTTCCCTAGTGTCTTTTCAATGCTTTTCCTTTAAAGGATTGATCAAAATATTGCACAATGTTTCAACTTACATCACTGTTTTAGCCCCAAAAGTTGTATTTTTAAGGTGTATAGATGTAATACTTCCATCTGTGCAGAAAGTACTAACTTAAGCAGATATATATCACAGTTTATCTTTCATCTTCAACATGTTCAATTCATATTAAATTTTTTAAAACATTATTATTCCTGTATTTCTTATAAATGCTGAAAACGTAGTCTACTTCGTTGGTTTCGTACCACTTTGAGAGCTAAATCCTGTCCCCTCATACGGGATTATAAGGCGCACTTCCAATGAATGGCCTTTAAAAAAATAAACAAATAAAATAAACTCACATGTAAGGCCACCGGATTATAAGGCGCATGGAATCAAAACTACATAGAATCAAATTGGTGGCTGGGACTGCATTTGCATTCTGTTATGTATCCACTAGATAGAGCTGCACTCAACGGAATGTCAACTCAATGATCAGAAGTAAGCAGTTTATGCAGTCAGCACATGATATGATCGATATATATATAAGGCACACTGGATTATAAGGCACGCAGTCAGCTTTTTAAAAAATGTAAGGCTTTTCTGTGCGCCTTATAGTGCGGAAAATATGGTACACTTCGCTATTGTGTGGAACTGATAGACAGGAACTTGTACTGTACTGGCACCACTTTTACATTTAAAATCTCTAGAAATTAAGGACCCCATATTAAATGTATTTTTTATAACAAATTAGTACAAGCGTAAACAAAAGAACACGTGAATTTGGCAGCCTCATGTTGTCCTATGTTTCAGGATCAAAGAGAGATGAGGGACAACGCTCAGCTTTGTTCTATTTAATTTCATAGCGTGCATGTAGCATCAAACCTCTTCACAAAAGCCAACGGTTGCTGAACTAAGCCAGCCGTCCCGCATCACAGTTGTACCGGCTTAAGCAAAATGTGCTCCATTTTCATTAAAGACTGCCGGAGAGGTTAATCGAGATGGTCCAAAAGGTATGCCTTTCATTCTTCTTTTTTTTTCTTCTTTTTTGTAGAGCTTCTTTGATGGCTGGGACTGTACAAAGAAGAAAGACAAAACTAAAGGGAGGCATGATACCTTATTGGGATGTAAGCCACAAAAGTTAAATAGGCACAGTATAAAATACCTTTCATTCTTCAATGTGCTTGTGTTCTTTTGTTTTAAATTGTCAGACGATCGCCACAGAGTCAAACTCAACCCTCTCTTGGGAGACCCCAATTCCGACTATATCAACGCCAACTACATTGATGTAAGTTTTATTCTCTTTGACTTTCCCTGTAATGTTTGACAGCAGATAAAAAGAGCCAACCTCCAGCGAGGCCTGTCGAAGTCCTGTAAGCCAATCAGTCAACTGACCCACTTTCACCTGGAAGCTTTTATCCAATCAAACAACCTGCTTCGTTTTGTCACGCTTGTCAACCTCTGCATCGCATTCCCCGACCCAAAGTCAGCTATCACCTTTATTAAAACACGACAATACATGCACTTAATACCATGGAGAGGAGATGAACCTTTTTTGTAGGATGCCACTAATCCCTCTAAATGAAATCCACTTGATTGATGTTCTTCAATCTCTAGTTGGGCGTGGGCGGGAGGGTGTGGTGGAGATTGAGGATTGAGAATCAGGGATGGGTAATGATCCTTTCCATTGTTAACCTTGAATGTTTTCCACACACTTAGCGCCGCAGTAATTTTCACCGATCATTAAAAGGTGAACGGACTCCATGCCTTTTCATCAATACATGTTCTCATTCATAATCACGCCTTGTTTCGGGGAGGGGAAAAAAAAATTGTTGGGAGCAAAAATCAGCAGGCATTTTAAAAAATGAAGCTGTAGCAAGCAACTAAAGATGAAGATGAAGAAGTACACGCTTGTCTCGGCTGTGGAAATGTTGAGTTATGTCAAGGCAAGTGTGGCAATCTGATATGGATCCTTTGTCTCACTAGATTTATTTTGCACACCTCACACTGGCACTCCATGCGTTGCCACTCTGCAAGCTGAGGTAGAACGATTCCGTCCCTGTACTACCTTGGATGGCTAAAAGCAGTATCCCATTTTTGTCAAAGCCTTTCTGAAGAAAAGATTTGAGAGCACATTTTCTGGAAACATAAACTTATTATGCACTCAGAACTCCTTTGATTGGATTAACCTTTAATGACAAATCAAATCAAGTAACAGCAGTACTTTAACACTGCAAGGTTTTCTCCCCCTTGTGGAATGATGGCTTGTGGCGAGAAGCTTTTTTTTGTGTGTTTTTTTTTCTTGTGGAATGATGGCTGGTGGTGAAAGGCTTTTATGGAGTTCATTAGAATGGCATAGTATTAAAATCCCGCCGAGTTACTATGGTTACTTTTGGACTTGAGAGATTGTATTTTTCGAGGGAAAATCATGTCTTCATGGCAAAACCAACATATCAAAACTAAAAGCATCCACAGTGGACCCATTTTTTGATAAGCCCGACCAGCCAAGATCTGAAAATAACTGAGACTAGTGATTAAACTGACACTAAAAGTGATTAAAATTAAGGACTAGGCATGGGCCGATAACTGGATTGGCAGTATATTGCGATGTTAAAAGTCACAATGATTTAAAACTGTCCTAATCTGTCAAATCCAGTATTAAAAAAAAAAATCCCTCCCGCGTCATCCCACTTAACAGCAACTGCAGTGGGCAGCTCTCATTGTGTATCATACGTGAGTCCTCCTCTGCTGCAGCAGACAATTTTTGTCCATGTCCTGCTTTGTGGGCTTTAATATCAATATAATTTTGCTCCTGCAGCTAACTAATGTTGGAAATGTGGCTAACGTGCTACTTTCATGAAGTGTTTTATGTGATATCGCTCAAGGGAAGACACAAAACATCTAGCCTGCTTGAATATGGCTTACCATGCAAACAAAAAAAAAGATCAAACTTTTCCCCCTGTCCAAACAAATGAAGTCGGCTTTGGAGAAAGTTTTTAGTTTTCAAAAAAGAGCAGTTGACTTTGCAAGTAAGCTATAAGCTAGTTCTGAGTGTGAGAGAGAGGGAAGAGGGTGAGAGAAAAAGAGAGAGGCCGCGAGACTGAACGTAAGCGAGAGATGGAGAGAGAGAGAGAGAGAGAGAGAGAGAGAGAGAGAGGGAGCGATTTAGCGAGACAGCGCTAGCGAGTTTGCGTGAGTGTGTGTGTGCGTAAGTGTGTGAGGGAAATAGACTCGCCAACTTGAAATGACAGAATCCACAATGTACTATTATTTGACACATAGATGGTAGTTTAAAATCAGTCATTAAAAAATATATTATTGTACCGTAGATTTATACTTATTTCATATTAAGAGCCCATTTTTCAGTTTAAATTGCATGTGTTCAATTTGAAAGAATATAATACACTTTTATTGGTGATCAAAGCTGTTTTCCTTACTGAAGGTTGGTTTTGATTTTATTTACATATTTAAATAATTTAACATGGTAAATGTTTGTTATTATAACAAAGGCTGTTCTGTGTATTTTGTTTAAAAATAGAACTATTTTATAATATGGAAACATGGCTATTTAGCAAAAAAAAAATTGAAAATTGTACATTTTAGAGCTGGAATTTCAACACTGTGATACCGCAATATTTTTGCTCAATGTTATCTTACCATCAGAATCTGAGGTCATCCCATGCCTAGTGGCAACACATTAGGCTAAAAATTGGACTAAAAAAATAAATATTAAACTAACCCACAAACAACTGGAGGCCATCAGCCAAGACACACGCTATAAATTGAAGACAAAAGACCGGAATCAAAACATAACCATTTCACGTAAATGTAGGTCTGTGCTTTTTGTGTTGTTTATTGTGTGTGGACCTGCAGGCTCAACTTACTTTAAATATATCACAAATCATGATTCCAAAATCCTCTTGTACCATCTCGACTGCTTCCAAAATCTTCAAACATCGGTGTCCCTTAAGTGCACCTAATAACTGATACAGTAGCTAAGATCGTACATGCAGCCTGTACACGTCAACATTTCTTGTGAGGATGATGATGAAGAACTGCTGTAGCAGTGCAGTCTAGTGTAAAACAAGGAGCATTTGACTGCACAGCAAAGAAAGTGAGTTACAGTACATTAATGATGGCAATGCTCTGGGGCACCCTGTGCTGGTGGCAAAATCCGCTGTTTTTTCAACCACTGGGCTGGCATAGCACTTAGCGCTTGAGTGTTTACTGACCCAAAACCACTCAATCAACAACATAAAATAGCAGTAATATATAGGTATAGCAATGTTCTGATGTCATGGTGTTCACTTGTTTGGTGCTGTGTTTATTCTTTTTTGGATAGTCTTATATTAATCACCCTGTCTGACTGTTAATCCCAAATCTAACATTGCTGCTATTAGACTAGATAAGTAAAGAAAATGAATGAGTGTCTATGAATTCAAAACGGTCACTTAACTGTAAATACATTGCTGAGAATCTGATTAAATGAACAAATAGATTTATATTTTCTTTTGAGTATTAATGGCCAACCGTAACCGATCTTGGTCTTAGTCAGGAAGTTAGTTTCTCAGGAACGCCAGTCATGCTCCCGGGTCGATATGACCCAGGCATGCATCCCGGTAAACATTATCAAATGCAAATATGTCAAATGAACCATTTTAAAAATTGTCACCATGAGATACGACTTTATGTAGTTGTGAAACTTGAATGATCTGTCAGTCTCACCGGACAAAAATAAAGTGATAATGAATTATAGCTCAAGAGGAAAAGGTTTCAATGCAAACATGTCAAAATGAAAGTTTAATTATTATTATTATAATGACTTATTTCTGGTGATTACATTCTAAAATGGGTCTTTTTGACCCAGGTTATGTTACGTCTGGGAGTGTCACACTCAACATTATATAGCATTTCCACTGAAAATGTAAAAATAATGATTGTAATTCTATTTTAATTGAATGTACCAGTAAGTAAAAACAAACCATATCTTACAGTCTGTTGTGATTTTTTTTTTTTGTAGTAAAAAAAAAAAAAAATGTCATTTTGACTCAATCCTCTTAATGTTCCAAAAGCCTCCCAAGTAACATTATTGTAGATTATTAAACTGTATTCTTCGCAAATTATTTGTTTTTATTGACTGTTGGTGACAATATTTCTTGCTAGAAGCTAATGTATTTGTTTCTCTCACTCAAACGACATCATTTTGGCCCGCAATGCAACAGGAAGCCTAAAGAGACACTACAATTCAATAAATGTCATACAGAGATGGTACATTAGATAACTACCATAATTTCCCAAATATAAAATGCACTTTTTTCCCCAAAATGAAGGCTGAAAGTATGGGTGAATCATATGTACGATAACTTAAAAAATCCCCCCCCCAAGACCATTCGAGGACAATTGATCTGTCAGTCACATAAGCACAGACATGCATTTTTATATTGGCTGTATTTTTACTTAAAAATAATTACTGTAATGGGACGAGATAGAGCTGGGGTACGTCGGTTGGCTGTTAGCATCACATGCCTATTGCACGGGCCTCGGGGTAGCTGAGGTTGTTATTGCATTAATTTTGATCAAAGAAGTGGACAGACTGAACCAACGTTCATCCTTGTTCCCATACGGGAATATTACTAAAACCCAGAGGAAAAAGTTACTGTGGCACCAGCTGATTCAATTAAGAGTGATTGCCCGGTTAATAGTGCACAGGTTAGAGAACACGGTATTCCATTTGACTTGTTTATTAATTGCGGTCTTTCGGCATTTTCACACAATCATACTCGGTGAAACACGTATGCTGCTTAACTTAACTTGGGGGATTTATCACGACATGAACTCGAACAGCGTCGCAAGGAAAAGGAAAAGCAACTGCTTCCGGCGCATTTAATGCTTCTAGAGAGGTGTTCACTGACCGATCACAATGCGGGAAATCTGAAACACATTTAACTAATCATACATTGTGGACATTATTTTCACCACAAAAAGAAAGTAAATTTCTTAGGCATATTTTTCTGTGAGTCACGGAAGTGTGAGTTTGGCAAATATCAAACCAGGAATATGTTGGTGTCCACCGCACTTGTGTTTGTTTCACAACATGTTATATAGAAAAGCATTCTTCCATCCGAGCAGATGTATCGCTTTCAAAACAGAGGTGAGATGGAGAGAAGTGTTTTTGCCCTTTTTCTTCCCTTTCCATTATTGAATGCCTGAGCCTTTGCTTCCTACGGTGCGCTTTGCTCGAAGAAGAGCTGCAGATTTTTGCATACGTTTGACAGCCTGTTGAGAAAGGAAGAACAGTTCAATGTGGCATGGCTGAGGCTATGTTGCATTTCATTTCATCTGCAGTGAAACAATCCAAGTCTTACTTTGGCTCATCAAACCACTGCGGCATCCATGTTATTATGTAACCACATTTTTGACATCTGTGTATTCACTAAAAATGTACTTCATCTGTGCCAGTCAGTTTCATTTTGTGAAAAATCAATGCTTTCTTTGTTATCAAGACACAAACAAAAATTTTATGCAGAAATTATTCCCCTTAGCACTTACACATGAAAATAATAAGCTATGTTGTTGACAAGTTATAATTTCCACCAACAAAATCTATTAAATGGAAAATAATATACCATTTTCTGACTCATAACTGCTATCTTGTCTTTATCACGTACACGGAGATATAAATTTTCTTTACAATGTCCTCCAATAATGGCTGGGAGCTTTTACTTACTCAATTTATTTGAGGGAGGAGTCTGTATTGAAGGAGGCATTTATTTCTGCAAATGCTTTTATAAATGTAGAGAATTTTTTTGTGTGATTTTAACACTGTGAGCACCACTTATATACAATAGGCGCTCCACATAGTTGATACCATGGACAGATTTGGTTCAGGTAGTTTTTAAAACACAAATCTTTCAGCTGGAAATCAATGAAATGCGCATCGCCCAATGTGAAGAAAACACTTTTTGTCGGGTAAACTCATAAATGTGCTCAAATCTTGTAAATACTGTGTTCCAAAATGGTTTCAAATTCATTCAAATGTACTCGTAAATATGTTTGAAGCTATTTGCAAATATGTTTGGAAATACGTGTAAGCTAAATGCCAAAAACTGTATTCATTCCCATAATGCTTTGGGCTGTAATGGTCAACCCTTTGTGTCATTATAGGATCAAATGTAATGTCTTTAGCATTTAACCGAGTAGTATGTTTTGGAGGTATTTGCAAATATGTTCAAACACACTTTTAAGCTTTTTTTTTCCCATATTGCTAATGAGATTTATGGAACACATGCTATGTTTTCAAAATTAAATCTAGAAGTGCGTTCAAACATATTGGCAAGTATGTTTTTTCAAATATACTCAGACATACTTGCAAACACATTCAAACGTACTTGCAAATAATTTTTGAATGTAGTTTTAAACTAGATGCTAAAAACAGAATTTATTTCCATAATGCTTTGGGCCATGCCCTGTATTGGATCAAATTTGTTTTGTGCTATTTTTAGCATTTAACCTTGAACTATGTTTGTATGTATTTCCAAGTACGTTCGAAAGTATTTGCAAATATGTTTAAACGTATTGTCAAATGCATTCAAACACACTTGTGAATATGTTCGAATATTATGATAAGCTTAACGTTAATCTCATTTTATCCCCATAAGGCCAAGCTCATCAAATCCTAACGACGTTATGGCAACAAATGTTATGTCTTTAGCATTTAACCTAGACCTTTACTTGGATGTAAAGGTGGATGTAAAGTACATCAATATGTATTTTAAATGTACAATTTGAACGCGCTTTTTTGAACAAGTTTTCAAGCCAAAAATGTTTACTCCTCATTGGTAACTCCTACCTTCCATAGGAAAAGGCACGATAAAGTATTACATTTTATGTATAAAAAAATATACAGTATGTGCTTGAAATTATTACGCTATATATCTTGTGACATATTCTCATTTCAAGCACAGTTTGAGAAGTTTTCATTCGTTAAAACTAGCTATTAGCGGGCGTTGCCAGGACCTTTACAATAGTTCAAATTTTTTGCGTCTTCCAAGTCGTCAAATATAATCTAGAATCTGAATCATTTCCAACATTACACAACCTTTTACCACATTCTCCTGTCATTGGCAGCAGCAACAAATGCAATTTCACTTGAATATGTCTGGGGCTTAAATGTATAGCGCACCATTCCACATGTGGCAGAGAACTCTAAAAATGTTTCACTTTAAATGCTGACGCCATCCTCGTTCACCGAACATGTGTCGTGAATATACGTACAGGCGGCGTCGGATGGCAAAATGTACATAACATCAACTCTGGCTGCTCAACCCACATCACTTTTCATGATCACACACACACACACCTTCCCACCTGTCTGTAAAGCAAGCTGTCTACCAAAAAAGCTTCTTTCATTAACTAGCGTATATGTCTTCTTTTTCTACTCCCCTCCCCATTTCCTCAACCTTGCACCCCTGTAGATTCGGATTAACAGGGAAGTAAGTACTTCACCGCTTGTTCTTCTGCCTGCCATCGCTCATTTTTTTTCTCCTTCTTTTCTCCTCGTGCTCCTCTTTCCACGCTCCTCTATCCACAAATGCTCCGTGTCTTTTAGGAGTGTATTTATTAGACATGAAAAGGACCGAAAAAGCCCTAATGATTTGAAATGAACATAAGTACGCATGTTCTCTCAGCAGTCTGAACCCCGCTGTCTTTGTTAGTCCTCATAAGTGGCCCGGGAAGGAAGTTTAGTTGCCATGGTGACCGTGTCATCTTAGGAAAGGGGAAGCGTCCGTGCTGATAGGTTGGCAGGGGCAAGAGGAATTGTGGAATTGCAGGCTTGATCATCCATCTTCAACATTATCCCAATCATCTGAATTTGCTTACGTTTCGGTTTAGCCATTCATCAGTAATATGGACAGACTCAACTTATTGGGCTAGATGGCTTTTACAGCACTCACAAAACTCAAATGCACGCCGTCTGTATCATTTGCATACAGAAAATCCTTGGAACTTTCCTTTTTCGAGTTTCTTTTGATTATATTCGACATCCTTCTCTAAACATACAATTTTTATCCGCATGTTTATCTTCTCACCGGACACGACGGCGTCCGCAAGGTTTTCAGGCCACAGTTTTCAGAAAACAAAATGGCTTTCTCCTCGCAAGGTTAGATAAACAGACGCTTCTTTTCAGGAGGACGCTTGCTCATTCTCTGTGTCCACGCATTAAACTCCCCCAGGTGATATTTTGTCGTGTTTATTCCTCTCAAGACTGTGAAGGTGACTTCATTGTTAATCCATGTTCACTTCATCCCCTACCATATGAAAACGTCTGCCATCTGTATACCAAAGGCTGCGCCAGGCTTTTGGTATAAAGGATCTCAAGAATATTTGTTTCTTGCCAACTTGAATAGAATGATGTGAGGAACCTATGTAAAATTCCATTTGAAGACACCTTATTTGTGACGCAAAGGGAAAAATGCATGTAGAAAAAAATGGCTGGTGAGCTGGTTAATTGCCATTGTAGCAATACAATATACATATACAATGAAACGCCACAACACCCAAAAATCTGTTTTTAATTAGGGTTTTAGCTCCAGTTTTCACATTTGAGATGCAAATTGCGTGTATTTTGTTATAACAGAATGGCCACAGAAATAAATTTCATCATATGGCTTGAGAGAATTTCCGATGATGTAATCCTTGATTTTTGATAACATAAATAATGACTTTTCTGCCATGTTTTTGGAAGTTCTAACCCTTTCACTACCGATTTTTTTTTTTTTTCTGAATATAATAAAACTCAAGCCACACATTTCTTGTTTATAAGTCAAGGATACTTGAAAAATGTGTTGAAAATGTCCATTCCTGACTTCCACTTCCACCAATAAATACCACTGGGACAGTATATTATAGACCATGATACTTGTACAAAAGATGTGCCAGAGAAGTGAAAGTTATCACCAAACAGCTACAATACATCGTCATCAGTGTAATCTATAGTAACACACATATATTGTACATATTATCAATATATTTCCGCAGTACTAGATGGGAAATTGACGAGAAATTGTACAACGTAACCTGCCTTGTTAATAGTCGGTGTAGCACTGGCTTGTTGTGTATGGAAAAGTTGCTAAATGGCACTAGAATGTGTTGGTCGGTGTATAATGAACCGCTGGGATGCTATTTCATGTTATTGCTACGATTCCTATACCCACTGTGATTTTGTTTTAAAAGCTGTGGGATGCATTATCCCAACGGGAGTGAAAGGGTTAAAGATACTTTCCTAGGTTATCCTTCTTCAGCAGCAAAAAGTAAATATTTTGTTTTTAGAATTCATTTGATAACTTCCTTGTTTTTCATGCACAGTCAATGAATATGTTTTGAATCACATTTTGCCGACTGAAATAGGCATCATGCGCTCAGGGCTTGGCTAACAATCTCGACTCAGCTTGGGAGCGTCACATGACCAAACCCAGAAAGCAGGTGCTGCGTTACCTGAATCCATAGCACATGTTATTTAATTTACTGTACAGAAATATCTTCAAATAATTAATAATCAAAAAAAAAAAAGACAGCTGAAAATGGTTAAATAAGTATTGTATTCCTTTTAAGGGGCAGTATGTAAGATTTAGACCGTTTTTAATTGAAAAGGAATAAATTAAATGAATAATAAATAAATAATAATAAATAAATATTAAATAAAAAACAAATAAATAATACATTACAAAAACTTGCAAATGAATGTGTTCTTAATGGCCAACAGTAAGTTTTAAGTATAATCATAGGTCTGGTTATCATTTAATTATATTACAAGGGGGGTGGCACTTCTCCGGAGGCGGCCATGTTTGTTATAGCTACGGACAATGGTAAATGCAGCACCTGCAGCACCTCCTACGGTGCTCCGACCTCCTACGGAGAAAAACGGTCTTAATCTTACACATTATCCCTTTAAGAAAAAAAAAATCTAGGAAATTGTAGCTAAGTAAAACTTTCTAATGTAGAAAACGTTATTGAGTCCTGTGTTGCATACAAGCTAACTGCTAATGCCTAACCATGGACCACCAAAATATTTCCCAGTTGGCCAGCTCAGGCAACCGTAATTTGTACAACAAATCATCGTGTGATCTAAGTGGAGGGCAGAGTGCAAGCGGGGTTTGTGTGATTTAGCGCGGCAGCATGCTGTGTGAGCAAACTTTTTAACCCAGATTATGCTGCAACATGTGTTCCCTGTTAGGGAGTTTACTGCGATTTTTCAGATATATTCAGATTAGTCTATTGACATCACATGTTTTAAATGTTTGTTGTCGCTTGAAAAGCATCTCCAACCTTCACCTTTAACCAAACAATAGTTTTATTTTTGAAGATGCTTTTTTTATTGCACGGCGATGACATAGTGCACCTTTCATTGTCCTTCTAATTTATACTCGGGATCCAGGTATTGCTCATTTAGATGGCTCGACTTGACTGGGAATAAACTTTGCAGAAGGAATCACATTTTGACATATTTATTGCCGTATTAATTTTTTTTTCGTGGTAGAGTCTTAAAAGCGAGTGGGTCGACTTGGGGTGCAAAGACGCGATTCAGCAGTCGGTCGGTCAGAAAGCAGTAAAACACAACACAACACAGCACTGTCAGGGAGCGGTTGAGATGATGAGAGGAAAAGGGTGAGACACACAGCTGTGTGTGGGACAGATGGCTTACTCAGCATGTCATCTCTCTTTTTCTCTTTCAGGGCTACCATCGATCCAACCACTTCATCGCCTCTCAGGGTGAGTGTCCTCATATCGTGTGTGTGTGTTTTGATGGTGAGCTAGGGTGTAATAAATTAAGGATTATGTAGCTTGTGAAGCCACTCATGCACAGGCAAATCCAAAGGTGTTATTGTGGCCAGATTGTTAGGGGTTGCTTAATTAATCATAGCGGAAGCAGATAATTAACGCATTAGTGGGATCGTCCCAGTCCCAACAGCATCGAGGCGTCGGCATTGTTGCAAATAAACATGCAGTTCATCCACGTCATTTCCCATGAACTCTGAGCTTTTAAAATTTCGCTCCACTGGCTCCAAATTGTTAGGAGGAGCGTCATCTCCTTGGCAGCTCTTGTCACTAAGTCACTCATGAGCGCTTTTTCAGGGAGATGAAACTCTGGCAGAAAAAAAAAAAAAAAAGATGCCAATAGGCTTGCTATCTCACTCCCTTCTTTTTTTAAAAGTTCCTACTTGCTACTTTAAATGTCTGAAAGATGATTGATGGTCCTCCAGACTTTCATCATCATCTCTGTTGTTTCCTTGCCAGTCACCTCTTTCCTCTGCCAGGAATTCTCCTATATAGCTTTATTAACGGCACAATCTTGTGAGATCCTGCCATCAGAGGAAGGACACTAAAGGTCCCAATAATACAGAAGTTCTCAAGGCAGAAGCTCCCTCATTGAGTTGACAGCTGTTTGATGCTGCTCTTTCTTCCTTCCCTCTGCTTATCAGGACCCAAGCAGGAGACGCTCTATGATTTCTGGAGGATGGTGTGGCAGGAAAATTGTTTCAGCATCGTCATGATCACTAAATTGGTGGAAGTCGGCAGGGTAAGGAATATACGTCCTAGCTTCTCCCCTTTTAGCTCCACCCACTATTAAAACGATTGTCCGGGCAAGATGATCACCCAAGTTCCGATTCACTACATTTTGATTGTACTGTGAAACCACAGACTAAATAAATGAAAGAATTGGGTGAGTTTCCTGCAAGCATCTTACCGTATGACATAGTAAGGGTTGTGTTGACCCGTAATAATATCATTTCCCAAAACAAGATGAACTGCACATTAATTATAATACAGCTAATGATGTCAAGTGGATCCTTTTTTTAAGCAAATAATTGCAAATTTTCCAATTATCTCATCACGCTTTTCAACAACTGTTATATTTACTTGAGTAAAGACTTCAAGATTCTTTTGTCACAAAATATTTCTTTCTTTCTTTCCTAGAACTGCTTCTTTAAGATATGCGATACTTATATAGTCATTATTCAGTCAGTATTCTCTACAAAGCTTGTAGCACATCTACTTGGGTAAAATCGTTTATCATTTAATATCAGCGTACTCAAAATATTTTAGTTATACTGTATGTAGCTTCAAATTCTGTTGTATTAGCTTTCTTTGGTAGCTTTATATGATCATTTTCTATTAAATACAACTAATGAGCAAGTTTAAATCTGACAAGGTTACAGACTTTTCTTTTTGTCTGACCACATTAAAAAAAAATACGCAGCAGCAGAGGAAGTTGTTTTGCAAGGTGAGAGAGCTATATTGTTTTTAAATGGAATAAAAGTGATGGCTAATGTCGACCGCGGGCTCCAATTCAAGGACCTGCAGACTGACAAACAGGTCATGGGCTAACCGACAGGACATAGTGGTGGTGGACAAAGAGCAGAAGAGGGTAATGGTGATGGATTTGGCGATCCCAGCTGACGCCAACATCAGAAAAAAGGAACATGAGAAACTTGAGAAGTGTCACGGGTTGAAAGAGCAGCTGGAACGGATAGGGAGGGTCAAAGCTTACATGGTCGCTGTGTTTGTGAGGACACTTGGAGCAGTAACCCCCAAACAAGGTGAGTGGCTCCTGCAAATCCTAGAAACAACATCTGAAGCCTCAGTCCAGAAGAGTGCAGTCCTACGAACATCGAAGATACTGCGCAGAACCCTCAAACTCCCAGGCCTCTGGAGGAGCTGAGCTTGAGGATGACACGGATACCACCCCGCCGGGTTGGGGTTATTTTCATACACAGAAAATGCTGGTCCGCTCTGTCATAAATGTCCCATTTTCCCAATCAAGTTATTACCTCAATGAATGGTTAAAATCACACCATTTTGTGGCACACACAATTTTTTGTTTGTCTTTTTTCCATTTGAGAACTAAGGTCAGAAGAGGCAACAAATGTACAGTGGATGCTTTCAGGGTCTGGCCAAATGATGCCCTCTTTATGCTATTATCCCACTGTTTATTACGCAGTTTTATGAAACAACAAACAGCACATTTCACAAATCCCACTAGATATCCTCCCTCGTTAAAAAAAAAAAGAAAGAAACTCGCAAACTCTTTATGGCCCATAGTATATGAGACGTCAAGTACTGTTTTGAGCACAAAATGTCAACATCAGCAACTATCACTCGCATCAGACAAACAATAAAACTGTGCAAGTAGGAGCTGCAGCCATGGATGGACTATAAACTATAAATTCAGTGTAACCTGGTTATCTCCAATTTTGATAGTTCCCTCACTTGCTTCCAAATGTTCAAAATCACTTTCATTCATTGTGTGCCTTTCTTATGCTTCCTAAGACGACAAGGCTGTTTTCAAACCACTTGAATGCTAATGTGCCCCACTGAAGTCCTCTGCTGCCTCAAGTGAAGGTGTACCTCATATGATTTCCCATTGTTGTAAATAGTTGGGATTCTTTAAATGGCTTCATCTGCCATGCGCTCTATAGTCATGTGAGTGGATTTCCAGTCACTCTCAACACCCATATGAAGATCTAACTTGAGTGAGGAAAAATGTGGTCTGGTTGGTTTATTCAAGATATTTGGGATTGTTTTTTTTTTTAATATGTTAACAAATGTTTAACTCTAATTCATGTTCCATTGTGGCTCAATTAAAGTAAATTTGAACATCAAGTAGAACATCAATAAGGATGAGCATATTACTACATTCCTTTGATAGAAAACAGGGAACAATAAAACAGCTTCATTTGTTTTACACTTTGAAATCCAAATTGACAAATCCATTGAGTTCCCAGGGCTGACGTCCTGTGGTTCTTCTTTAGACCACAAACTGAAGCGAACAGCATAAGGATTTAATTGTGTAGTGTCACTATGCATTTGACATGCATCTTGAATCTAGAATCTTGAACTTTTGGAGACTGACTCAACAGCAAGTCGAGCTCTCCATTTTGCTTGATGACTAACAAGGATGTTGACAGTGCAATATTTTTCATATGCAGGTGAAATGCTGTAAATATTGGCCTGATGACAGCGAGATGTACGGTGACATCAAAATCACCCTGCTCAAAACGGAAACGCTTGCTGAATATACCGTCCGCACTTTTGCCTTGGAGAGGGTGAGTTGAAGGCCAACATGTGCATTTTGCCCTTAGAATAATTGGTACATAAAATGTCGTTTTAAAAAGTATAATTGTTTATCAAAGGGTTTGACATCAAGTCTTTTGCAATAATGTCTGACATCAAGTTGTGGTGGCAGTTCAACAACCTGCGCTGGCCTTGATTTGAAACGATACTTGACCAAATTACAAATATGTAGGCCTATCTGGCCTCGCGCATGTTGACTTAGTACCAAAAAAAGATGTGCGTATCAAGCACTGGCAGAGCCAGAGAGGGTTCCGAGGGCCTGTGCCACCTTTGGGATCCCCAAGATTGTAGAAAATTATTTTCACATGTATAGCACGAAACCACACAGTGAAATTCTTGACCCCCACACAAGATAACTGACATGTCCCCGCAAATGTAGAGCGTATGACTTTTAAATTAAGGCCGACAGGAACATATATGCAGTGAAATACACATTATGCCACTCTACTGGTAAAAAGTTCATACAACAGCCTATCGAAGATTATATCCACAGCATGTCATCTAGCTGTTTAAAATATCCTCAAAATGTTCTCCAAAAATGTTCTTTTTAGGAGGAAAGTGAGGGTGACGATAAACAGTATTGAAATTGCTTTGCAATACTTTAATGCACAATGTAATTCATCCGATGACTCAATTAATCGAGGAAATCAGATGAAAAATTGATGGAATTGCGTGTTGCATTAAAGTATTGCAAAACATCCATCCATCCATTATCTATATCCTCAGAAGGGTCGCAGACTTGCTGATGCATCTTCCAGCTTACTTCGGGCAGTAGGCGGGGGACACCCTGGACTGGTTGCCAGCCAATTGCAGGGCACACGGAGACGAACAACCATCCATGCACCCAATCACACCTAAGAAACATTTTGTATGTCCTATACACCTGCCATACTTGTTTTTGGAGTGTGGGAGGAAGCCAGAGTAACCAGGGGGAATCCATGCAGGCTCAGGGAGAACATGCAAACTCCACACAATAAGGCTCTGAGGCGGACCTGCTAAACAGTTCTCCATCGAGCCGCCTTTTGCAAAACAATTACCCCCCAATGACTGTTTATCGATAGGATTCTAAAGATCTCCAATATGAAGACCCTCAGTTTTTTTTTTCTAACTGGTGAAGAAGGATCCGAAAGTAGCTGACATTGAATGGTTTCAATTTGTTCTGGACCGGTAGTTCTGTGAACCGCTGGGGGCTGGACAACCATGTGGCTGCCCCAGACCATCAGATTACCTTGAATTTCGGACGCTGTATCAACCGCGACCTTCTACAAAATTTGGAAGTACTCTCACCAGAATGTTGGCGGTCCAACAATCGGGCTCTCTGCGAGGAATGTAAAGATCCAGATTCTATCTCCATAAATTAAGTAGCGAGCTTTCCACCGGTACCATCCATTTGCAGTAAGTGGTCGAGCAAGGTTGAGTTTGATGGCAGGATCGGGGCTTATTTCTGCTCCATCGCTTTCTGAGGATCATTAGGAACTACATTTTCAAGTTTCGCTCTTACCTGCCGAAGTAAGCCTTCAAATTAGAAATAGCGTATTAGAAACGGATTAAATACTCGACAGGGTTGGCCGCCGATAGGCTTGAGGGTCACGTGTTAATCTGCGGAGAATTAACAGTCATTATAGAGACTGCACTGCCTGTCTTCGCAGCGCGACTCTTCCAGAATTTGGCCCGGTTGGCCTTCTTTGCCGTCTGTCAATCTCCTGGGGAGCCTCACTGGCGGAGCTCCAAGCATCTCCAAACGTGTCAGTGGCACAAACGCAGCATTATCAACACACTGTCACACTCGCTCTCGCAAGCATACTCCGCTGTTTATTCAAATCAGCAAGAATTTGGGAGCCGGTGACAGCTTGTTTTTAGAGGCTTTTTGAGCGAGGTGTGGGGCGCTGGATTTCTGTCCTCAACAAATCTTTGCTTTGCGGCTTTACTTTGTCATCTCAGTATAGAGGGAGAAATTGTTGTGCACCCCCTTGAGCTCAGAGGGCCTGAGTTATTCCCTTCCACGTCTGTAAAACTGCATCTGCTGCGAGTCTGCGATGCCCTGAGGCCCGACTGTCCTAGAAGACCTAAGACCCCATATAAATAATGCCCACAGCCAAGAAATCTGTCACATCTATCACAGACGGGGAACATCACTGAATAGATGGGAGCGCCTCTCAGAAAAGGGCCCCCTGGCTCAGATGCAAAATGCTGTGTTTTACACGCTCATGTTAACTATGTTTCTGTTGACAGAGAGGATACTCAACCAAGCATGAGGTCCGTCAGTTTCACTTCACATCCTGGCCTGAGCATGGGGTGCCCTATCACGCCACTGGTTTGCTCGCCTTTATACGAAGGGTGAAAGCCTCTACGCCTCCTGATGCTGGACCTGTGGTGGTCCACTGCAGGTAACCTTCTTTTAAGCAACTTTTGCATCATACAGGCACGCAACCGGTAAATAATGGCATTAACCGGGAATATTATACTATGGCTATGATTCCAAATGCAAATGTTTTGTATATTATATTCACTACAACAATTATATTATGAATTGTGTGGACTGACTGCGACATTGCCACTGATAAAATACCCACCAGAATTTTTTTGTTTGTTTGTTTTTGCTTCTCTCCTGTTTTTTAAAATTGATTTTAAACTGTTCAGGTTACCCCTGGCAAAGCCAAAATTTTCCACTTAGCAAAAATCTCATATTTTCACCCAACCCAAATATGAAAAATATCAGGTTTTTTTCTATAATTTATTTTTTGACCGATGTAAAACATTGAGAATTTTAATTGTTCCAAATCCAAAAACATTCAAACTTCAATATATTCAGTTCATTCATGTTCATTCCATGTCATTCAATATTATTCCATAAAATTCCACATCATTCTGCATGATTTGATGTTTTCATCCCTCACATGCCATATCTCCAGAAATACAATTCTCTACTTTATGAAGTTGTTGCAGGTGATCTGACCTACATTAACAAGGCGCCTTGCTGCATTAAAAAGCATGCTTACATTTGAGCTTTTGCAAAGTGTCTGTTAGCACTACATGCAGCCCAGTAACACTATTGCTGATGCTAGCACTTGAGGTTGATTGTTAGAATTCAGTGTTAATATTATAATTGAGTATAAATGCAGCACAGAGTGTTGTATCTAATCCATCCATTCATTATGAATAGCATTCTTCTGCCACATAATGAAAATATTGTTTATTTATTTAATTACTGATATCATAAACCATTGAAGCAGGTGACCTTCGGTCGACAGGTGCTATTCTCTTGTTTACAAGCAACTGAATCACCCAGCTGTTGTTAAGATCACAAAACAGTTACTAAGCTTAGTGGAAGTTTTTCTATGCGTAACCTCTTGGTTCTCAATTCTTTTTTTATTGCTCACTGAACTGAACACACAGACATTGGGGAGAGAGGTTCCCCCAGATGTAATAATCAAGAAACACATATAGCTTCCTTCATTGAACTTCCATTTTGAAGCTTCTGTTCATTTAAAACTCAGCATGCGTTGTCAGCATCTCAGTCAGAAAACAGAGTATGTTGTAGTCAGAAAACATAGCGTATGTTGTTGTATAATCTTTCCCAGTAGATTCAACAACAAGTGTAAGGTACCACTTTGCGGTAAGCAGAATACAGTAGAAAGAAAAAGACTTTGATCTTTAAGTCTCCCACAGTCATCTTTGACTCCTGCATTTCAAAATGGGTAGAGCACCCACCGAGTGCGACAGCTGCATGTGTTAATTATTGAGGGCCACCTCAAAAGACGCTCTACGCTCGAAGATGTGCAAGGTTCCTAATGATGTTCTTTCTTTGTGTGGCAGTGTGGGGGCGGGCCGCACAGGCTGCTACATTGTCTTGGATGTCATGTTGGACATGGCTGAATGTGAAGGTGTGGTGGACATCTACAACTGTGTCAAAACCCTCTGCTCACGGCGCATCAACATGATCCAGACAGAGGTCAGATCAACAGGGGTCAAAACATCCATCCATTTTCTAAAGCATTTTATAGCCTAATCCCAACTGACTTGGTAGAAGGGAGTAGCCTTCTTATAAAAAAAACCTGAGCTGGTAGCCAAAGGGGTTTGAAAATACATTAAATACATAATCTCTCTATTTTAAAAGATATTGAGCCAGTCTAAAGTTTGGAAAAACCTACAGATTAAGATGTTTCCAATGTTAACGCATTCGGCGACAGACATTTTCTCACCTTCTTTTAACCTAACAAATAAAAATATCAGAGACGAACTGATGTTTTGCCGTTGGACCGCCGAATGACAACGATGTCATTAAAAACGATGGACTAAGCCCGACGGAAAACAGTCAATTTTGTCCATTTTAATTCATCGTCGTAATCATCACCCCCTCTGTCACCTGACACAGGTGGTAATGATTTCTCAATCAGTTAAATCTTCCAAATTTCTGGGAAATAAACATCCAAAAACAACAGACCGACAACAACAAAGGGGGGGGTCCATGTCCTGATGGTGCAGTAAATAATGGGCCAGCAAAAAAATAAAATAAAATGTAAGATGTCCACCTCTGAAAAGTATTACCTCTAATTGAATGAAAGAAAGCAAAAAAATACATCTCTGAGATGGAATGAGATAATATACAAGTATAAATTCTTTTAAATAATGAAAAAAAAAAGTTTTTTTCAAACTTTTGACTGGTACTGTACATTACGGCTTCTTTTCAGAAAATCCAGTAAGTCTTATACTGTTGTTATTCAATTCCCTCTGGGTTGATAATGAAGGTCAATGTTGTCTAGGTGCGTTGCTGTTTGCATGTGCTGATCATTTGCATATTCAACATTTATTATGCAAATCAGACATTGGCATTGCTGCTTATAACATGTGTAGCTATTTGCCTCTTTCCCTTAATTAAAAACCGTGTTATTGCAAATGTTTGTTTTCTTGAAGATGTGTATTTATACTAAAACAGCTTTGTTATCCTACCAACGTGTTTAATTTATAACAAGACAGGTCAGACTTGTTATATTAAATTTTACATGTGTTTGAATAATACATCATATGTGTTTCTGATATTTGTCTCTCTTTGTCTACAGGAGCAGTATGTATTCATCCATGATGCCATTTTGGAAGCCTGCCTGTGTGGCGAGACGTCCATCTTGGTGAACGAGTTCTCGGTTGCCTACAGAGAGTTACTGAGAGTGGATTCCCAAAGTAATTCCTCGCAACTTCGTGAGGAATTTCAGGTCAGTTTTTGGAATTGTTACCCCACTGCAATCTGTTTGCAAGTTGTTCACATTTTGAATTTTGAAAGTATTTTTTATTGTTTTAAACAATGGAGTTTACATAGTAAACAACGGAAAAAGGAAAAGTCTTGCTTAGTCAAACTGTTGGCCAAAGAAAAATGGATTTCATTTGAAATTTTCAATCACATTGGCTTTTGCCATTTTCACTGTCAGAGTTTTAAAAGACGTCCACCTGATAGCCCTGTTTGAAAAAAACTGAACAAAAAATTAAGGGGATGGATAGGGAGGCAGTTTGTCAAAATACTGTAAAATATTGTGATAATTGACAAAATTGACACGTCGTCTCCTTTTGTCATTCCGTCTTGGAAAGCAGACTAAAGTAGTATGACAATTTGTCGTACATCTATAGATTGAATCGAATGGAATCGTTTTGAATCGAAAACTTATTTTGAATGCAAATATTTTCTGAATCAAATGGGAGACCCAAAAACAGACGAAAGAGCGAATGCGCGCATGCACAGACGGACGGAAGAATCGAGAAAAAGATTAGATGGAAAAAAAAACACTTTAACTTTGGCAATATCTAATTGATCACAATTAACCTGTTAATCTGACATAAATACTCATAAAGTTCATATGTATAAAGATTATACTTGATATCTTAAATTATAGTGTGCACTTCTGATACATGCCGATGTGTGGCAAACGTAAATAAACCTAAAAATATGTCTACTGCTTCTGACTAAATCCATCCATTTTAATTACTCATTCATGTTTTTGTGCAACAGTAGAGAAATACTTTCCCCAAAATTTTGTTCCAAAAATTAATTGGAATTGAGTGTCTACTCTTTTAGCTGATGTCTCAAAGGCTGATCCATCTTAATTTATACCAGTGCGTAATTGCACACCTTTGTAGATACACTCCAACTACCCATGCCTGCCCACTTTTATTATGATTTATGCATTATTCATTATAAACAAATACAAGTCAACAATGTTAGCAATGATACTAAACAAACCCAAATTAATTTTGAAAGTTCCCTCTTTGGCACAGCCCTGCCTTTTCACAAATCTGCTCATGAGCGGAAATAAACACAAAAACGCAATGAAAACTTTCTCAGCGGAGGCAATAAAAGCATGTGAACTTTGACTGTCGGTTGTGTTTGGCTCCGTATTGCATAGCCATCATGTGTGCGAACGTATAGATCTTCAGTTAAAACTACAATAAAGAGACAGACAGTGATGACAGCTGCCCTCCTGTGTTATTATGACATTTTGAGATGTGCACGGAAAGCAGGAAGTAGTTTAATGAGCTTGTTTTGTTGTGTTTGCGCCACATGCGCCTCCGCAGAAGTGTGTACGTGTCGTGCGGGATGATGATAGCGCCACTTCACTGTGTGACTGCATTATAATCTTTGGTTGGGAGCAACACGCTCACTGCACGTTTTATTAGATGTTGATATGGAGAGAAGAGAACCAGCTGTGTTCTCACGTGCTCCTCTTACCTCATCCTCCACCCCCATTCTGCCGCAGCGCTCGTGCCGACCGCCAACCGCAATGAATCCCGGTTTTGCATTTCAAAGTGACGCTCTGGAAGCTCGTGCACTTCCTTTAATTTGATGCCGTTTTATCCCCTATGTTCTACATAGGAATTATGAAGCATGTATGTTCGGGATTAGGAACATGTGCGAATAGTGTGACACTGTAATTACAAACATGCCTTGCATTGATGCTGCCGCCTTAGCCGACTGTGACTGTTGTTCAGAAGCCTCCCTGTCGCCCAAAAAGCACTCTGCTTTCTTTTTTTTCTTTTTTTTTTTTTTTTTGCGGCATACGTGTGCCAAATTCAATATTTGATGTGGAGCCTCTACCAGGTAAAAAAGCAAGTTTGGGTCATGTGTGAGTTAGTTTGCATAATGAATGAAAAACCTCAATTTTTATTATACTTTGTGGACAGCTCAAACTTACAGAGCGCCTGACTTGACGTTTGTTTTCTCTCTCTTTTTTTTTTCTTTTTAATTTGTAGCCACACTAAATATATGTACATGCACACAAAATGTTAATTAGTGGCCACAAATCATAACATGACAGTACTTGAAAGGAGCATGTTTTGCTGGGGAGATTGTATACATTTGCTTTCTGCAACAACCAGCGGCTAGCAAAACAGATCACCTATTTTAACTTTAAAAGAAGACATTAGTGGAAAAACAGGTCTTGATTTCTGTGAACATTATTTTGTTGAGCACAGAAAGGCCAGCGATGCTGGGGAGATTCTATGCATATGCTTCCCATCCCACTGCAGACGGCCTCTGAGTTTTAATTCTTTGACTGGGCGTCTACACTAACCTTTGCACTGGTAACATTTTCAGTTGTTCTAATCATACAGGATTTGTTTTTTCCAATGATTCGGTCAAGGAGGTACAGTATGACCTTATCTCCTGATGTATAGTTGTCCTAATTTGTAAACGATCATAAATATTGACTATGATTCAATACCTGCAAAATATTTTACTGTAACAAGAATTGTCTGCAACAGCACTTGCTGGATAATTGTACACAGTTGCGGGTGGGTCCATTGCAGTCGTATAAAAAAATAGGATCGAATTGTATCTATCCTAAACGAAAGTCTAGGAAACAGTAATAGATGAATTCTTCTATAACAAAATGCAATGTATTCAGGTTTTTTCCTTCGTACCTGACATTCTAATATATTTATTTGCAGACGCTAAACTCTGTGACACCACACCTGGATGTTGAGGAGTGCAGCATCGCCTTGTTGCCCAGAAACCGAGAAAAGAACCGCAGTATGGATGTTCTTCCACCGGATCGCGCGCTGGCCTTTCTCGTCACGACAGAGGGCGAGAGCAACAATTACATCAACGCCGCTCTGGCCGACAGCTTCCACCAGCAAGCCGCCTTCATCGTCACCCCGCACCCTCTGCCCGGCACCACGGCCGATTTCTGGAGGCTGGTCTTTGACTACGGCTGCACTGCCGTGGTCATGCTCAACCAACTCAATCAGTCCAACTCCGCCTGGGTGAGCTCAAAGTTTTATATTCTTTTTGTTGCTGTTAACTCATTTCATCCCAAAGACGTGTTATTACCTTTTTGTTTTAAAGAATCCAGACGATCGCAGGTGCTTAATACTTTTGCATTTTTCTTCAAGTGTTTGACTAAAGGTGGGTCAAAATAATGGCTGGCACTAATTAATCCATTGCTTTGGGTGAATAACTACTAAATTAATCAATTCAAATACATTAGTTTGGGTTCTTTAGTTTGGGTACTAAAGTAACAATTACCTCCATGTCAGGTCAAACATGTGATTTGTGGACTTGCCAAACACTTAAAAAGTATTCAGTAAAAATAAATAATTAGCTGGGATTAAATGTCTTGGATTAATAAAAAAAAAAAAAAAAAGAAGTAAAAATTTGTCTTTGGGATTCACTAAATTCAATGTATGGACTTTGATGAAATTTTTTTTCATGTCAGGTGAGTCTTTCTCCATAGTTTTGCACATAAGTCCCAACTTTTTTTCCAGCACCCTCTGCCATCACTCCATCTGTGTCTTACTGCGCTTGGGATTAGTTCCTTCATGCCATTTTGTCTGGCTTTGATCCCTGACCACATTGATCTCAAGGAACGACTAGATAACACCCGCCCCACTTTTTCCTTCCCACTCCTTAAGTTCCATCTCCGGAGAATAGGCTTGTACTGCCCTCCAGCCCTATCTCAGGCTTCTTTTTGTTGGCGCCCCACTTTTGCAATCTCGGAGCATGCCGCGTGTCTTCTCTGTCCTCCTCCCCCTTCACGACGCCATTGCCTGCTCGATATTAATTGCGTTTCATGTTGTCGTGACAACAGAGGAAAGTATCAGGTGTGATCAAGATGAAAACGTTAAAAAAAAAAAGAAACATAACATTGAAAATGTAAGAGATAATGAAACGCGAGCCACTTGAACGTAGACACCGCTCCGCCACTATCATAAGATTGCATTTACAAATGAAACACTTACAACCTTTGCATAATCAAACTTGGCTCGGGACAATTTTAAAATACATATTTCATTATGTCGCAGGCCTGAAAAAGCAGTCGCTCAGGCGAAATCATTAATCTCGGTCGAAATTGAATCGAGTCAGTCGAAAGGCTTATGTTTAAAACATGTAACCGGTTCCACTCGCTTGTATAAAGCAGATATGCAATAACTGCAGCGTGTTGAGTAGGAAGGTGGCTTTCTTCCTGTTTTTATCGACTCCCTGGTAAAATGTTTTTCTTCTTGTTTCTTTTGCGGCGCAGTGCAGCACTTCTTGGGTCCTGTCTGAAAATAGAGTTGTTGCCACTTTTTGGCAACTTTAATCACAATGCTCTGTTATGAGCGCTGTTGGGGAGTTAATTTGAAGGATTGGAGTTCTCTGCCTCCCTTCTTGCTGCAATCTCATAAAGAACATTACAGCTCCCCACCTCATTCTTTTTCTCTGCTATTATTAACACCAGCCTGCTGTGTCTGGGCACCTCCTGTTGTTCCATGACTTTTGTAACCCATGTGAAATATAGGCTGCCTTTAAATGCATCAGCTCTCCTCAGTATAGCAGATGAGCTGCCTTTCGATATTTTATAGCCAGAAACACCCTTCCGCATTCTTCGCATCTTATCGCATGATGTGTGACAGAAAAACTTCTCGAGTGACTTGACAAATGATACAATATATTTCAAATCCAAACTATAAGTGATGAGTCATGAAACTTTTCTGACATACCTCGTATATCATAAAATAACACTGGGGAACCATTTTGAAAAAAAAAAATGTGTTGAGTTGTATTTTGATGTTGATTAAATCTAAAATTGGCACGTCAAGCTTTTCTCCATAGCTTACCCTCCAGATAAGAAAAATTGCTCTGATTGGCTTTGCTAAGAAAAGTTGACTACGATTGGACTCATCTATCTATATCAACTGTTGTTTTCCTTTTTATCTATTCCTTTTCATCTATCACTAGTTACTGGGAATGTTCATATCCCGATCACTTTATCAGAAAAGAGAAATCTTTCAAATGAGTTTGGCTAGTTGGTTTGAACCTCTGCTTTATTCCTCATATAAATGAGTTTGTACATTTTGTAAAAAAAAAAAACAAAATTAAATAAGAAAAAAATTCAAATAGAGGGCGGCTCGGTGGCGCAGTCAATAGCACGTCCGCCTCAGTTCAAAGGTCCCGGTTCAAGTCCACCTGGCTCTGGCCTTCCTGTGTGGTGTTTGCATGTTCTCCCCGAGCCCGCGTGGGTTCTCTCCCGGCACTCCGGCTTCCCCCCATTCCCCAAAAACATGCATTGCAGGTGAATTGGACATACTAAATTGTCCTTAGGTGTGATTGGGCTCGTGATTGGTCGTTTGTCTCTGTGTGCCCTGCGATTGGCAGGCAACCAGTTCAGGGTGTCCCCCGCCTACTGCCCGAAGCCAGCTGAGATAGGCGCCAGCAAGGCTGCGACCCCTGTGGGGATAAGCAGCTATCGAAAAAAGGATGGATGGAAAATTTCAAATAGACTTTTTTTCTGTGCTTATTCCATTGCAGAGGTATCATCTCATGACTCTGTATTGACATAGCCTCGGAATCAGGTCATCAGGACTCTGGTGCAAAAAACAAAACAAAAAAACAATTAATCGGTCATCCCTAATGAGTTGCATGGCAACTTTTTGTGCAGTCACAATTTAGATGCAGTGAGAGTTGTGTTCAGCTCCCGTTATTAAATATCTGCAAATAGAAAGATAGTTCAGTAAGAATTAAGAGGACTAGCAATGGATTCTCTGTTAGCCTTATAACCATGGGTACTATTTCTTTTTTTGCTCTATTTTTAGTTTTCAAAGTGCGGTACTATTCAAAGTGTTCCATTTGCATACCAACACATTTATTTCATTTTTTTTCTTTAAGAAAATGGGAGCTATCTATTTTAAAAAGTTGATGAGATTGAACACATCTAAAAAATCAGTTTCGGATTCGGTGCCCCCAAATGAATTGATAACAGCTGTCAGATTTTACTTAACAAAAATTGGGTTACCCAGTGATTGTGGCTGCCTGCTGTTATACAAATCTGCTCGTTTCCCTTCATATCAAAGTGCTGCGAATACTCACTTTTTGATTATACATTTGAAATGGTCCGATGTAAATTAATGATGTCACACATCCAAAATGGGAAGAGAATAATTTATAACTGGTCATTGGTTTCGTACTTTGGTCTCTTGATCTACCAGATGAAACCAGCACCAAGCAGTTTAGTGCCGCGTGGTGCTCTGGAAAGTAGCGTTAACATAAGATGGGTCGCTGCAGCTTGATTTGTTTGTTTTGACCGCATATGACGAGAGACCGTACATGCTATCGAGTTTCAGGCAAAGTGGTCGTAAGACATATTCCATAAGGATAGGGGAATCTTTAATTGAAAGGCTTGTGTTTTATCGATCTATTTTGTTTCCATTTTACATGTCTCAGCTGTAATTACCAGACAAACAAATGCAAATTATTTTGTCAGTTTCATGAGTTATCGAAAATATACCCTTCCCTAGAGTGTAAAACATCTTTACTGTCACTGTCAGGACTGTTTGCTTGGCTGCCCTCACACTTTATTTCTCTTATTGACCCTTCATTAGCTCACACTTTAAAAACTCCGTAGTTCTGTACGACAGTATTTCTTAAGCCCTTGGGCAAGGCACACATTTTACAGTCAAAATGTCTCATTGCACTGTAATAAACATCAAAACAAACATATACTCTATACTGAAATAGTGATTATGCCGACATTTTGTCATAAATTTAGAGAATATGTGCGTGCATGCAAGACTCACTGTTATTTAATGGTATGGTGTGACTGACATTAAATTTGCTATGTGTTCTCAGCTAAACTTTGCCACGGTTAATCGAAGAAGTGTCGCTCAAAATAATTTCCGCACATCGTTGGCAGGCTGAACCCGATGCATTTTGCAAATGAGAGTGGGCTTCGCTGTTGTGGGTGTGATCACAGACAACTTCAACTATGTCACATCAAAGTGGCTCTTTATTATCCTCATTTAGATGAAACTCAACAAGATGGAAGCTCATGTGCTGTGAAGTGGGCACCCACACCCCTAATCATCTATGCACTTGTGGCTGACTGTGAGGGCATACAATTTCCAGGTGTTACATTAGAAGAATTGTGCCACATATGAACAGAATGGCAGAACAGAATATACGCTTCACCCCCCAAAAAATACTTACTAAAATCTTACTAAGTGTTCTGTTTTAATATATCTTTGTCCCCCCGGTAGCCGTGTGTCCAGTACTGGCCAGAGCCTGGTCTACAGCAGTATGGGCCCATGGAGGTGGAGTTTCTCTCCATGTCAGCTGATGAAGATGTCATTACTCGTCTCTTTCGGGTCAAGAACGTCACAAGGGTGAGCATCATCAGGGTTTTCAAAAAGAAACACATGCATTTGTCATGTTGCTCCAAGAACACATGATAGCTTATTATTATAACCTCATTAGAAATGCATGAGCTGCGGACCATATGTGAGTCATCTCAAAGTCAAGGCACTGTAGGCTTGTCTGGGAAGAAAAAAAAGCTGAAGTCTGAGGGGAATGATTTGAATTTCTATACAACTACTTTGTGTGCATGCCAGCTGAAGGCTGAATGCATAACTTGATGGTGGATTTCTACAGCATTGGCCGCTTCATCTTATCTTGCTTCCTGTTGCTTACTCAACAGCATGTCACCTTCTGCACATTAGTTTTAAAATGCAGACCACAAATTTGTCGGTTAGGTTGTTCATGGATGTTTTTTTTTTCTTTTTAAATGACTGTGCTTGAAAAGGTACAACCCAAAATGCAAAGACGTATGGTAGGATAGGGGTAGTAGAACAAAAAATTCTCTTTAACGAAATGTTGGATTTGCTCTTTTCTCACCAACCTAAAATTTGCATTAATTATCATGTTTTTTTTGTTACACACCTCATTATATTGATTGCATCGATGCAAGTAACGTTTTATGCGCTAAAATCTGCATAAACACATGCATGAATTCTGCTCCCTGTCAAGCAATTACAAAGGAAAATCTGCATGCAAGGTGTCCACCTGGTCGCCTTTTTGCAAGCGTTGCTACACGGCGTGCCTACGACTTCCTGTCTTGATTGCCATCCTTACCTCCTCTGTCATCCGTCCTTGATTTGACCCTCTCTCGCTTTGGCACATGTGTCCCACTCGGCGCACATGCCTCAGGGAGGACTCAAATCACTTAAAAAAAAACTACGCACAAAGAATTTTGCTAGAAAGGTGACAATGATTTAGAAAGTATGGAGAAAAGCCAAAGAAAACGCCATGCAAGCATGTGCCTGTGAAAAGAAAAAAAAACAGCACAGTTTGAAGGCTGTAAAGCAATTCCTCCCTGTATCATTGATGTCTTTGGAAACCCAATTTGCATGACTTACAGTACTCAACTGCTCCTTAAGTGTTAGGTGAGAGTCTTGAGGGCAAGGTTATGAACACACTGAGACCTCCTTCTGTCTCACACACACACACATGCGCGTGCACACACATTTACTGTTGGTGCGCCACTTGCTACTGCAGACCCATATATCTCAGAGTCACTGTGCTGACTGAGCACAGCTGAGAATGCCAGCAGGCAGCCAGGGGAACGCTCAAACACAACTAGTAAACGACAGTTGCAAAAAAAAAAAAATACTGATGCAGCTGTAAATACATGAGAGCCAAAGGAAAGAAATCCTTTCATGTGTCTGTGTGGGAATTGCAAAGTGACTTCCAATACAATGATGATGACAGTTTTGCAAAAATACAAAAGCGAGGGGCTGTCAATGTGGAGTAAGCATGTTTGACTAACACGTTTATTCAAACGTATTTGAGTGTACATTTGAATGTTTTTATAATATAAATAAAGCATTCAAATTTACTGTGTATTTACAAATACGTTTTAATGTTTTTCTTTCAAATGCATTGACACATACTCACAAAAGAAATGGAACATACTTGTAAGCTAAAAAGTAAGAACTGAGCATCTGTGTCTCTATGCTATGTAACCTGTAGCGCTTTGAAAAAAAAAAAAATAGCATTTAGCGTTCTAGTATGGTTGCATGTTTTTGAAAATAGTTTGAATGTACTTATAAATGGCCAAAAGTATTCAAGCATGTTCAAACATATTTGTAAATATGTTCGAATGAGTATAATTAAATATAGGTGAGGAGACCGCAAAAATGTTCAACCATTAGCATTGCATCGTAAAAAGGGACAAGCCATTTTAGAAACTTCGGATTGGTAAATTATTTGCTCAAAAACAAGCAAACAAAAAAACCCAGACAAGTGTTCACTGCCAATATAGATTTTTTTTTTTTTTTTTTTTTTAAAGGGTGGCATTGTGGATGACTGGTTAGCACGTCTGCCTCACAGTTCTGAGACCTGAGTTCAAATCCAGCTCACCCTGGCCTCCCTGTGTGGAGTTTCTATCCTCTCCCTGTGCTAACTTAAAAATAAACATAATTATACATGTAATTAAAGTCTGCAGTATGCTTTTATTTTGAAGAAGGCCTTCGCAGTGCTTGATAGCACCGGCTAGCTACACTTCTCTTATTTTTTTTTTTCCATAATGTCACATCTCTACCAACACCAACTTAAAAATCCAAGTCAATTGCTGTTTAAGGACACTAAGAAATGGCTAGTCAATTATGATGTCATAGTACGGCACAAGTGGTCGGCATGAGTGCTAGACGCTAACTGCTTTGCGCATTCAAATGGAGTCTGACATTTCAAACTCAGATCCATCTATGCATTAAACTGTAAATATTTCAACACCGTGGGCTTTCGATCAATCCGTAAAAGCTGGCGTTTGTCATAAAGAAAAATGGGGGCGTAATTACTTTGATATTTGAATGTGAACCAAAAGAATACACACACACTGTTTTAATGGAAAAGGGCACTGTCCTTACAATCTGTACTTAATGTAAAAAATAAAAAAAAAATGCAAATTTTACATCATCTCGATTAATTGCATTTTCAAAAGATATTTTCTATAAAACTTGTAACAAATATTTACTCCAATAAAGTCTGGCAATTCAAATTAAAAACATTTTGTTTCATAGACTGTTGTAACAGCTTTTTTGATTATTTTATATGATTTTTGTAGCTTAGTAGCTTTAATAGCTCTTTAGTAGCTCTTTAGTAGCTTTAAACAAAAACACCAAACTGACTGCAAAGTGCATGATTTTTATTTACCGGTATTTATTTATTTTCCCAAACTAGCCTTTGAACATTTTTCAAAATTAAAACGATGCAAACATTGTTTTGTCTGTTTTCATGCCGGTCACTCTTCACTCAGTTTGTTTGCAAAGTTAGCAGTTCACCTGACGTAGAATTATAAAGAACAGAAATAACTGAGTTTTTTTTTGGTTTTGGTTTTTAAACACTTTAGAAAATTTAATGAATCTCCAAAGCTAATACGTTCCTTTTGACAGGCCTAGTTATTTCATTCATTTTTGTCATCTGTAATAACCTCGGTATGCACATCGATTTACTGTGAGCACATAAATACAGTTTTGTTTACCAGTCCAAAATGAAAAGTCATATTTCACTTAAACTATTCTGCGGCGTAAGAAAGAACAGATTTAACTTGTTAGCCCCCCGTAGTTTCATTCCTATATGAAGGGAGAACAAAGAGACCCGAACATGTTGTCAAAATGGCCGTTTGGTGGAACATTATAATTGGTCTGAGTCAGCAAACTAGCCAGTCGGTTTCTCATGCTTGAATTTCATTTGTCACCTTCAGCTGCAAGAGGGCCAGCTGGTGGTATGTCAGTTTCAATTCCTTCGCTGGTCGCCGTATCGGGACGTTCCCGACTCCAAGAAGGCTTTCCTCAACCTGCTGGCTCAAGTGCACAAGTGGCAAAGGGAATGCGGAGAAGGTCGCACCGTGGTTCACTGCCTGTGAGTAAGCAGTCAGCGTGGTGTACTTCAAGACAACCGTCAACATTGTCGTTGTTGTCATTTGGAATTGGATTGCATTGTGTGTGCGAGCCTCCCTCCCTCCCCCCCAGTTGTCCACATCCCACAGCGCACACGCCGCTTGATGAATAAGAATGGGCCGACCGACGCCTTGCCAACCCATCGCACGCTCGCCCCCCCCCAACCCGAAAGCGCATCACTCAGCGATGTCACAAAGTATTACCTCCGACAACCGAGAAAGAGATTATGGAGATCAAATCAATTATGACTTCATAAAAATGTGATGCTTCTCTCTACAGCAAATCCAGAGCTGCCACAGCGCTGACAACAATTGATTAGCTTCCAATTGCTTTTATTGGTTGCGCCGGCTTCTTTCGCAACCTTTCTGCGTTTGCCTCAGGAGATTGCGAGTGGATTGTCCTTTAGTACTTCATTGATATCGTCTTAGGTTTTTGATGACTAGAGCAATAGATTCGAGGAAATGCCAGGATGCGCTCTTATTTCCTCTTTTTCACAATTTTCTATTCGTGTCTCCAGACAGCAGACCGTCTAATATTTTCTTCTGAGGAGGATCGTCAGATTAATCTTGTTTTCGTCACACTCCAATATTGCTATTAGTTGTTTATCTGTGTTATCCTTGTTTGGTAAGCTGTTTTGCGTGTTTTGGTCATGGGACGGACACAAAGCCAATGTGATTCCATTTTCATTTGACAGCAAGTGGCAAAATTGCTGCCTCCCTCAGATGGATAAAAACAAGTGAATTTTGCTGCTTCAATCGTATTCCACAAACACAATATTAATCAGAATTGAGTGTTTAGGCTACTGGGGCTGCATAGAACATATTACAACATGTTTTTCTCGTGACTTCATCTGTAAGTGGTTTAGTGTAAAAGGGACTCTTGCACCCTCTGTGTGCTCGTACAATTATGAGAAAAATTGTAAGAATATTTGTAAAATTAATAGTGCAATTTGATGCTTTTTGATGCTGAGGTTTACCTCAATCATCGATTAATATCAATTATTTTGATGATTAAACTGTGAGTCAAATTCAAAAAAACATTTTAATTTCTGTCAATTCTAAAACAGGACTTTTTCAAATTATGTGATTGAATCGTTAACGATCATGCAATTTGATGCTTTTTGATCCTGAGGTTTACCTCAATAATCGATTAATATAATTTATTTTGGATTAAACTGAGTCGAATTAAAAAAAAAAACATTTTAATTTCTATCACTTCATTATAAAACAGGACTTTTTTCAAATTAAAAGTGTTGTTTACGAACACAAACTGCTTATGATTCGGTTCCTGTTTTGCTTGGTAATGTTATTAAAAGAAAGGCAAATGTTGATTATTTTTTCTAGGAAAAGCAGTAAGTAATAGCAAGGTAAAAGCAGATTTTCATAAATCTCTTCTTGTTGTCTAACAGTCTAAGAGTTTGCTTTCTCCGGGAAAAACATATTTGCTGAAATTCTGAGGATTTGAACAATTTTAGTTTTCTAAAAGAATTAATCAATTATCAGAAATGATCAAATATTTTATCAGTTAGTTGTTGGTTAATTTTGCACCTCGAATGGAAAAAGAAAGAATGGAAAGTAAAAACATTTCATAACGCATATTAATCCATGTTGGAATATCTGATTTTGCAATTAATTTTCAATACTATTTTACTAAAATTACTGAAATTAAGGAGACATTAGCAGTATATAATGAACAGTGATGTTTTTATATTAAATATTAATTAAATATTATATTGTCTTCCGTGAACACATGGACATTTCTTCCATGTGGTATTTCCTTCCCAGAAATGGTGGCGGTCGCAGTGGGACCTTCTGTGCCTGCAACATTCTCTTGGAGATGATCCAGTACCAGAACATGGTAGACATCTTTTACGCGGTCAAAACACTACGCAACTGCAAACCCAACATGGTGGAATCCCTGGTGAGAGTTTGTCAATAACGCCTTAAGGTGTTTGGATCTGTCACAATGTAGTATCACTTGAAAACTGGTTTGTCTTTGTTCTCAGGACCAATATCGATTCTGCTATGACCTCATTCTGGAGTACCTGGACTGCTTTGAGGGGAGATAGCAACTAAATGTAGAGCAAGTATCCCACATGCTTGATTTAAGGTCGTCGGGGGGCTCCTCAATGTCACTGCTTGGACCTGTGTTTTTGAAGGAACTGAAAATGAACATGAATGGAAAAAAATGTGGTTCAACATTTTAACCTTTAATGTACAGCTGTGATTTCCTTTTTGTGGTGACGTTTTACCTTTTTTAATATTTTTGTGCGTTCGCCTATGTACTTAAGCTCTGTTGTGCCAAGGCTTTCTGTAGCCAGAAAAAAAGAGGAAAAAAAAATTCTATGAAAGACAAAATTGACCCGTGTTATCGTGAAGTGGGGTCACCTTGGCCGTGGTTCATCGTGAACGAATTATAAACGGAGATGATTCTCAAGTTACAACAGCGTTATCGCAACATGGACATTTTCTTTTCCGTACTTTATACATACATACATACATATATATATATATATATATATATATATATATATATATATATATATATATATATATATATAAGAATGTGTTTTCACAAACGCAGGTGTATATCATGGATAGTAGTTTTAAGGATTTTAAGGATTTCTACAAAAATAACCCCCTCCAGGTCTCGGCTTTCATTTCCCAGTAGCCAAGTGGTTCAAAATGTCATCCAAGTGTATGAAATTAATATATTAGTTGACGATGTACTATACACCGTTGCTAAGGTGTTTTTATCCCGTCAAGATGGCGAGCACTAGCGAACATTTGGATGTGCGATATATGTAACACACGGTAGGTGCACTTCCTTTCCTTAAGGCAGATCATTCAACTGAACATCAGTGAATAATCCAAATGTTTTTAACCATCAATTTCGATCGTTGAGTCGATTCCTACTTTGAACTTAATGCTCTCGTTCATGCTTTGACGCATGTTTGTTTGTCTACGGCAGAGAATATTTCAAGTCAGATCAACGATTTTTATTTTAAAGGTAAAGGTCTTGACATGCCTTTTGAGTAATCATCTACTCTAATAATTGCAACAGTAAAACATGCAATGTGTGGCAGATGATGCCTCTTGAATGAACAGTCGAAAACGTATGGAAAATTATGGAAAATATTCAAACTGCTGTAATCTGCTGTAAACCTGATTTTGTGAAAACTATATATATATATATATATATATATATATATATATATATATATATATATATATATATATAAAACCTAACATACCATAGTACCATAAATAATACCATAAACTGCCTTATTCTCTTACAATAAAACACAATAAGACCCAAGTCTAGACAGACCAGCCAAGAGATTTTGAGCCATGTTCTCCATTTTGCAATCTTGAGTTGGTCTCACACAGATGAGCTTTTCCCTGGACTCATTACTGTTGCAGTGCCAAACCCTACGACTGACTTGATTACTCTATTTGCTTTGTTTTAATGCTTTATCTTGATATATATCTACATTCAATATGTACTTTACGCTGTGATTGTATCTCAAAGCCAGTGGGAGTAGGATAAAAAGTGTCATCATCGCAGTTGGATGAAAACATTTGCTTTCATTTTATAAATATTTGGTAATCCTCTGCATTAGGTTTTACTGTTAAATCATGTTGTCAAATATGTCATGAAAGATTGTTGTGGCTAATTATTGATTCCAAACATCAAATACACTACGATTAAAACATTTTAATCAGATGAGACGGAAGTCTCTTATGGTTGGTGCGATCTACACGTACATTAGGCATCTTTAGCTCTAGTACAGTGTACATACCACAACAACTTTTAAAGTTTCTGTTGCTCTCAATGCTTAATATTTTCCATGCACCGCTGAAACCAAAAACATAATGAAAACAACTATTGAATTCACATTTACACACTAGCGAAATTATCGAACACATGCTAGCACTGCAGAAATAATTAAGCAGCGTCAAGGCTTCTCTTCTCAATTGGTGTTGGATATTATTCATGGAAGTGATGTGAAACAAAAATGTAGAAAAGCTACAGGGTTGTCATCAGATGATGAATTAGATATAAATTGGAACATGTTACCAATCACATCAGCAGTAATTTTATATAAATCCCATTAGCATAGTGACAATGTCACCGAGATATTGCGCACATCTGAAACACATTTAAAAAGATGAATGCACCACGAGAGGCTCGTTCTCAGTTTTCCTCGCGTTTTGATCCAAACGCAGGAAAATGTTACCTGCGACCAACCATTATCATCCATCATCGCCCTTTAAAAAGCTCTAGCTAGCATATCTCCCGAAACAGCATAAAGAGCAGCTTTTTTTTCCTGGACGTGCCCTAATAGACCCCTGAAAGCCACAGAAGCTGACAAATGGCAGCTAGGTGAACATTTTGCTGCTGCGCGGAAGAAAAATAATGTGAGTTGCTTACACTCACAGAATGACTCGTGAAGGAGAGGGAGGTAGCTACTGTTTAGCCAGTGATCAAAACACAATCGCTGGATTAAAGCAGCAAGTGCCTGAATACTTTTTGTGGCAGTTGGAGAGAATGTGTATATACAGCTGTATATTGTCTTGTGAATACTTTGTGAATAGTATGCGTTTGCCCAATTGTGACTACTCCATAATCATAAAATTGAATGTCCTGTAAATGACATTTTTCTTAATTGATCTACTGTTTCAACAAACATGTCCATTTGAGTGCAGCATGTTTGACTCCGTGGTCATTTCGAAAAGACCCCATCCCTGCTGTGCTTTTCAGCAGCTACCCCCGCCATGTGAGTGCACTGTACTTTTTGTCATTCCAAAGCTTTTAACGATGATTGCGCTCTGACTGCCATGAGACTTCTGTTGACTTCACCTGTTTTCTGTATGAACCAATGATACATGACTACTGTGTTTCTGAGCATTGTGTTTGTGAAGAAGTGTGTATTTACAAAGCCGGAAAGAGAAGAAGAGTGCTGTTTGTTCGGAAGGAAGTCTAACAATAAAAGAACAAGATGGCGAAAAATGGCTGTGTTAACATCATTTAGTGTAAAACAAAAAAAACAAAACAAAATCATATTCTGTTAAAAAGTGGCTTTATAATTGACTTGCCAGAAGAAAGAACAGTGCATACCTCCTACTGCTAGCCTTTGACCGTTTCTATGGTTTCTCACATCCATCATTTGATCGCCCCTTTTCTTATTCCCCGATTATCCTCTCTGCAAAGAGTGAATGGGAGCAGTTTTGATCGCAGTTTGTGTGGGGTGAACAACTGCTACAGCCCCGATTTTAAGCCTTGTGTCCCGAATGCCAACAGATTTCGCAAGCCCCATTGTTTTGTAACGATTTCCCGGAGGTCGATCCCGACGTCACTTTTTTTTCTTTGATCTAGTCAGAAAGCCATCTGTTTGGGCCGTGTGCACATCAATCACACAACTGTCATGCGATTCATGCAGTACACCACTTAAAAAGGACTTTAAACTCTACTTTCGCAATCACGTCATACCAGAACCAGAAGTACTTTCTGCTTTGAAGAATCATAGAAGATGACCTCAGGCCATAGCAGTCTGAGCGTTTCTGAACGTTACCCTTCCTTATGTTAGGATGCTGTGTTGTGCCAATTGATTTTCAGTTTTATGAACAAGATTTGACAAAAAAAAGTGCCTGCATTCAACTCGAGATTTATGTGGAAAAGAGATAGAAATGTTTCTATGCTGGCAGCAAAAAAAGGTACAATTAGTAGCAAAAAAGGTCAAATTGGTATATCTGGTATGAATAATAATTCTGGTGAGAATTTATTGCATTTTTCATTTTCAGCAAACCAGTCAAACAATTCGACACTTGACAGCTGCACCTTTTGTGTCCATGAATTTATTTTCAGCGGCAGCGAATATTACATCGTCGAATCCGTGTATTCAAACATAAACTATAATTGAATATTGTGCAAAATAAACAATTTTCCCAAACATTTGAAAATAAAACATACCTGCGGTCAAAACCATTTGCCGTTCAGGTTCAATCCTCCCTCACCTCACCCATAAACCTGGCGCTTATATAAGCTATAGCGCCACCCCAAGGATACATGCTAGAAATGTTGCATTTGGCCCTTACAATTACTTTCAGCTGTTCTTTTGTCTGTATGCATATATACCGTATTTTTCGCACTATAAGGCACACCTAAAACCCTTAATTTTTTTAAAAAGCTGATGGTGCGCCTTATAATCAGGTGCGCCTTATATATGAATCAACGTTGAAATTGGGATTTGTAAATGGTGAATGAACTGATAAAGTAAGCTTTACCTGTTTCTTTTCTGTGTTTACAGTTGAACAAGGTTAGTCATATTGACATTGAGTTATGATGCGATTGAGAGTTTAGAGTTATTATTTGAGTTATTATTGTTATTACTTTGAGTATTACTATATTCTGATTGAATTTTTTTTTAAATATGTCATTAATTGAGGGTGCGCCTTATAATCTAGTGCGCCTTATAGTGCGGAAAATACGGTAATACTGTATATTCTACCGGTACATAATAGCAAGACTGGTGGTAACCATTATAGAGAATGGCAACATTTTTTTTTCCTTGCAGTTTGACAAGTTTTAGTCTTGCTCATGTGAGTGTGGTGAATTATCGCTGCCCTCTTTTTAATTAAATTTTATTATCTCATTATGCCAGAACGGGGATGATAGGCCTTATATGCAACAAGACGGCCAAAGGCAGTCAGAGAGGGATAAGCAAGCACTTTGAGTGGCAGATTTATGATTTGTATTACAGTAAATGCATCCTCTGCCACCCCAATATCTGGGAGTCTCAAATTCATAAATGGAGCAGCTGCAGCAATAAACACTGAGGAGCACCAACTCTGGGTCTGTCCAAGTTAAAGATTGGGTTGCAGTGGTTGCTGATGTATTGGGCTGGGATCACGTAATCGGCCCCAAACCGGTGCGGCAAGGTGAGCAGGCAATCCCGCCCCCAAGCTAAGCCACCCCCAAGGACACAGAAGCCAAGGAATTACTGGGACTCCAGCACCGACAAGCCACGGGGAGCCCAGTAACCCGCATTGTCCAATACCGCCAAAGCACACAGTAAGTATCCAGGAATTCGGTTTCACATTACACCCTTTGAGTCATTATGGCAGCTTGGCCCGGACACGGGTGAAAATTCACATTCAAGTTGGTTGTGTCCAGTCCCGCAGCAAAGCAAGCACCCATTTCTAACATTTACGAAAATGCCAAAGTAAATAAAACTATTACGGATGGGAATCTTTGTCCTACAATTTGGTTTGATTCTGACATTGAAGTTTTTTTTTTTTTTTTAACATTTATTAAATTTGGATTGTATGATATGTGCCTTTTTTCCACAAAAACAACATGTGAACAACTACTGCTACTCTATTTTTTTAATACATTGAAATATTAACTACTAGAATAGAAGATGGAAGCTTCGTTAGGGTCTTGATGGGCTATTTATTGTAATTAAGTAAAACATCAAAGTAATTTAACCCCCTTCATTCTTGATATTTGTCAGCTGGTATGAATTGATAGAAAGCTCACATTTTTTGGATATCAGAATTTATTAATTTTTAATGCATATATGGACTTTCCAACTACACTTGAATGCACCTTGTAGTTAGCAACTAGCATTAATGCTGGAGACTTGCACAGTATCTTATAATGACAGTGTAACTGACTAGTGGTTTCTTCACGTCCTTAATCCCACAATTCAATTTTGATTTTTTTTCTGATATTAGTATGTTGATGTTTATGCAGTCATGAATGCTGAGATCTTAGCAGAGGTAAGGTTGAATGGGGCTGATGGAGGGGAGAGGGGAAAAAAAGTCTTTGTCCACGCCCCAAATAGAGGGCCTGGCTCAAGTCTGGAAAAAAAAATATATCTCCTGCACATGCACCAACAAAAAGACACTACAACTTATCTTGCACTACATTTAGATGACTGGGGCATTCGTGGCCATGAAGTAGCCCCGACGGGAGCGGTCAAGTTCTGCGCTGCCTCAAGCGGCAGTCACGTGGGTCATGATGTGATGACAATAAGAACTGAGTCATAAGGAGGAGAAAAGCTAGCTGCTGGAAATCACTGCTTCAAAGTATGAGTACTACGACCTTGGCATTGACATCAATGTATTAGTTGTTGTGTTTATTTTGAAATTGGCCTTTACAGAAATTACTATCAGCTAGCTTAACACCGTTAGCCTGTGCTGTGATGTTGTCTCTGCCTTGGCAGTATTCCCTCGGCGTAGATACACAGAAGCAACATTAAGCGGATTTGTTTTATATTTTTAATTCATAAAATCAATTTTGGGACTTTTATCATTGATTTGGAGTTGTTGTAAATGAGGATCTTGATGCGTATATGAATCGATTAGCGCTAGACTTGCACTGGGTACGAAAATAGGGCCCATTTGAGTCACAGTTAAACTTAGTGGCAATGTGAGGTTCTACCTTGCTAGCTCCAAATCTTGGCGAGGGTCTGGATAAAATTGTGGACCCTGTCGGTTTTGCTTACTGAGTCATCGTTTCCGTCACTGGTAGTGAAATGTTACACATGGCTGACTTGCGTGCACCCATTGTGGGATCAATCCCCGCTCAGCTAACGTAGTTGTAAATGTGCATCTCTATGTGCCATGTGTGACAGTCCGCTGGGATAGTTTCCAGCTCATGCGTGACTGAACAGGATAAGCGGTAGAAAATGGATTGGATTGAGTCACACCGCCGTCTATAGATCGTTCTGTCCCCAGAAAAAAATGTCACCACCCATCTCGTCAAAATGTCCTGAATTAACCGTCATGATCCAGAAAGAAGTCTGCTTACTCGCTAATAAAATACTTTTTTCTCCTTAATTTACAGATCTCAATGAAGGTTTGCACTGAAGACTATTTTAACATCTCATCTCCTATTCCATCCATTCTTTTCTGTGGAGAAAGGTGACACCAGTCCACAGGCTTCTTCTCTCAGCCACCGCATTGTTGAATAATTCAGCGCTCCTGACAACCTGATCCACTATTTAGTGGGGAGACAAGCCCGAATAATTAGAGGACAAGACCACCCAGTGTCAGCTTGAAGACAGTGCAGGTAATGGGGATTCATATGGAGTCTAATGGCACATGCATATGCCCTTCACGTGACACTTTATCTGCAAATATGTGATAGATTCAATGTGACCTGGCTAAGAACTTTTATCTATCTAATGTCAGCGGCAAGATTTTCTCCATTTCCCCATTTCACCTGAAGAAAGCTATTAGGTCATGAAATCCTTTGCAGCATGTTCCATCATCCTTAACCGCTCATCCTTGCCCCTTGGTTTAAATTAGCAAGTAATTGGAATCTTATCATTTAATTCTGACGGTGTAACAAATTGTCCTGGGCGAGTTAAGTTATCACCGGGCTGAGATCCAGCTGAGCTTTGTCATTCCTACTCCGAGCTCGCGTTCTTACATTCCTCGTCCAGAAGAGATGGATGTCAGCCGCTGCTGGCTTCCCTGCTGAGTTTTCAAGCTATTCGCCCTCTCGTGAGAGACGTCTTCAAAATGGCAGTCACGGCCGAAAGCTAGCGGTGCCAGCTGGCGTTGTGAAGGTTTGGCGAGAGATAACCGATAGCGGTTGAGGAACAGGTGATCCCTTGTTGAAAAATAGCTCAAGAGACTTGATACGGGCCATTCTAGGATTAGACGTTCACGGGTGTTGTTAGTTTCAGAGCACCAGATCAAACTGTCTTTGAGAGTGTCACTATATTTGTGGGGATGACGAGTATCGATACCAAATATTGGTGTGTTATCGCAAGGTATCTGCACACTATCTCTTGGACCAATTCTACTGTTTCAAATTTAGAAGAATTGATAATCGCCATCAATTTTGTGAAGTTTTAAATGCTATACTGGAATGTCTTTGTTTTCAGATGAGCTGTGATTTTGGGCGGAAGATTTTGTGTGTCAAAAATACTACTGGTGTCAGATGTTGATCAGTGGCTGTTCAAGAGTACTCAACTCTTACTGGTATCGCTCTAAAACTAAAAAAGCGGTTTCAAACATGCTTAGTTTTAAAAAATATATATTATTAATACAATATAAAGTTTGTACCATGTACCTTTTTTAGCTCTTTAAACAAAAATGACTTATCTTTAGATTAATTATATTTTTGGGGTGCTTGGATACAGGTTCGAGGTGCTTGAGCGCCATAAAAATAAGACACACATACCTATGATGGTACTTAAAATAACCAAAATTTATATATTTTATTCTTTTTAATCTTCTCATTTTTTGATCGAAGTGTGTCCATGTTAAGCCACCACATAATATAGTAAGATGTTTGGGGTCCCTCAAAGCATTCCAATTGGGTCTAGCTATGTCTGAAATTAGCATCTCAACTGCAAACCATGCATACTGATTTTTAACTTATTGAATATTAGCATGTATATTCAGATGGTATGTATCGTATGTGGTGTACTTGAGATGACTAAACTAACACTCCAGATACATCTGTAAGCCAGTTTTTCAGGGATGATGTGGAATAAAAATGCATTTCTGTTGTTTCCTGTGTAAACTGGTAATATCGGCATTGGCATGTGTAAGTCAAGTGCCGCAATGGATGTGCGACACAGGCTAAATAATCTTTTTCTAGAATGTCATCGAGGCTGCACAAAATGATGCAAGCTAATTACATGTCAGAATCCTGCCCTACATTAAAATAAAAAACTAAAACCTTTCATTGAGTGCAACAACAAAATAAACTCAGATGTTGTACTTTTCCTTGTCAGCAGATGGGAATACTGTACTCGGTTTTCGGAAATGTGACAATGTTTGATAAACACACTGTATTTGGTGTTAGTATCTTGGACCATTTATGTTGTAATGTTGTCATAACACTAAAATATTGCTTCAGACACAAGCCTGCAGACTGCTGTTCTCTGAAAAGATTCACTCAGTTTGTGTTGATTTCAAAAAGCACACAGTGTGAAATATGAAAAAAAACCACATACAATGTTGTCCAGGAGTCTGAGTGCTTTCTGTGTGATAGTGTGGCAGTCAGACAACAGGTGGCTCTTGTATTTTGGTCAGCGGAGCGAGGAAGTGGCGGCGCAGGCCAGATGGAGCCGTCCACCATGTTTCCTCACTGGTTCCATTGCTCCAGTCAGAGGGGTAAGCTTCCCTTAGTCCACTATGAGTCACGGCTCAGATGAAAGGGGGGGACAAGAAACCCACAACTGATAAGTACCTTCAGTGAAGCGTAACTTTGCCGTGTGTTGCCGGTACAAACGCTCCATATCAACTTAAGGCATTGTGGAGACGGAATGCTACCAGCCATTTGCAATAATAAGGCCAACACGAGACAACTGCAAAACTATGCGCGTCAATTTGATTCAAATGAAATAATCGGACATCTATGGTGGCTACCTACATTGTGGTTGTTTGGTGAAATGTAGTATTATCCATTTGGAAGGAATTTGGGTGGGTAAATTTCATTCTATGTAGCAACGGGGGGGGGGGGGGGGGGGGGGGCAGTGGTGAGCATTCCATTTGAGTTAAGTTTCATTATTTACCTTAGTATAGTCAAGAGTTAAATTAAAAAAAAAAAAATAGCAGGGATTGGGATTGCGATTTTTGAAACTAGTCCCAAGTGCTGGCTGCAACCTTTAGTTTCTATCATCAGGAGGAATGGTTTTGTCAATCGTCAAATTATTAGAAAAAAAATGAACATTCAAATACAACGTCTTTCACAGACTTACTGAAACACGGGGTGTTCTAGAGTTTAGTTTGGCTTTGCTCTGGCTTGCTACATTAGCAATTTTTTTGCTATTAGCTGCGGCTGTAGTCACAGCTAGGTGCTTTGCATTTATGTGGTAGGCTAAACTCAAGACGATTATGTAGTAATAGAATGCAGTAGTATTGTATGTAGTACGTAGAATGCATATTAGTCTACCCCTATCAAAGGTGCCATCAAGGAATTTTGAAAAATTAAATCCACCATTCATTGACCCAACAACTCTCACATGCTTTTCTATTTTTATGTCTACCTTCTGTCCCCCCTCACGCACCCACAAAAGGATCTTGCCCAGTTATGCCAAACACACAATGACAGCCAATCAATGCCGATTTCAGGTTGTAATTGACCTTTGTTTTACAACCCCCAACAACTCAAGCACAAGAAGCCCAATGCTTAAAAAAGGATCTATCTATTCAGCATCTCAAAGTGAGAGATTAAAACAAATAATAAGTAAAAAAAAAAAAAAAAAGACTTCACTTACAACTCTAACTACTCTATTGCAAGTAATCTGCCATACTTATACCCCTAATTTTACTCACATTTTTAGTCTGTATCAAAAGTATTTTCATTGTTGGTTTGAGTAAATACGCCAACTAAAGTGAATATGCAGTGGGCTCTCTGAGGTAACCCTCTTACAAGAGTAAAAATGAGCTTAATTCCTGCAGATGTGGCGCTTGTCCACCAACATTCACTAATTAATCAACAAACCTGTAGAACATGCAGGCGCAAGCTAAGATTGAAGCTGCCATAAATGGTAGCTTTTTTTCATAACTCATTCGATACCAAGGATGTAGTTTTATACCTTTTCAAAATTCAATCCCAGGCGGTGGCATATTTACAATTTTCCAGCATTCTTGAATGCAGCATAAGCCCTCATATGCACACACATGGAGATGTAGTCGATGGAATTTGTCAAGATGAACCATTTGTAGGTTGTGGCCGTAAAGCATCACACAGCTGCCATAAACGTGAGAGATGGGCCTATATAAAAGGTCAGCCATCGTAGGGACTGCTTTATCCTTCACTTTATTTAGAGCAGAAAAACCAGGCTAGCAGCAATGACTAACATCAATCTTATATCTTGGCGATCCTTGACAAACGTCAAAAGGAAAACAGGCAATTTTAATTTATTTTCCACCTCGTGAAAAAAGGCATGTATAGGCCAATAAAACGTGACATCACAATAATGCATCGGAATTATGTATTTGTCACACATTCATAGATTTACATTTTCTGCAGTTGTTGTTTAGGAGCAGTGGGTAATACTCAATATGAATTTCAAACCAAACCATGTCAATTGAGTTCATTTATTTTGGAGACAAAACGTCACCATTATGCAAAGAGTTTTGCCAACGTTACCTTAAAAAAGGAAGGTACATTTAATGACCCCATATTTTGAAAATTGATTCAGATGTTACTTCCAGTGTGTTTTTTTTTCTTTGTTTTTTGGGGGGCACTTTAGGTGGTTCTTTCCTCTTAAGCGTCATATTTTCATATGTGCGTTTTCTTAAAAAAAAAATCCAAGTATCCACCATTAATATCCATGTCATTCACAGAAGTACCATTGATGTTGCAGCAGGCCTATTAAATTGCAGAATTTACATAATCTTCTTTTTATTAAAAAAAACAAAACATGACTACATTTAGAGGGAATTCTTTTTAATCTATTCATACATAGCTTCTTTTCTTACATAAGTTCAAACAGTGTATTAAGAACTAGCTTATCTTTACTTTAAAAATTTTGCCACAGCGCACTAGACCTTTTTCTCTATTAAAATTCTTCTGTATGCTCCAGTGCAGTTGTGTTGTCACAATACCACATTTTTAATCTCGAGTCCTTACTAGCAAAAATAACAAAACAATACTCGAGACTGATACCATGTTGGAAAGAAAAATCATTTTTTTATTGATAGAAATTTTAAATATTTACCAAGACAACAGTATTTAGATTTCTGTACCCATTAAATAATTAAGTATTTGTTCTGAAACAAAATTTGAATGACAAGCTGTTGGAATTGTTCGAGGCAATGATTTAAAGCAACATAAATATGTATGTATGTAACAACATAATGCAAATGAGTTTTATTTGATGAATTAGAACAATGCATTTTCAATTATAAATTGAAATCGGTGTAATCGGTAGTTTAGCGGCAAATCAAACTTGGTTCAGCAAAGACACAGAACAATACATTCTTACTGTCAGTCATATCTTTATTTTGTTGTAATAATATAAATTGTTGACAATTGGATCATTAAAACAAAGCTCGTTTTGTGGTTTTGCTCGTCTCTCATAGACAATGCGAATTGAATAAAGATAGAAAAAGTTTGGGCACTCTTGAACATTTTCAAGATTTTCCTTTTGAAATCATCGGTTGTTAAGCTCAGCAATTTCAGTTAAATATATCATAAAGCAAACAGTGATATTTGAGAAGTGAAATGAAGTTTATTGGATTTACAGAAAGTGTGCAATAATAACTTAAAAACAAAAGTAGACAGGTGTGTATACATTTGGGCATCCTTTTTGTTTGATTGATTTGAATACCATTTTAGCACTAATTACTGGGGAAAAAATATTTGGCAAACTCAATGACCCTTGACATGCACACACAGATGAAGCCAACCATGAGAAATGGTATTTAAAGGTTGCTCTCTTTGTATCTTCTCCGAGAAGCTGTAATTCATATAAACACTGTCAAAAGTAATTAAGGTGAATCCTGAGTGAAACCTGATTTATATTGCTTTTTTTAATGAAAGTAAAATTGAGTTACTTGCTTATAACAAGGGGTGATATGTGTGGGGGTAAAACACAGCATTTCAAGACAAACACTTGTTACCCATGGTAACATTTGGTGGTGGTTCCATCATGCTGTAGGGCTGTGTGCACAGTGCAAGTCCTGGCAATCTTGTTCAAGTTGAAGGTCGCATGGATTCCAGTCAGTCTCAGTAGATGCTTGCTATCAATGTTCAAGAATCAGCGACCAAGTTGAAGTTGTGTCAGGGCTGGATACTTCCAACAAGACAATGACCCCACCCACTGCTCATACTTGTCATTCATGCAGAGGAACAAGTATAACATTCTGAAATGGCCATCTCAATCCCAAGACCTAAACATGATTGAAGATCTGTGGTGTGCTTCAAAGCGGGCTGTCCATGCTGGGAAGTAATCAAACCTGACTGAACTGGGATGTTTTGTTAAAAAACAAAAACAAAACAAAACAACAACAAAAAAAAAGGTCAAAAATATCTTCAACCAGAATCCAGACACTATGGTAAGCATTTAGGGGCTGGTATTTCTGCACAAGGAGGATCGACTAAATATTGATGAAATTTTTCTGTTGGCGTGCCAAAATTTATGCACCTGCCGACTTTTGTTTAAGTAATTATTGCACACTTTTGTCTTAGTCTTCTTTAAAGATTCCTCTGCTTCAAGCAAGGAATGAGCTTATAGCAAGAAATGAAGTATGCGAAAAACACATCATGGTAACAAAATTCCAAGCACAGAATAAACATAATGTATAAATTCTTTCACAACAGTCTGTAAATCCTATGAATTTTATATTGATTTTAAATATTAATATTCAAATTAATTTCACTTCTCTCATACCACAGAATTTGTCCGCTATATGAAATATTTAACTGAGATTACCCAGCCGAACAGCCAATGATTCATAAATGATCAGAAGTACTCAAAATATTTAATATGACTGTATACAACATTAGTGGCTTGGCTTGATCATTTCAACAACCTGGAGAACATGTTATAGTCAAAAGCAGAACAAAGTGGAGATTGTGGATTTTAATTGGCCAGCTATAGTGGGTTCCCACATGACTGACAAACGGGTTTCACAACCTTCGCGCAAAAAGTTCCCACCTTCGCTGTTCAACATGAATCACACTTCTCTAAACTCAACTTTCTTCAGAAAACATTTTTACAGGACACAGAATGTCCTCTTTTTTTATTATTATTTTTTATTTTTTGGTCTTCTTGTCTGGCCGATTTGAGAGGAACTTGGCTTCAAATTGGTCTGCGGCTTTATGAGTCCTGTCCCAAGAGAGGCAATAGCAGTGCTGCGGTCTGGTCTCTTCGAAACTTGAAACTAATTACACTGAAGACAGAACCATTTGTCTTTATTTGTCTCTGCGGCTTTTCCATTGAAGTCATGCCCTGGCCCACAGAGCAGCGGACATGATATAAGGACAGTCTCCAGGGCTACTTCAACACACACATTAACTCTGTAATAGTTGATCCATAGACATGTTTATTCTTCTGCTTTTAAGTTTTTCATCCTTGTATACACAACTGCCGACCTGTAGAAATTCACTTTCAGAATGGTTTGACAATGACTGAAAGTTGGACACTGAACTAAAAAAAAAAAAAAAAAAAATCTAGTTTCATTTACAACTCCCCAACTGCCTCATTTTTATTCTATTATCATATTTTCATTCTTATGATGTCAGATGGAAAAAAAAATCCAACGATTGAGCCTCCTAGATGCTTCAACGTTTGGGTGCCACCCTCATGTTTCATCTGCTGAATGGGGTAGGTGAAGTTCAATTCCATCATCATGTAGAGCCACATGGAAGTTCTAAAATGCTCATTTTCTTCCATAGCCACATTTTGAGCTCTCCTGTACACCCACAAGCTCTCTAAATTCAGAGTAGAGCTCTCAAATATGATGACTTTAAATGACTTTAAACCTCACCAACACAAAACATTTCCAAGATATGAGATTCCAAAAGATGAGAGCACCCAAATGTGCTCCCAAATTGTATCCCAAAGTGGGTGTTGTAACCAAACTTCAAAGGGCGGTAACTCAAAAGCCATTTGTGCTTGGAAGCTCAAACTTTGGATTCTTTCATTTGACAATCAGGCACAAATAAAATTAAAATCCTGCAAATTTAAGGGGTGCTCATGGGGAAGACATATTTTTTGACATGGAATGACCCTGCAGCCAAATCAGTTAGCTTTCATGAGAGTTCTCGAACAAAATATGGATGAGTCATAACATGTGACAGTTTTAGCTTGATGTGGTGAAAAGCTGTGTAAATTAGATGTAAAAAAAAAAAAAAAAAAAAAAAAACTAAAGAGAAATCTTTGTCTCAAATACATTGACAGGTGTTATTTCTCAGATGCAATGTTACTGCAGTGCTTCCCAATTATTTTTTTGCAATGCCCCCCCAAGGAAAGAGAAGACCGTCCACGCCCCCCCCCCCACTCATCGTGCTGACTAAAAATAAGATTATCTATAAAATGGTATGACTATACCTAGAATTGTATCCTTATGTTTTTAATATTAACAAAGGAAAAAAGCAAAATAAATAAACTTTTAACAACCGTTAGCTACTTTGTGCATCAAAGTGCCTGAAATACAGATATCAAATGTAATTATGCATACCTCCCCCCCAAATAAAAAAGCTTCGCCGCCTTGCATCATTTGTGTCAAATTGTTACAGGTACAACCCTGCATTAGCATTGTATCTTTTTTAGCATTAAAGGGATACTTTAGTTGGTCAAGTTTCGTGTGTACTAGAAATGTTTATATTTTGTTTCAAATTCATTTAATGCAGTTATCAAATTACAGACAAAATGTTCACTTTTTACTGCTGTGCCTTTAATAAAATATTATTATAAAATTTATTTTTTAGTCTGCAATGAGAGATTTAAATGACATAAATTTACCTGAAATTAACACAGAAATCAAATCCCTATTTAATGCTTAAAATGACTGACTACTGTGTTACAAGAAATAAAATTTACTAAAACTATAAAATAGAAATAAACAGTCACCTTAACTCAGGAACACAATAGATAAAACTTACCGTAACCTACGTAACCTACCTGTATGATCAAAGGGCCTCCCCGCTGTACACTACAGTATGTAGTAAGAGAGGGCAATTCTCTACAAATCTGCCATTGCAAAAGTTGTAAAAAAATACTCCTGGCGCTTGATTGGAACCTGTTATCTTAGATGTAATGTTACTGCAATGTAATGTTAGTGCAGTGTCTAACTTGCACATGCATCTCATGATGTCCTATTCATTAAAGTATGACTGCAACAATCCTGCCAGCAAGGCTGCATAAACAAATGCAGGCAGGCATCATTCACATCAAGTCTGCAGCTCTTTACTTCCTGTGCACATGATTACAATGGAGAGCACCACTGCCATCTACTGTTTATTTGCAGTAGTAGTGCATGTACCCATCCATCCATCCATCCATCCATCCATCCATCCATCCATCCATCCATCCATCCATATATCCATCCATATCCTCACTAGGGTCGCAGGTATGCTGGTGCCTATCCCAGCCATCTTTGGGCAGGGGCTCTCCCAGAACAAACAACCATTCACGCTCACAATCACACCGAAGAGCAATTTGGCATGCCTAATACACCTACCATAAATGGTGTTGGAATGTGGGAGGAAGAAGGAGTGCCCACGTGGGCACAGGGAGAACATGCAAACTCCACACAGAGGAGGCCGGCGCAAGTTGGAATTGAACTCGGTACTCTGAACTGTGCGAACCATGCCGGTCATTACATTTACCCATTACGGTAAAAAAGGCAAACAAACAAACAAAAAACTACTTGAGGACTGGATTATGCAGACGGATTTGTTAATAAACTCAAAGTTCAAAGTTGAACTTTGGCAGCTTACCCACTGAAAGTTGAAGCTAACTGTGGCTAGTTTAGCATTGACAGTTTACTTAAAATAATTTGGAAACAGGTAGCTTCGTTTTATGGAAGTGAATCTGGCTTTAGTAAGATAAACAAAGCTCTAAGAGTAAATCTAAAGAGGATGCTGTTTTTCAAGTGCTAGAGTGGTCATAATTGGAACCAAATCCAGAGCCCCTGTGACAAGGTTCAAGTCAGTCAGAGGCACACATTAAAAAATGACCAAAGGGGGAACAAAATGGCTAATGGCTACCGCCCCCACTTGCACAAACAGCACAATCGCCCCTTTTAGGCATCCATTACAACAATATACAGCATTAAATTTCACAATCGAAGATGTGGACTTGCTAAAGGGTGAGCGTTTTTTCCTTAATTAGCAAGGAGAGCAGGCCCTCACTGACATGCACTACCTCAAAAAAGAGACACCCCGCTGTTTTCTTGTGAAAAATGAAGTGAGTCTGTTTCCCAAGCGCTGCTCAATGGTACTTTTCTTTTCAAATTCACTGCAGCGTATCTATTTCCATATTTGATGCTAATCTGCTGGAACGAGAAGAAATAGTGGGCAATGTTAAACAGCGTTTCATATTTTATTGAGCCTGACATGTTTTTATTTTTTTCTGACAGTAATTACCAAGGATGAGTAAATTGTGACTACAGCTTTGGGTGGGGGATGCTATATATGTGATATTTTTCTTGTATTCGCTTGATAAACTTATAGAGCAATGTCTTGGGGAATGTTTGAGGGGTTTGGTCGCAAGTTAATCATTGATGTTTGTCTCACCTTCCATTTCAGTCTATTCGGCAGGCTTCAATGGCTCGGACCAATGGGGCTGCTTCACGATCACATGAAATGCACATAAACGAACGAAGAAGCTTCTCTCTGCACAAATTCAATGGATCCTGTCTGACAACAGAGGTGTACACGCTATTCTGATACTGCTTTATGTGTGTGTGTGTGTGTGTGTGTGTGTGTGGGGGGGGGGGGGGGGGGGGGGGGGGGGTCTATTTCACACATGAATGCATGTCCACATTGTAGCTCGAGGAAAATGCTGTTCAGTTTGACAGGGTGGAAGTCTCTTTGCGATCGTGGACAGGCCACAGATCACAATGCTGATGTGAAACTGCAGCCACCTATTTTTTTCGCTTGTGAGAATGGATGTGTGAGCTTGTAGATTTTCAGTATATAATGAGGAAAGTTAAAAATAAAGCAGAATTCAAAAAGGCATTTTACAGCATGCATATGTGGAACTATGTTCCTTTGGTGGTCCTTGATATCGGCCGATAAATGGATGAACATAAACAAATTATTGATTTATTGTTGTAGTACTAATTCAAAATGTGTCATAGATTCTGACTTGACTTGAACTTTGTGCTGATAGTAATCCAGAGGACATGCGATCAATGATTACCCCCCCCCCCCCCCCCCCCCCCCAAATTTCCATTACGGACTTGTCATTTTTGATGAGTCCACGATCCTTGGTCCATGGTTGTCCTTTTTCCCCATTGATCTATATGTAGTGCAATGGTTGCCTTTGAAGTGACACTGTAAGATTTACAGTAGCTATGGATAGCAGAAGAAGTGTTTATTGCTGTATTTACCATAATGCCCCTAAAGCTACCACAGTCACATGCGAGAAATTACACATACTCCCACGGGGGTTGTGTAATTCAGGGGCATTACGGTAAATGCAGCAATACGCCCTCCTAAACCTGCTGTCCGTAGCTATAACAAACATGGCAGCCTCCGGAGGGGTGCCACCCCCCATGTAAAATAATTGAATGATAACTAGACCTACGGTGATATTTAAAACACACTATTGGTCGTTCAGAACAGATTTATTTATTTATTGAAATTTGTAATCATTTAATTTATTTGTTTTTAATGAAAAACAATCTAAATCTTACACAGCTCTATAAATAACGTTGAGTTGAACATTTAGGTAGAGCCATTCTTTTCCTGTTGATCCAATTTGGAGTGCAGAAACACTACACCTCAAGGTAGTGTGAACTTCTCATGGTGCTGTTTTTGTGTTTACAGCGTTTGCAAGTGTTTGGAGACATCCGAGGCAAGAATTTATTTTTAAGGCACACACTGGAAAATAAACTTAAAAAAAAAAAAGGATATCATGAAAGTTTGTGTTGTTGAAACAAGAGGGAGTCTAAACTAAAACTGCAATGCCTCATCTTTTTCCCATCATTGTTGTTCGGTGTTTCCCCTACCTGCCTGTGAGGTTTCATTTTGGCTTTTGGACGTTGTGAAAGCTGCTGTTTAGAGATTGTTTGCACTTCCAACTCAGTTCCAGGGGAAAGGAAAAGCAATTCCATGCTTGGGCCACAGTGAATCCGTCTCTGTCAGTTCCGCTGCTTGATGCCCTCAAATCACATTCCTCCTTCCTTCCACTTTCCCATCCGCCCTGCTGTTCTGTGATGTGGGAGTTGGAGAGCTTCGGCAGGGAAGTGAAATGGGGAGGATGTGCTTTTACATGCTCCCTCTCCATACCATCCTCCGGTGGTGTCATTCACTTCTGTTCCCTGGCACTTGCAATTTCCCGCTCGGCAAAGGAACTTAACGCAAGAGTAGTCACAGCCTGCAGTTATATTACACCTCTCTATCATCCTAACTGTGATAACTTTATTACAAATGAACTAGTCTTTCGAATGTTTGTATAACCTCTAATACTGATGGTAGAAATTGCTTGAAAAACGTTGAAACGCCACTCCAAGGCTGAGAAATTAAAAGCATTCCGTTTGAACGACTAGAGCCTGATTTACTAAGATCCCAATTAGTGAATTCTAAATCTAATGTATATTTAAACCCTCTATTACAGTCAGTCACTAAGGAATGGAGTCTTTTGAACGCCTCTTCACTCTGAACGATTGTACTCGAGTCTTTGTAACGAGCCGTTCACACTCCCCTTACCCTGCCCCAACCGCACCCTCGCACCTCAATTCGAGTGAGCGCACCATCATAGCATATTAGAGTCGTAAGCCTGTAATGGATGTTTTGGTGTTGCGCAAGCGCAAATTTTGATGTTTTAAAATAAAGTCCAAAACATAAAAGAGTCAGTCATTTGAATAACTCTTGGGTTCGTGAATGAATGGTTCCCTTTAAACAGCAAAATGTCCCACCGCTAGTGCACACACACTTTTCATGGGGATATTGTGAAAACTTACTAAAATTAAAATCTTATAGTAATATTCTAAATTGTACAAGATAACGACCAATCATGGCTCAACTGTAGTTTACTTAGTTTCTGCATTTGGTCGTATGACACTGGCAAATTGAACTCTCATGCTACGTTGACACCGATTCTGAGGAGAGCGTTTCTGGCGGTGCATTTCAATTAAAGTGATTGTTATTCGTGTGGTGGGGGTGCAGATGTGTGTGGGCTGGCGCAGAGAATGCGTTTAGAGCAGTGGGATGTGGGGGCGCGCACCGAAATTCAGGTCGTTGCTCCTTTGTTAGATACACTGTATTGTATTTTTTTTTTCTCTCCTCACAAGTGCCAAACAGCTTTGGGGAACGTAAAACATCACACACAGGGTCCTGTTGTATAGACAGTATGGTGGTTTATGGTCATCACAGCATGCCTCACCATACAACATGGAGACAAATTCGAACGAGAGCCGGCTCGAAGAATGGAATGGAGGAACTCGCGATATCTTCTATTATCAGGACTTACGTTTTTTTAAAAAGCTGTAGAACTTTACCAAGACAGAAATTATGTTTAGTACTGTATCGGCCGCTCGATTGTGACGTTAAAATTGACAGGCTTTGTTGCGAAATGTTAAGCTTGAGAGGCACGTAAGAAAAAAAAAAAAAGCTGCTGGCAATAAAAAGTGTCTTGACTCTAGTCCCAGGAAAGAACTGGCAGTGCTCACTGAAATATCATACAATAGGTGTCTACCAAGTGGCGCACTTCTCTTTTTGTGCTGGTGCATGCGAATGCAGCTTCCCTGTACAGTCCTGCGGTGAAACAACAGTGAACAAAGCATCGCGGAATGCTCACCCTGGAGTTGGTGTGAACGTAGCCAACAGAACCAAACATCAAGTAGCAAAATTCAAGATTGAAGCGTTTTATTGTCATATGTATAGTATTATTATGCCACACAATGAAATTCTTACTCCGTTCACTTCCCCGTGTAGCAGACTACATTCCATGCTCGAGCAATAAATAAATAAGATTAGCAATAAAACAACAACAAATCAAATCAAGTTTATTTGTATAACCCTGAATCACCAAAGTCTCAAAGGGCATCACAGGTGAAAAGAAGACATACCAAGACTTCTTTTGCATAAAAGAAGTCGTACAGCGACTTCTTTACATCATAAGTACACATCAGCATCGCCTGATCAAACCTCAGAGAAGGGGGAACAGAAACAATGGTGCTAATAAAATAGGGCAAATATCATGTAGTGCAAAATATTATTTATTCATGTACTAAGAGGCATCTTAATGTGTGAGAGATTTGTTGGGAATCCGGATGACTTGTGGGTGGAAGCTGTTTGCCAGTCTGGCATTCCTGGCCCAGTAGCAGCTACCTGATGGCAGCAGTTCAAACGGTTCATTTTGTGGGTGTGTCTTGTCCTTGACGAGGTTGCGTGTCCTCCGCTGAACGCTGGTGTGGTAAATGTCCTGCAGTGAGGGTCGTCTGCATACTTAATTATGCTGGTTTTACAGCGAAGAACATTTTTGACTTGACTTCTCCTTTAGAGCTTTCATATGCCCATTTGGAATAAGCACCCAATGATGTGAACTATTACTTCAGCCCCATTATTTTCATACTTTTGCAAAAAAATCCATTAAAATACTTCACATTTTGTTTGGGAATTGAACATTTGGAACTTAATTGAATGTATGCAATAAGACTCAAATACAGCCTATTGATCAAAAATGATAACTGCCCCATTCACAGCAGTACGTACCTTTTGAGATGCATTTTAATTCACTTTAGAAGTGAGGTCAGTGCTTGTGTCAGAATGATGAGACTGCTCACTTTATATTTTTAATCACCGGCGACTTGTCTTTGGCAGAAGAGGCAAATATGTCACCGCATTAACCTGACTAGCACATCAGGCTGACATACAGTGCAGCCTTGAGCTGAACATATTTTTCCCCACTATGTCTCATTGCCCAGAAACTTTACATCATCATCTTCACCTCTCTGCTCAGAGGTTTAAAAATGGTTGTTTTGCCTTTAGAGGAAACAGTGACACGTCATTTTTGAAAGTGATGAAGCCCGCACGTAATGATTGATGGAGGCATGTTGGATGGGAAAATAACGTTCTGGCCCGTTAATTTTACCAAGTCAAGGAAGCAGCCTCAGACTGTCAACACAGGAAATGAGTCGGATTTATCTCGAGCCTGGTGTCCTAGCCTCCTCTCCCGCTGGTTTCATTTGGAGCAATCGTAGCAATGGCTTTCACTGGTAGAGCTGCCGTACACTGTGTGCATGTTGCGAGGCGTCATAAGAACCAATCATGTTGACTATTGATGTTGTTGTGCAGAGAACAACGTTCGGATGTCCAAAATACATGATTACGCAGTGTAGGTACTTTGTTTCTGGTTGAGACACGCGCGCGCACACTGGCATGAACACAGTCAATCACCCATTTTGCATCAGCGCAGAGATTCTATCATACCGTGCCGCGACCGACAAAAGCCTTTGCATTAATGGGATGCTCATGCAGATTTAGACATTTAAGATCCAACGCGAGAGTTTGCAGCAGGTGTCACAAGGTGAGCACAGCCACCTGACTAATGTGTGCATTTGTGTATTCAGTGGAAAACAAGGTTATCAGCGTGTATGCAGCCATAATAATCCCGCCATGGCCTTGTGAGCATAGGGAAGCGGTGTAAATCACAACAGCAAACAACATAGGCTACTTGTTATCCACAAACCTGAACTGCGGCTCTGTGGGAGCACGAGGCCAGAATATTTTACTGTCTGCTTCCACACACATCTCGCCGCATATTATTCGAGTTCATTGTTAGGTCTGCCGCAGCTGGGAAATTGTTTGATGTATTGCCTGTAAGATTTTGCGCGGTTCGTCACATGCTGATCAATACTTGAAGAAAATAATCTATTAATAGCTTGTGGTCTACTGCTATATGCAATATTTTACTTTGATATTGATTGACACATCCATGTGTCTTTCTTAATCTAACTGCCGGATCCATTTGAAATTCTATATGGGTGCAGATTGTACAGCACGTATATGAAATTCGATAATCTCATTCAGCACTTAATTGATCCCAAGAAGGCAAAGGGACGCACACTCTTTTTTTTATTTTATTAATATCTGCTGTATCCTCTACACCAGAGGTGTCAAACTCATTTTTGTCGCGGGCCATTTTGTAGCGAGAACTTCCTTCATTGGGCCGATATGTTGAGGAAACCAAGTCGATTTTAAATTGTCTCATAGTATTATTACTGCACAAAACAAATTGATGGCTTAGTTGTTTTGAAATCAGAAGTAAAGCAGCCTAGTTTGTTCATTTATTGTTTACATTACTGTAACAGAACACACCAAAAAATCTCAACTTTATTTTTCATTATACACGACAAGCTAAAGTTTTGGAACAGAGATTAGCAAGGGTCATGGAAACGTACATGATATGCTTTCGCGGGCCACATAAAATGACGTGGCGGGCCAGATTTGGCCCCCGGGCCTTGAGTTTGACACCTGTGCTCTACACAATGATTTACACAGCTTTATGTTTTCATCAATGTATTACGGAAAGGTTGTTTTCTTGTGGATTTATACATAATCCTCTCAGCTAATTTTAAATCACTTGTCCTCATAGGGATCATGGACGATTGGATCCTGATAAAGTGATCAAGAAGCAGGCCACATTCTGTGTTGGTCGCCCGCTAGTAATTACGTGACAGACAAATGACCATTTACACTAACATCCGCAATTTGGTCATCAAGACATATTTATTTTTACAGCCCTTAATCAGAACAGAGTGTCTAAGGGCTTTGCAAGTGAAAGAATCACATAGAACATCAAAAATTCACAATGGCATTTCTTGAACAAAGCTTGCGGTCTCCAGTCTCCCAGAAGCATATTTTGGAATGCAGAATGAAACAAGCAGCTGTAGGGGCGATTCAAACCCAGATTTCTGAATTGTGAGGCAAAGGTGCTCACCACTATTTCACTGTGCTTGGTAACGTCTTGGTAAATTATGGAAAATGGTTGGGGATTGCAAGGTAATTCATTCAATGAAAGAATTTGAAAACAAGAGAAATTTAAGATTTGAAAAAAAAAAACTGTAAAAAACAAAAATACCTGAGAATGAAAAACTCAACTTCATAACGACTTAGAAATTGGGATTTGAGGAAGATACTGACTTTTTTTTTTCATTTAAAATTTTTTGAAATGATAATAAGACAATAAAATGTTACATTTTAAAATATATGGATGACAACATCAAATATATTATTGTATCAACTTATTTTATTTATGCATTGATTTATTTATGTTTAATAACATATTTTGATGATAAATGGAACCATCAAGCAAATTTGAGCAGCTAGAAATTCGCCTCTTTCCAAGAGTTCCTTGTTTCGTTAAAACTAGCAAGTCAGATGAAATTTGTGTCTGAAAGTATATTAGCTTAGAAAACTCTCGACTAGAGCAAGTCTTTGAGAGAAGTAATGGACCTCAATGTACCTGATGCCATTTAAGTGAAAGAAAGTTGAGCAACACGTTTAAAGGGTTTAAAGTGGCAATTCTGACATAAATTGGTTGTCTTCCAGAACTTTTTATGATTTTCTTTTCAGATGAAAACAAATTAGTATGACTGCACAGAAGAAAATTATACACAGCTGCGCTTGAATCACTGTTGACACTCAAAATGCCATTTGCAGTTAAATCACAGCCTGATCATCTGAAATAGAAATCCTGCTTTTGCAGTTCTTACCTGCGCAATGTTTTCATGGAGAATATTTAGAAGGGGCAAACGGATTAGACCAACATTGTTTATACATTTTTAGTTTATGGAGTTTCTCCACAGTGAACAATTCTTCCAAGTCATATTTGAATCTCGGCAAGTCAAGATTTTCAAAAGAATATTTTCAGATGTCATAGCATACCTATTCAATTCATTGATTTGCATGCACTTCCCTTTGTTGCTAACCAGTTTCTTCAGCAATCTATTTTTAACAAAACAGGCATACTCGCAGTGTTGGGAGTAATGCATTACAAAAGTAACATTACTTTTTGCTGCGGAATTGAGATGAACCCTTATTGACAACATCTTAGAACGTCTTCGAAGCTCATCAGCATGCGCATCCTCTTTGTACCGCCCCTCTCGCCAAGTCAGCCTCAAGACCAAGTTGATTGGGTGGATGACATTTAGTTAAAGGCCGAGCTTACGAAAACTCACCATAAACATACCAAGGTCCATTTGGAACTGAAAATCATAACAATTCACATATTGCAGTACAAAAATACCAGTATCAAAACAAAACAAAACATTTTTTTCCAATGAAACATTTACTGCATAACGGGAAATACAAACATGCTGAACCTGTATTAAGTATTCAGGCATTTTTTTTAAAAATAGTCATTGGAGAGTTCATATCTTTTGTTATGTACCTCCAAGGTTGTGGCCTTCCCTGGATCACTAACATGTTTTGTGTGTGCGTGTGTGTGTATGTGTGCACGTATGTGTGCGTGTGTCTATGTGGTTCCTTTTTTCCACTAACTAGGTTATATATAAACCCTGTACATCTGTGAGCCAAAAGGTGAAGGCAAAGGAATAAGGCGACAGATGAATACATGTGGAGTTTGTTCAATGCTGTATTTTAGTGCATATACAAGTACTTTCGATGCACCTTACTTTTGGCATTGCTGCTCCTTTTGTACTCACTTCTCTTGTGCAGAAACCTTCTTCCAACTCAGCTTCATTGACAAGGCATTTGATGTTTCCGTAAAAAATATTGTCACTTTAATTACTAACTTTCTATTCTCATTCTTCATTACCTTCTAATTACAGCGTACCATCACACGCCCAATTCATCGATTTTCTACGTTTGCCTTGTAAGTTTACTCCAGAAAGGAAGCACCTTTCTGCATCTATTGTTTGCATAACTATTAAGTGTGTATGTTCAAAACGTTACACTGAGGTGCTCTTGCGGTGCTGATTATTCCTTGGCCAGTTACGGTTACTTCCCAAATCCAGCGGTTATGCAAAGCAAAGATAACTGGCTTTTGGCAAACTGCAATTAGTGTTCGTTTTCATCTTTGGCAAGAGAGTAAATATGCACGCTCGCTAAAATGTCAAACTGTATCCAAGCATATACAGAATAATGCAGCTTGTGTTGATTACACATGGAAGGGAAGGGGAAAACAAGCAGGCTAGTGTATAAAGTTCCACTGTACTGTCACGAACTTGTGACAATTACTGATAATTGGTTGCTATGCTGTGAATATTCATACCGTGCTCTGTGGACTCTTTCACACTTGACAAAAATTCTGATGTGGAGCCCATGTAACAATGTCTCTAATGCTTCTCACAGAGCTTCCTCAGGAAAGGTTAGCAATAAGGTTACCAATAAGATGGTCAGTTAAACCATTTGATGTGGGGTTTTTATGACAAAAACAGACTTTCGCAAAAAATATTTCCATAAAAAAAGGTGACTTCAAAACACTTTGAAAAACCAGAGATATTGCAATGGGAGTCCAACATTGTAAACATAGCCTGTAGAAATGCAAATGAAACGATTACTATAATAGACTATAATGATAACTATATTTAACGCCGTCTGTTAATCCACAGCCCATCAACAAAGTCTAATGAAAACTCTATGCAAATGAGATGGTAACTTTTAAACCCAAGCTAACAGCCGCTTTCCTTTGGCAACAGTGACAGGAGCTTTTGAGTCATTTCTGCAATGCCGTCACTGACATTGTGTTCTATCATAGTCTGGTGAGGTGCTGCAAAGAAAACCTGACTCAGACAGCAACAAAAAGTAAGGGCAGCAAGAATAAAACAATCATTGTGGCACCATTATTTTGCAGTGCTACTGACATAGTTCACTTTATACAAAAATTATACTATGTACTTCATACATTCACACCCACCTCAGTTGTCACCATTCTTTCCGGCATATATGTGTATTTTTCATCCCTAAAAAATAAAATCGCAGGACACACTGGGACAAACAATTATTTATGCACCCAGTTACACCGAAGGACAATTTAGACACCACATGCATGATACACAGTAAAAGAGCTGCATCAAAAACCCAGCTTCTACAAAGCTAATATTGTTCAGGTTCGATTAACATTCTTAGCGAATTGATCAAACAATTATGTTTATTGAATAGAACTCTGCATCATAATGAAAACTAATATTATCTCGGTTAAATGTGAGACTTAATTGAACATTTTATGAATAGCTCTCATTAGCTCACAGAGAGAGGAATAATATATGCAAACTGAACAAAAAGCATTTAATATATCACAAAATGCTGAGGGGAAAAAGTTACTCAATTCAAACTTTACTCTTTTGAAAGCCATCATTTTCCTGGTAAGAAATCCCACCTGCACCACATCTTTGTCATGAAAAAGTCCACTGTAACATTGTGACCTTTGAAGAAAAGTCTAATTGTAGACACACAAATGGGTCTAAGCTCATGTTCAATCCTCATTGGTGATGTTTTCTGCCTTGGCAAATGCCAAAAGGATGAGCCAGATGCTTAAACATCTGTGCGCTTTATTCAGTCACAGACAACAACATATGGGAATTCTCCTTTGGTGCGACGGATGAGAAATAATTCACCCTTTTATTATGCGTCGTTTTCACACTGTCTCCATTCATATGGCGACTGTTTGAAAGGTAAACTCTTGGGTTGTCGTAACATACGGTGGCATTCAAACATGCTGGTATTAATCATGAAGCAGCTTCTTTTCAAAAATACTCAGTTTTTATCTGTCAGTGATGTGACTCACATTTTATTTTTGTCTTCCTGTAAATAAATATTTGGCTGTTCACTGTAATCTATTGTGCTAACTTAGGCCATTATCAAATGGTACGTCAGGCACCTATCCTTTGCATTTATCTGCATTAGTCATTGAGAAATTAACCTATATATACTTTTTGGCGTCCTACGCCAGCTTTCATGACCAATCAACCGTTGCTTTGGGGTTTGGGTGCATTTTGATTGAGCGGAAATTGATAACTCATGCTTGCAGAGTGAGGCACAAGTATGATGTAATAAAAAGGTGAGTGTTGTTACCCTTTCAGATGCTACATTGGTAGTGTCACTTAGATGGTAATGGACATGCTTGTGAGCAAAAAAAAAATAGGATTGCATAACAAGAGGGCTATCACAGCCAGACTAGCAGCTTCACAGAAAAGCAAAATAAACAATTATATAAATAAATAAATAAATTAAATCCCTCATTAAGACAGTTTGCATTCTGATACAATTTGTTTCTGTGGCAGCGTGTGTCAGCTCCCCAAATTTAATCAAAATCACAAGCAAGGGGTCAGAGATCTTGAGCAACTGGGACTTCATGATACAGATTTAGCGTTAATTAATTTTAGTGAAGGACAATAAAATTAATATGGAAAAAGAAAACAATGCAAGGCAATAATAATATGTGACAGACTGTGTTTGTGCACGGTCACAATAACTCCTTTGTTTCTGTCATACACAATGAAATATTATACAATTTTTAAAAATCTAGTAAATGTATGGAAGATCATGTGTCCGTGCGTGCATGCAGGTGTATGAATGTGTTGCTTTCTTTCCATTTTTCTCACTATTAAGTGTCCAATTCAAATCACTGTAGTATGGTGATCATTAGGTGCTCAAGGTGCTGGCAACATCGGATCTAACATCTACTTCACCTGCGCTCTTGAAAGGCTCAATAAGCAATAGTGCGAGCTAGCCCCCATGTCGAGCTAGTCATGTGTGGTGAAGCTTCGTAGAAGTGAGTTGTATTGAAAAGACTTTGCACTCACTGGTTTTAGGGTCATAGTCACAAGAAACACAGACACACAGGTAAGGTAGCACATGTCTAAACACAGGCAGATGATTGCCATGTTTTTGTTTTTACCACTGAGGGCTCCCAAGGAAATTTGTTTTAGTTAATAATTTTTCCTTGTCACTCACAATGGGTGATTTACATGCAGTCAATAAACCTTTCATGTTAACAGGCACACAAACTTGAATTTAAAAAAAAACAAAACAAAATGAAAAAGACCCTTGTGACACAGCCCGTGTACCTCATCATCTGTCCTTGTTTGCAGATCAGGGGGCGGAGTCAACGGCCACACACCTGAAGTGCATTGCTTTATTATTATTATTATTTATTATTATTATTGCTTTACGCAGCCTTCCAGTTCCCATGCCTGTTTCCTGTTCCTACTTTCCTAGAACCATAGCCTTACTGCCTGAGAATTTCTGTTGCTAATTTTTGTTATCTTTTCCTTGTAGTTTTTAGTTGGAACTTTGTATTTCTTGGCGACGTCCTCCTGTTGGGTCCGACCCCAGTCTAGTGAGTTTCATGCTTTTTTGCAATGTCTCTTTTATTTGTACTTTGAACCTCATTTTCACCATTGTGTTGCTCTTTGAAGAATTTCAGTTGTTACTTCACGCGTTGCGTGCTGTTTTTGTTTATAAAACATTTTGTTCCACCCAAGCCATTTTCAGGGTGGTTCCAGGGCTCACTTCTTGCTTGTCTGGGTCAGGGGTTGTGACACCTTGACCCCTTTTTTAACCTGAATATGTGCTCTTGCATTTAGAGTTCGAGTTACCTCCTTTGAAAGGGCCCTTGGTTTTTGTTCTAAACAAGCTTTATACAGACCGACTTGGGATGGCGTAACAAGTGACACCTTTAGTTGCAGTCATTGCAATTTGCGTGATTGGGCAAATAGCCGACACCTAGGATGCCTTTGGAGCGACAGGACACGAAACACGACACGCGACAGCCGGTCAATTTCGCAAGAAAACAGGAAATTAAGTAGCCCTGCCAGATTAAAAGCACACATTTTAAAATAGGATATACCGGTGAGTAAATATTACAAACCGAAGTGCTTGACAAATTCTTAACAGAATAAATGGCACCTTAATCCCTGTGTATCTGAACTAGGATGGAGTCAGATGTTGGTTTAGTCTGCTTGCTTCCATTGAAAATAATGTAACAGATTTAGTTAATTAGAGCTGCTGTAAGCAACTCTTCTGGCTCCTACCACCCATCTGACCCTGTCCGCTTCTGTTGAAACTGGATCAAAATGGCTCTTTGAGTTTTGAATGTTGTCTACCATGCTCTAACTGAAGCCAAAGAATATAGATACTATTGATGAAGCAGGGTACTATAATCTGACAGTTATTAGAGCAAAAACATGCGATTAAAATTATGCATGCTCAGATCTTGGTATTTTCCATGTATAATTATTAAACTCATCAGTACAATAAAGTACAATATAGTAATATCACAAATAATGGTAACCTTCTCACAGAGCATTAAAAATTCAGTTCATATGTAAAAATGTGAACATGTTGAGATGAATTCTGTAGCCAAGAGGTCAGAAAGGAAGCTGGGCCAGATAAATTTGATCAATCTTAAAACTCTGACAGCTGGATTACATCGCAGCGCAGGGACTGTCTACCTTAATAAATTCCCTCCCACACAATTTCACCTTTGCTAAAATAAGTTTTTACGCAGGGTACAATGTGATATGCTATAAAAGTATAAGATGAAGTAGAGCTTTAAATGACATCTGTCGGTCTTAAGTTATTTTCCGTAATACCTTTGTTTAAGTGGGCAAGACTATGATTTATCATTGCTCCATCATGGAGTAAGGGAGAGCACTTAGACGTGCTCAAATTGGATTGAGAAACGTGTTGTATTCTCCTTTAGTATGCTGCTCCTAATTCACTGCACTTCCTCTCTCTGTAAGCCTGGCGACTTTCTTATCACACTTTTTCAGCTGTTGTCCACCGAGGCAGTCGTTGCCCCGACTAGTTGGCGACGCTCGATGCCTCTAATTATTCCTGCTTATAATTGTATTTATTTTGTAACTTCTTGTAACAAGTCCATATTCACTCATCTCTGATGCATAAATGGTGGAAGTATGGAGAGATTTAGAGGATAACAATGTTTTGTCTTCCCTTCTGATGTTTAATACTTAATACAGAACTGTGATTGCAAATAATTTGCAGACATTAAGTGGTGTACTAATCCTATCGTGCTGCCTTAGGAGTATGGTTGTACTTTTAAGGGCGCTTACCATGGGCACCATTCAAGAAAGTTTTTACGTTGAATTGTATCTCATTATATATATATATATATATATATATATATATATATATATATATATATATATATATATATATATATATATATATATATATATATATTATAAAACTGTGTGACAGTTAAAAGGTTCAAATCAAAAGGTTTTCAGTTCTTGACTGTTTCAAAGGCATTGGATATGTATTTTTCCGTTATTTCCACTGGGGGAAAACAAACAAGCTTGAAAAATGTATCTATAAAAATGAAATTTCCTGGTCACAGGAATGCATGTGCTCATAGTAATCATTTTTTTAATGTATTCCCCTGAGAGTGGGTGGGGGGAATATACTTTTCGAATAAAAAATGTAACTAAATTCTGGTTGAAAATTCTGCTGAAGAAAAGACAAATACACAAAGTATCTCATTCCAACTCATAACCCATGTAATCAATAATCAAAAATTGCTCGGAGTGGCATAAAAGTCATGGAATGTTGAAATGATGTTGAGATACCTGCGTACAAGAAGAAAATAAACAGAACTGGTTGAACTAAGTTGTTTTGCCATTTGAAGTGTCGTTGTGATAAAATGAAGCTTGGCATCGTATTTTCAGGCACTTTGATGCACTTGGGTTTTTTTTTCTGCTTAGACAAACTTTTATCCTCTATGAATGCTGTAACAAAGTACTTAACAGTTGTCGAAAGATTTTCATATTGCTTTTTTCTTGTGTCAGTGTTGCAAACAATACAGTTTTAGGAATACTTATTCAATTTTTATAGATGGTAGTCTTATTTATGGTCGGAGGTTAGGGTTGGGGGGGTGAAATGTTTTCTCTTTCCTAAGGGGGGCTTTGCAAAATTTAATTGAGAAGCACTGCTGTAGGTGAATAAAAAATACTTGGATTACCATTTTTTCAATCTAACTATCCTTTTTTTACACTCAAGCATTCCCTACCTCCCCAAACAACACATCTGATGAACATCGATTGCTGTAAAAAAAAAAAATAAATAAAAAAGGCCTGCCCATCTGTACACTGCATGAGCAAACCTTCCGAGAAGAGCTCATCAATAATACGACTCTAATTTTCTCTGACCATTGTTTCACGAGGGTCGGCTGCTGCGTCTGCGTTAATGCAGAGTGCACCCGGAGCGTAGGGCCGCCATTAGGTTGTGTTTGCACTGCCTCACCTCAATTAAAACCAGCACCCGAATAGTCCTGTCAAACCACCAGATGCCTTGTCGTGCGTGCATGCAGACAGATGGCTGACAATCACACAGCCACAGAATGTTCCTCAACCCCAGCAGAAGATACATAGTTTTATATACCCTCTGTGTTCCTATTAGATTTCCAGACAGTTTTAGGTGTCATAAATGTTACAACTCATACTGAATCTCACCTATGGAGGATATTTTCAACATATAGATTAACTGCTGTGGGGTGACGCAAAAATGACTTGAGTAGTAGGTATTTTTCTTATGTTTAAAAAGCAGAAGGCACTGTTGCTGTGGTATTTTGCTGTTGATTGTTTGACATTTTAGAAACGCCAACATGTGTCCGCGGTTGATTTTGCTGTGGCCCAATTCAAGGGCTGCACATAAACGAGTGTTGTCATAACAAATTCTATCCCACTTCAATCACTCCTTCAGATGGTCTTGTTTTCCCCTTCTTTGAAAAAGGAAGTTCAAGAATCTTTTGTGAGCTAGCGTTTCAAAAAGGCTTGAGTGCCACTACACAGTCCTCAAACATTTCATTTTTTTGGGGCACAAATGCAAGTAATGACTATATTTAGTGTGATTCGGAACTTATACTAGGCTGGCTTTTGACAAGTAGCTGCATACACTCAAAACGATCCCCAGACAACTGCATGGTACAAAAATTACACACCAAAGATAGGGATATTAGGTTCTCCCGTGAAATTTCAGGATTAAATAAACGCTTCAGTTGAAGTGAATTTAATTTGAGCTTCTTTAAAGCTTCCAATGGACATGCCCAACGGTTCGATGTTTCTCTAACGCCTAATAACTGATCAAGAGTATCAGGTGGCTGATTTCATAACCAAACTTGTCCCAATTAAAACACATATTTGGTTTGCAGAAGGAGCCCTTTTCTTTTATACATATTCCCTAAAGTAACTGGTATGTTTTGTTGTGGACTTTCTTTGGTATTTCTCTTTTCTTTTAGAACTATAGATGTATATCGTATCTTTTCTAGTAGCGCTGCTACAATAAAAGTTTTATTTGGATTATTTATGTTTGAATTGTACTTTTTCTTTTGTATTCTAATGTTTATTTTATATCTTTACTGTATCGCAATGTCGTGGAAGAGCTAGACTCGACCTATGCATGGAGAGGTTATAGCAGCTATAACCTCAACATGCATAGCAACCCTGTAACCATGTCTGACTGCAGTATCTGTTTCAAATTAGGCTTAATTCATTCATAAGTACCTGGGAATCAGTATCTGGACTCTGAAAAGAAATATAAATATGTATTTGAGATTGAATAATTAAGAAAAGTAGGGCTGAAAAAAGTCCGCGCATAATTCAAGTTCCTTGGTCCAAGAAAAGGCCCGAGGCATTTTTTCTTGCTCTGGATGCTTATTAGTGTATAAGTCAGAAAAAAATATGTCAGCCAATCGCAGCAACATTTATTAATGCTCTCTAATGACAACACAGTGAGAAATCCAACTTCAAAATACATTTTAGTATAACAAATATATCAACACAAATGACTCAATTACTTTTATTTTGAAGTTGCTTGACTAGTCTTTCTGCTATTGTTCCTGACTCCCAAAACAAACAACACAACGTTGTTCCGAAATCATGTTCAATCTCCAATTCAGGGTGCTAACAAACAACTTAATGCTGACATTGACATATGGCACCTGTTGCCAGCGTTTAACGGTGGCTTGGGCTCCATTATAGCTGCGTCAAGCATGAATTTGCCTCGGGCTAGCACTGCACAAATACTCGGTGTTGGCCGCCTTGATGGATGTAAATGTCAAATAACTGCACATTTTGATGCTGACAGCTGGACACAGATGCCCTTCCTATTGATCGCCTTTTTAACAAACCATCCCGACTCTATTGTGCTGGTTCATACAGTGAACACCAACATTTATGCAGAAATATTTGTCTAAAATCTAATGTTTTCACAGAGGAATGCTGTATGCAGTTTAATTAGAAGTTTGAAAATTGTTGATCATCAAAACTTTGTATTTGACTTTGTCCAATGTCCCAGCACTACTGGTTGCCATTTTATTGAAAAACAAAACAAAATATAACATGCAAACACTAAATCCAAAACATGATATTAAACTTGTCGTTTATCCAAATCTCTTAGATTTTTTTTCACGCCTTATTCGAAATGCCCTGCACATGGCTTAGTTGTAATGGGATGGAAGCAGCCTTAAAAGGTGCATTTCCTGCTGCTTTGCCTTACATAATTCAGCCTCAACATGAAAGGCAAATTCTCATCGGTTTGAATGAATGCAGAGGATGGAAGAAGACTTGCCGCTTTTTTAAAAATTTCTATATATATTTTTTCGATGCGCTCAAATCAGCCAGAAAGAGCAACAAAGAAGCCATTTCGCACTACGATTGTCAACGCTAATGTTTGGTAATTGCTGAAACCAAAAATTTGAAAGGAGATGTTATGATTAATTCAAATGTTTGTACGGCAAAAGACTAAATCACACACCTACGCAAACACACTTACGGTTGACATTTTCAAAAGTGTGATTCTTTTTAATGTGGATTAGAGCATGAGCAAGACAGGCAGCCGCCTTTTTGCCTGAGAAGGTGACGCAGCATGAAGTCTCAAATGCTTCATTGGACTCCCAGCGTGCAGACATGTCACCATTCTTAGCGGACATGCTCCAGCCTTACATGTCCTCACCATTTAGGCTGTCAAGCCGTGGACCTGCAGTCTTGTGAGACGCATCATAAATGACTACAATCACAGTGGTTCAATTCACCAGAAATTCACTGCAAGTGTGAAAGGTCGGCAATAGCAATTCTGGAGCTATGCCAATAACATATAGTGACAGGCAGAAACATTTCCTGTACATGCTCTCGCATTAGAGCACAGAAGTGACAATATAGGTACATACAACAGATGAAATGATGTGCCTTGGCTAAACAAAATAAAAGCATCAGATAATAAAAAACAGTGATGATTTCGGCCTGCATAATACACAACCTTTTGTATTTGCCATTTAAAAAAACTATTGTAGAGAAATGGAAATATATTTTTTCATGACTGCTTGTGATTGTGAAGGACAAATACACCAGCATGAATAGAGAATAGATGACATTTCAGTAAATGCAGTGGATTTGTTGATGAGGTGAAGTTAATTAAATTTTGGACAATATTGCAATAACTGGATGTGAAAATAATAAAAAGCTCAAGAAGCCCATTCAGTACTGTAAATACTAAAACGGACTTGTCAGCACCCTTTTTATTTCATTTAGAATTAGCATGTTTACTTCTTTCTATTTTCACAGGTAATGCAATGTGGTAGATATAGTAGATGTACAATTTAGATAGCATTCTTCTACATGCTATACATGCATATTGTCATATTGTTTTCATAGTATCGCATTTCTACTGTGATGGGAGTTATGCTGCAATTTTGATTTTGTGCAACATCCTATTATTGTAGAAGTCATTCACTCCCATCCGCGAGTTAATTATTTTTAAAATAATCGGGTGTAGGATTAGGCTGGCATTGAACGATTGATTGATTTTTTTTTATTGAAAATACAAACATTGAAGAAAAATGTAATTGATATAAAACATTAAATCAAAAAAAAAAGAAAAGAAAACATATATAGTTTAATAATAAAATTGGAAAATCATGTGACCCAGTAATAGAATATCGAAAATAAAAGAAATAGCTGTTAGTGATGGAGTGACAATGAGCATGAAGTTATTTTATGTTTATTAAGGTTTAAATTTGTCTGTATCTTTGTAACATTGCTTTTTTTAGCATCTTTTTTTAACATAGTAAAAGATTCACACGTGTACAATTTGTTTCATACGTATTCCATAGTCCATACTTAGAGGGATACTAAACTTATTTATCCATTTTCAGTGGGTAAAAAGTTCATATCTAATGTTATTAATGATTTCACCATAATAATAATGGTTAATATGAATGGTTAATAATGTCTATAATTAATTTGATGGATACATTATTTTTCATATAAAATTAATATTTTTAAAAACATGTTTTCCCACTTGCTGCCATTTGAAAAGACATGTACACAGGGCTCAGGTAATAACCAATGACAGCTCACCTTGCCAAGATCACATGACCAAATCCAAAAAAACCCTCACAAGGGTCCCAGGCTTGCTGGTGCCTATCCCAGCTGACTTCGAGAAGGAGACGGGGGACACCGTGAACTGGTTGCCAGCCAATCGCAGAGCACACACAGATGAACAACCATTCATACACCCAATCACACCTAATTTAGCTTGTTATATGCTTGACGCCTCCACAGTGTTTGTCCCTGGGAATAAATAAGCATCTTAAATAGGCGGACAGTGCCTGCGGCCATTTTTGGTGTTAATGAAAAGAATAATGAAAGGAAGCAAAAATCTCGTACACAGAGAAGACTAGTGTCAGGTCAAAGCTAATCATAACCTTTCCATATGCTAACAAGCCTGTGTGTCTGCGGCATTTACGGAGGATTAGCGGGACGTGGCAAAAACACACAATATGTCAAACTGCAATCATTAAATGATGGTTCCTCTTGGTTACGTTTTTCAGAATTACATGATGCATTTGTATGCAAATGAAAGTGATTTTCCAAACATTATTTTCATCCATAGTCCAACGGTTTCATTTCGACATCACCATGGTCCAAGAATTTACAGCATTAATTTCTTTGTAGAAAATTGATAATCCTCAAGACGTTCTGCAGACTTGGCATATAAAAAGATGTTTGTGAAAGCCACCCGGGACCATTTCTCTTTTAAAACGTCTCATATGCCTCTGTTTTAAACCACCAACATTAATGACAAATTGAATTTTTATGTGACATACTTTTTGGGAGATATAAAATGACACTCTTGATATCTAACTGTGGTACTTTCTTTTATAAAATTTTGAACTGCACTTTTCTTTAAAGATAAACTGAAATGCTGGTCCACTGAAGACCACGAAAGGAGCAAAATGCAGGATGAGTAAAAATAGTTAGCATAGGTTTATTGTGCATATTACATCTCAGGACCCCAGACTAGGGGCAGGGGTCAAGTCTGTGCTCGACCACTGATTTAACAGAATTGATTTTACTTCAAATCTATTGTTAGCTGTTTCGACTATTTATAAATTACCATTTTTCAAATGATGTAAACTTTCAAACAAATGAAGGGGTGCAACTCATGCATATTATGATAAAGAACTGTTTATATATTTTTTTTTTTTCATTACTGCAAAGAAAGTGCACTTTTTTATGTTTCGGTTCAAGCGTTTTTGCAAATGACAGTAAATGTGCAAAAACGATAAAAAAATAATAGGTTATATGAATGTTTGGAGGGGTGAAATTGCGCCTTTTTTGCACTAATGTGACTGTTCATTTTATAGACTTAAAGGAACGTTTGCTGCAGCCTCAATTCATTATTTGCTGTATATACGTGCGCTGCACTTTGTCCTGTACAGTATATTAAGTACAATATAGTAATTTAATTACAGTAAGTTAGTGACTAAATCTGTCGCTTTATGACTATTTCCTGTGTGCCATCCTGTGTGCTATTTCTTGTCATTGATATTTTTATATGTGCTTCTCCTGTCAGATTTGGACATGGCACAGATTGTTAAACCTTGGTAAAAATGCTTTATTTTATAAATATCAAATATTTTACAATAAACAACTTACTCACAGAGGTTCACACCCTCGCATTCTGTTGATCAAAGTCTTTGTCTTGTTTAATTGGCCCCTTTAAAAGATGTCGTGACAGTCAATTGTTTTCTGATATGTTGCTTTAAACAGTTCTAGCAGTGAACCAACAAGTAGTCAATCTTCCATAGCATCTAATAAATAGCAGTTTTATTTCCGACAGACACAGCTGCTTTGTTGCTTTTAGGCCAAATGCAAGGTTTAGTGTTAGTCATTAATGAGATGACTCCCGGATCAATACTTATCGACCGAGAGCCTCCATTATTGGCTTGTAAGACATTCCCGTTGTACCATTATCCTTTCATCATACTACAGCAGAGCAGTGCTAATGTAGCCTGCTTTAGAGCGCCGTACAATCCGACGTAGTGTTAATCACCCCGCGTAACACAGATGACCTGGGGTGTTTTGACTTTTGCTGTTGCATGGTAATGGGTTCATTAGACAAACTCTGATTCAATCATCAAAAGATGTTAAAAGTCTGCATGAATACACTTTTCAACATGGTGTCATACATGAGTGCAAGTCACCATGTCATTACTGGAAAATGTTTGCCTCAAAGGTCGTCTGGGCTCTTGATGAAAAGTGTTGGAGTTCTATGTGGGGGTTTTTGCAGTGAGTGGAGAATGGAGAGCCGATGGAGGCGTTTGCTTTGTTTTTCAATTCCTACATCTTGATTGACCTGTGGACAGTTGGCTTTGTTAATAAGAAAAAAAAAGAAAAAACTAGCCATCTATCATTTTCCGTAAGCTGGGGCCTATAATAACTGATGGCTCATAGAGTATGGACAAATGACCTTTCAACTTTGACATTCATAGCAGTGGACAATTAAGAGCAGGAGTGTCATGCTTTGCTTTTGTGTATACCAGGGGTGCCCTAACCTAAGAGTGCCAGATTTAGGTGAGGCGAAAACCATTTAGCCTGTCATTTATTTTTACATGGAACACCTGCTAATCTAAACAAATTGTAGCAAACCAGTCTGCCTTTCATATTTGACTTTAATATAAATTTCAAGATTCTTAATTAACCCTTGTGCTGTACTTAGTCCATTCATTTGATCTTTACATCAAAGGCATTTCACCTCAAAGGGTGCTTTGGCTAAATTACTGCGAGAATTATGAGTAAGAAAATCCCCCATTAATGGTCAAAATACTGCACAGGGGTTAAACATGTTTCTAGGTTCACTTGAAACCTATCACACTGGCAATAAAATGTTCATTGAACGTTTAGAATGGAAAAAGGCAAATATTTATCAGTGTTCACCAGTAAAAATGACTTTTCTTTTTTTTTTAATTCTCTGAACTTTTTTATTAAATGACAAGGAAATACATAACCAAAAATCACCCATGGATTAATAAATTGGAACAAAACGGCATCACATGCTCAAGTGACAACCAATCGCAGTTCAGCTTGTGAATGTCAACTGACCAAACCCAGAAACAGATGAGTTTAAGTTGACAGCAAGTGTAAAATGCGTTGTTGAACTATTTATTTTACATGAAAAACAATGAAGTTCTAAAATATTGATAGTTAGTTATCACCAACATAAAGTGTAACTGCTGAAAATCGCTAAAAGTATCCTTTTAAATAATTATCTAATTATTCAAAACAGAGACAGTAAATACAGTTATTCATTCTTCTGTTTTGATGTTGAATGTGAACTGAAGTGGCAGGATGCCAAATAGGAGCAATGTTAAATTTGATTGGATTGTCATGTTCTAAAAATGTTTTAGTTGGACAGAGAGGCAGCTGCGAGTCAACTGCAGGCCAGCATGTTGTGCTAAAGAGGTCACATTTCCATCTCCATATCTGAAAGCAGTCTTACTGTTCTAGTTCAATGCGATCACCCTCTTTGGGGATCACGGGCATGCTTTGGTCCAAGTTCAAATGCTGAAATGCTGCCGTTGACTCTTCTGCTCAGAGAGCGAAGAACTCGTTGTGGCCTCTGGGGAATTTCGCTCACAAGCAGCAAGACCTAACTTTGAATCGGTTCTTTCTTGGGACCCTCACATTGCTTTCATCCAGATGATTTTGTGAAGGGTAGCAGGCGGTTGATGTCAACAAATCATTCACTAATCCAGCTCAACCCAAAACATTCAGAACAGGCTGGAATTCACATTGCAGCTCATAGAAATTCTCTCTTTTTCTCTTTCCTCAATCTTTGCGTACCTGTGTGTGATCCGGTTTTGCACGAGGAGCGCAACACAAATAATACATCTGAGTCTACGTTGAAATTCCCCTTGATAGATTATAATGAGCTGAGCAAATAAAATGTTAAAAATATTCAGACATAAAATCTTGTCTGGAAATATTATTGATGAGCCCTGTAAGGTCAATCATTTGTTGGAATGAATGAAAATGAAAAAATACTGCATTATTTTCTATCCCTAGACAAGGCCTTCAATCCAGGAGAGCAGGTTAACTGAAATATTATAGACTGATATTTCACCTTGGTAATCATCTTTTACGAAACCAAGGTATGTTATTGAACGCATACTGTCAATTATTCAGCGTATGAATGTACGTACGTACACATGTATGTAAATATGTCAAATATGTATGCCTTTATGTTTAACATGTATGTATTAAACATAAATATATATACTGTGTGTATTTATGAATGTCGGTGTATGTTAGGTCTGAAATGTATTAGTGTACACATCCGAAAAAATATGTCAAGCCAATTGCAGCAATAGCTCCTTTATTTGTGGCCATAATTAGGATGAGAAATATTGTATTGATGTTCCATGCACCTTGTCTATGAAAAGAAAAAATCCTTCATCACTTATCACTCACCAATGATTATTATATTGAATAATGTATTAAGGCTTTGATGAAAATAAACATTTTACTGAGCTTCAATTTTAAAATGAAAAAAGGATTCTGCAGTGATTGAAGTGTCTAAAATGAAGCAGAAAATTTTTGAAGAGGCACTTGATGTCTGCTGTGATAGATATCAAAGCGTTGGTGTTAGATGTGTTTGAAAGGGATTTTACTTCTATCTTTATTTCCTTCAGATTGACATTTAACATGGATAACAGACACTTTGATCAAATAATATCAAATCCATCCGACCGTGAATCCCTTCATTTCTGTATCATGTATCCTTACTTTACTTTGTGTTCTTGCAAGGTTTTCCCAAATTATCAAATGATACTTCATTAATGACAAAGCATACTAAAATGTAATAGAACCTTTTTCTAAAAATGTGTGCTATCTTGACTATCTCGTTGACAATCCTCAAACAGATGACTTGGTTCTGAGCTCTAAGTTTGGACACTTGATTTATGCTGATGCATGAACTTCTTTAGATTTATAGTATATAGTTTTGTGTTTAAGCATTGTAAAAGTAGTGCAAACACGCAAATACAATTCTAGACACAATAGTAAATAGGGATGCACGAATATGAAAATATTTGAAAACCGAAATTGAGTAATGCCTGGCCAAAAACAGACCAAAAAAACCTGATGTGATTGAAGCTAGCAACACGGCTATCACATATACGAAGGCCAATTTCAAAATAAAAGTCCACTACAGCTATTGCATTGTCGCACATGTATAATTTAGTGTGTTTATTTTGAAGTTGGCCTTTGCAACACACTGTTGGTGTTTGATGTGATGTTGTAAGTGTTCCTTGATAGACCTTTTTTTTTTTTGTTTTGCCTCACTTGTAATCCCAGAAAAGAAGTGGGAGCTTGGCAGTGCACTTTTCTTAACCTGCTGAAAGGCTTTACAATAGTTGCCTATCAAGTGTTTTCATGTGAAATTTAAACTGGATTTTGCATCATCACAACATCCATTTTATGACATATTTATATGTTTCAAAAACCAACAATTCCTTTTTTTCCCCATTTTTTGTCCCTAGTATTAATTTTACCAAGAAACAAAAGGAATACTATGTTGAAATGTTGACAAAATTTCATTAGTCATAAAGAACTTTAAAAAATACTATTGAATAATATTTACTAATGACATAACTCTGACATTGGGATGCTGATGTGATTAATTCATCCCTACTATTTACCATAAAAAAAAAAAAAAAATGTCAGCTTTACACTTTTCACACCATTCAAAAATCCAAAACAAATATTCTCCAGCCTGCATTTTGGTCTTCTGTCCATCTGTGTCATATTGCCGTTGGTAGAACATTGTAGAATAAAGCACAATACCAAAAGGTCAAGTGCATGTGCCATATAAAATCACAGACAGGAAGTCACAGGGAGTTATTGTGAGATGATTCCCCTGACAGACGTTATACTCCCAGGACTCTTTGGCGCTTCCTATGAAAAGATCAACAGAATAGACCCACGATGACTTTAATAAAGAGCGTGCAGCTGAAGAGCAGGCGTAAACAGCGGGGTGAAGGGGGGTGGGGGGGGCATGATTTGGCTCCTGATGTGTGCTCCTCCAGCGCCACAGGTGCTTACTTTGTAATGCAACACTTACTGTGCGTGATGTGCTTATGTGAATCTAAGGCTTCCCCCTCACCTAATGATGTTGTTGTGTATCTAAAAATATCTTAGTAGAATGAGCACCAGGGTTGAACAGTTAACACTGATTGTGAAGCGATATATTTGTGTGTGCTGTGTATTCCACGTTTTTATACGTGTAGCTTGATTGTGTTGCTTTAAATTTCTTGAAAAGTAAAACTTCAATTGTCTGGTTTTCTGGTATGTATCTATCATACCCTTGATTAGTTCAGTTTACAGATTAATGATACAATTTTTATTATTGTATAGAATTGAAAAAAATAAGTAACTTACCGTATTTTGCGCAATATAAAGCGCACCTAAAAGCCTTAATTTTTTTAAAAAGCTAATGGTGTGCCTTATAATCAGGTGCACCTTATATATGGGTCAATATTGAGATTGGGATTCGTAGATGGGGAATGAACTGATAAAGGCTTTACCTGTTTCTTTTGAGTGTTTACAGTTGAACAAGGTTGGTCATATTGACATTGAGTTGTTATGCTATTGAGAGTTTAGAGTTAGTTATAAGTTATTACTTTGAGTATTACTATATTGCGATTGAAAAAGTTTTAAAATATGTCATTAATTGAGGGTGCGCCTTATAATCCGGTGCGCCTTATATATGGAAAAGGTTTCAAAATATCTCATTAATTGGGGGTGCGCCTTATAATCTGGTGTGCCTTATAGTGCGGAAATACGGTGCTCTAATCACAGTAACAGTGTTGCAGGTAACAGAGTTAGTATTCTTTCAGTAGAGGACTGGCTAATACTGCTGACCAAGAGTACAAACTTATGTAAGTAAAATGGAATTAAAATAATAATAACAATACATTGAAAAACATATTCTGATCATGGGTATGCATAACAGGGTTGCACGCAATACAGTGAGACATTCAAGGCTAGCTATTTTATAAAATATGAAAAATAGGAGAGAGGACATACCTTTGCTCTACCTAGCACATTTGCCTGGCACCCCTACTAATGATCTCTGATGGCACGCTGGTTGGGAATCGTTGCATTAGATGGTGCTTCAAATCACAGTGTTGTCTAGCAAAGTAGTTTTATGTAAATTACAAGACCTCATAGGGAAATATAAGTTTTCACTCAGTGTTGTGTAGTAAAACAGACAAATTGCTGTGTTTTATGGTACAATTTAGGGGGTAGAAGGTTTTACAAACAAAATTTGATGGAACAGCAGAACACATAGTCTATTGCCAAATATAATGCTCAATTGCCTGCTACAGACCATTAGAGAACACTCCAAAGAAAGGCAATGATTTTGCCCTCGACATATATGAGCTATTTCCATGTTGGATTTCCTTCCCTTTAGGCTGTGAGCATCCAGGCTGAGCACTCCATTTTCAGGCCCAGATGAATAACAATGTGTGCATGCCCTTGCAAAAAAAAAAAAAGAGAGAAAAAAAAGTGAAATTGTTTGGTAGCTCATTTCCACACAGCTGTTTTGAGCAGCGATAATAGATCAACTCCAAACGAGAGCAAATTTCACTTTGCAATAAAATCGAACATACAGACATAATGGATAATAGCCCCTATAACAGACCTTTACACGGATGATGCATCACAAACTCCCCGGTGTCCGTCTCGCTGTCGAATGAGCAAGTTCAAACTGCTATGAGTTTAATGATGAAAACTGATTGAGTTTGAAACCCCCCCAGTGGAGAGAGGAGAGACTAAAGCCTCTTTGAAAAAGTTAGAGGAAATAATCCCTTTCAGTTGTCTCTACTGACTCCCTACTCCTGAATCTTAAAATAAATTAATAGTACCGGCAATCAATCAGTGTCTTGTTTCACACACAACCACATTATAATTGTGTCCCCTACAAATCTGCTATAATATCTTTTAGAAAAACACTAGACATGATGTTAAAGCAGAAAATTGACTCTTTAATGGTTTATTCCTGAAGTGCCTGCCCACTCACCACATCAATATTCCACAACAAAATAAATATTTGATTATCTTTTCATTTGTGGAAACGCATCTATGAGTGAACCACTCTAAACTTACGGTCAGTAGAGCTAATTTACATAACTTGTGCAAAAATGACTCTCTGAATTGTAGTCTTGGCAAAGATCTAGATTTTGAAGCAATGAGTAGGATTAGCTAACAGTGATATTTTCCTTAGGTTCTAAGGAGCAGCCCCATACATTAATATTGAAACTGGCAAGGATGATTGTAACAAAATCCTTTTCATCTGTGAACAGTTGCTTATTTGAATTGAAGAATGTGACAACGATTTTATCAATACAGTGGAAAAATAATCCTCTAAAATCCTCTAAAAATTAGATGCTTTTTGTTCTTTAAAGGGTAGCAAAAGGACAGAGGGTGTTAACAGGAAAGGGAAGAGGAGAAATTATGGCCAAACTGATAATGCACCAGTGTGCTATCTGCTCACACGGACTCAGTCTCATTTGCGCCAAATAAAAAAATATATATTTGTTGTTTGATAGTTGTCAACTTTAATATCAATTAAACAATCATGCTAAGGTCAACAATTGGTCAAGTTTAAAATGTTTCCATTTAGATCTTTGAGGCACTAGAAACCATGTCATACTATTCTCTTTTAGAAACTGAAAAAAAAGACAGAAAATAAGTTGGTCATAAAAATTTCATCACCAGTGTATCAAAAGGAGCACACGGAAGTTGAAAGAATTCTAGAGGCCAGCTCAATCAGCATTCTTAAGTGTTACCTCAGTAGCTGTGAAAGGTAATAGTAATCTCTGATAATAATAATGCAACAATTGGCTCTTACTTGACGGCTTTTTGGTGTGACCACTGACTACTGCGTCACAGCTGAGCTCCTCTGAAAATACTGATGCTGTCATGTTAAAATTGTTGCATTTCCCAACTGCATCCTGACGCAATGACAGATTTAAAAAAAACAAAAAAAAACATGCAAATTGTTTTGGCTCGAAAAAATAGCGGACCGACAATGACGCAGGGGGGACGTGGCACTGATAAATGATGCCTGTCGGACCAGCAAAAGAAATGTTCACTTGAATTTTAGTGACTTCATCTATATACCAAATTTGTGGGTGCATTAGGCCCAGTGCCAGATCAATGGAAGACCAGCAACAACATTTTTTTTTTTATGTTTTTGGTGGTGACAAATTGATGACGAAAGCATTGACAAAAAAATACAACAGCGGACCTTCTGAATGACAATCACAGTTTGGTTCGGCCTAAAAAAAATGGCGTGAACCAATGATGACATAGTGGTGGGTAAAGGGCGCAGACTAATGACAACTGACGAACCAGCAAAAAAAAAAAAAAAGCTGTCCACCTCTGTGAAATTGATTCAAATTGTTAATGAAAATTATTTTACTATGTTCAATGTAATTGATTCCCAATCACATTGTTGGTTCTTGTGCACATGAGTTTCAATTATGTGGTAGAAGTATAGCCCTAAGCATAAAGAGGACAAGGAAAACAACAAAATGTTGTCGCTATCAGGCATAATGAATCTTAAATAGAATTTACTTTGATAAGCTGCAACAGACCAATTTTAAAAAGATGTTTGAAAAAAAATAAAAATATAAGGCTTGATACAGTAGCTCAAAGCATTTTTTCATCAAAAAAGTCTGCCCTTTATTTGACAATAAATACAGTACAATACACCACTATTAGAGGGAATGCATTTTACTTAAATAGGATTCCAGTAGCAATATAATTAATGAGTTTCACTCATTTGCTTCTGTTTGGGTGGACTTTGAAATAGGTCACTGAGTGGGACTTCTCTTTCACAACAAAACATTACCTGCTGTGTGCTATCATTATGAGCTTCTTTGATACGCAATTTGATGTTGCTGTTGTGTTTTGATGTTCCCTTTTGATTTAGTCTCGTCCGACTTTCTCTTTGAAAGGAATTGGTGAGGATTGATTGATGGGAATTGGGAATTCTAAAGCATCAGATAATACATACATTCATACTATAGATAGGAAGTTTATCAATGCAAATGTTTATCTCTTTATAATAGAATGTCTTTGTTGTCATTGTAGAGCAGGTAAACAACAAAATGCTGCTCTGACTGCTTAATTCTTAAGTAGGTAAACAACAAAATGCTGCTCTGACTGCTTAATTCTTAAGTATGGTAAAGGGGCATGAGGGAGAGTGGAAGCGGATGCAATCAATTAGCCAGTGGGGTTGCTTACTGCAGCTTTTTTTAAGCAAGGGACCGCATTATTTTCATGAAAAGAAGCAAGCAGACCGATCCGACGTCTGAGTCCATCCGTATTCACAAACAGAGGTATTAAGATACCATTTCTTCTGTTAAGAATTCTTCAAACGCTCCATTTTGTATTATTTACTTACTTGTTATCTTATTTTGAAATATCTGCTTTTTATCTGGAAGATAAAGTCCTGTATTTCCATTTCCTTTTTTTTCCTTCCCGAAACCGATTGGCTGTCTTGTGTCACGTTTCGTGTCCCGTCGCACCAAACACGTCCTATAATTGGCGTCCTATCACCCAATCACACAAACGTATCAAATGCATCGCTTGTTACGCCATCCACATCGTCAATATGAACCGAGTGTTATTTATTTTCCCAAACCACAGAGCGCCATAACATAAGGATAAAAGCCGCATGTGGCTACGGAGCAGCAGGTTGCTGACCGGGTCCAAAGTGTGATACCAGGTCTGAAGTATACCGGAATTCTATGTTGATGAAAGCAGACAAAATAGCATGTTGTTGCATCTTTAACTTTTTTTCGTTGCTTCCTCATCCGCTTCATTCTCGTCCCCTCTGGTGCTGGGTGTGTTTGTGTGTTTGAATGGTAAGAGTTAAAAACTTAGTATTGATAAGCAGTTTATGGCACTTGTGTGTGTGTGTTTTTTTTTTTTTTTTCCGTCATCAACATTGTGGACGTCATACTCCAAAATAAAAGTAAACTTTTACTGTCTTTGACCTCCTCATGTCCACAGATATACTGTAGATAACCTGCACAACCCTATTTGAACTGTGCTGGGCCATATTCAAGGTCAGGCTGATGTGATCACTATTGAATTGCCTGGCCTGATGAATTAATCATTACTTTCTGCAGGTATATATGGAGAGAAATCCAAACCTAAAGCGACCATTTTGTGTGTCTGATGCATGTATTCATACAGTATACATACAGTGTGACACTAAAGCGACCATTTTGTGTGTCTGATGCATGTATTCATACATTATACATACTGTACAGTGTGACACAAATATTTTGTTGAACATTTTGTTCATTGTTCATTTTATTCAAGTTCTTAATTTTCAGCACAAAAACGTGTCTCTTTTCCCGGGGAAGTAAGGCTGTTGCTTACCCACATGTATAGTGGGGGGGTAGGAACCATTGAAGCGGAACCTTAGGCGTCAGGTTGTGTTGCCGAGGCTCCTCTTGAAAAGAGGGCATGCACACCCTCCCTTCAGAGGAGAATTGGGATTGACAACTGCATGGGTGTGTCTTCATTGTCCTCCCCACCACCTGTATTTTTCAGGTTAGTCTGTTTTTTATGTTTATTCAAAATCAAAAGCGATGTGCTGAACTAAACCCGATGCACTTAAAGAACAATGCAGTAAGCTATGAGTTTGTAGCCTGAGGAGATTTATTTTAAATTTGCGAGAGGCATCGGGGGAAGGGCACGCTAAAACAGCAGTTGACGGCCATTATTATCAGATGAGGTGATTGACCACATCGTTTGACAGCATGAGTGATGCTGTAAAAGCAACAACTCATTTGTGTAAATGAATATCCAAAAATCCATCGGATGAATGAATAATGAATGTTTAGTTAATTGTTATTTGAAACCATGAATTGTGACCATGAAAACCTATGTCTGTGATAACGTGAGTTGAATTGGGAAAAGAAAGGATCACTTTTGTGTTAATAAAAGAGAGGAGAATTGGGATTGACAACTGCATGGGTGTGTCTTCATTGTCCTCCCCACCACCTGTATTTTTCAGGTGGGCTCAACTCAATTGTTACCCAGGATCCCAGGCAATTGGGACCTGTAACAGCAGAATATGGCATGTACTTACCTTCTCTATTTTTTTTTGTAAAGTCTCCAATTCTGTTCTAAGACAGCTATCAAAGAGACTTGAAAAGGAAGGCTTCCTTCTCCTTCCTTAACCCAGGAAAATCAATTTAATACATTTTTCCGACACATAATATAACGGCACTCACCAAAATGAAATTCACTCAAGCCTCTGACTGAACACTAATTGTTTGGACCATGTGACACAATCAAGGAACTCATTCTAAAGGTGTTTTAAAGTCATTATTCTATTCCCTGCACTTTCTTGCACCTATCAATTCCACTTGGCCAAAACCACCTTGTGGAGCAGAAGATGCCCCGTTGCGCAAGCAATCAAAACCAGTCAAATTAAATCAGCAGGTGCATGGAAACTTTAACCTAATTGGGCCCGCACACACACCTATTAAACTCCTCGTCCAGGTAAAGGGAATGATTCTTCTGACTTGACAAAGGAAAAAAAACATGTTCTTTTTCTGTTTCATTCTGACCATTATAAGTAGCAGCAAAATTATTTGTAGTTGAATTTTTGCAAGATAATGTTTTTTTTTCTGTAAGCTTTTGGCAAAATACATTGGCATTGGTTATGCTGAAAAAAAAAATGATACCACCTATTTTGTTGTTTGACGTAGATTACTGCATGTCGAAAGGCTAGAAAGACAAAAGTGATTATTTTGAGCACCCATTACTGAGGCTGCTCACAAGTGAATAAAACGGAACTGGTACCACATGAAGCAATAGTTGGACCAGCATATATAGAAAACAAAAATAACCAACAAAGAAATGGGATGCAGGCTCAAAATGAATGTATTGATTAAAGTCAAGCATGCTGGAGCAAATTATGGCTGTAACATATAGCAAGAAAAAAATCTTATGTTTTTTGTTGTACTTGTTCTTATTGATTGTTATTGACTGACCGCATACCTTCTCCCTTGTCAACTGGTTATACAGGTTTTCATAAACAGAATAATGAATAGAGAATGGCCACCATGTTGCCCTACCCCTGATGAAGTTATTGTTGGGAGGCACACGTATCAATATATTTATGAAATAATGGTAATAATGTAAAGCGTATGATAAAAAAAAAAGATTGTCCAGGGTAAAATGTTTGCTTCATAATTATGAAAAATTACATCCCAAATTGCTGTGTTTGGCTTGTTTATAAAGTAAAATGGAACCATCAATCGAAGCAACTCCCTAGTGAGAGTGGGTCATGTTCACTACTTACAGTCCAACCAGAAGCGCCTCAATCTTTTCCCAAATATCGCACTTCATTAATTAGTTTTAGTTAGAGCCACACGACTGAGGGTAGGAAGTATTGATTTGCAGCGATTAGCATTAATTAATATTGATCTTGATTAATGTAGCAGAACAAGAGGCAGCGTTCAAGAGAGAGGTGGTGATGTCCCGTGACGAGCTTTCAGAAATACGAACAGTGACTCACTTAATGGCTGCCGTTTCTGCCACTTCTTCCTAGGGGGGGCTTTGTCTGTAAGTACACCGAGCAGACGTGTGTGTAATTATTTAATGGACTGAAGGAATGACCTTTTAAGTTCGTAATGACAAAAATCACCTCTGGCAATTTAAGTGTGTGACACATCTGGCAAGCCTTTGTTGTGAAAGTGACTTTGTTTTATTTAAACCCAAAATACACACCTAATGGTTTGTGCTATTCATGTTTTCTTGCATTTATTAAACTGCACTTACACCAATTTCTTTGCCACCTCAAGAATCCCAGATTCTTAAATAGGAACTTTTATGTAACAATAACATGACCTCAAGCATATTGTATGTCAATAACAGAAAGAAATATTCGGTATAGATGATAGCGTTTGACTTTTTTTCAGACTTTAGTGATGAATCTTGGCAGTAATTCCAGTATTTTTTATTATGATGTTACCACCTTGACCTGGAGAATCATTATCTTCTGTTTTTTTTTTTTAAGGATGTTCTTCCAAGAATTGGAACAACCCCTATTCCAATCAAATTGGGACATTGTGTAAAATGGAAATAAAAACAAGATTACAATGATTTGCAAATTATCTTCAACCGATATTTCACTGAATAGGCTAACAAATGCGAGATGTTTCATGTTTAAAATGAACATCTTTTTTTTTGTGCAAATATTTTCAAATTTGAAAATGTCTGCCTGCAACATGTTCCTAAACTGCTGGCACAGGGGCAACAAAAGATGGAGGAACTTGATGAATGCTTGAACACCTCCTTTGGAATATTCCAATGGCAAACATTTTAATTGGAAACAAGTGAATGTCATGATAACGTATAAAGAACATCCACAAAAGGCTCGGTCTTTTACGTCCTTTTATACTATACAACAAGCTGTAAAGAGTCGAAACAAACACACCTGGTGGAGAAACATTTTGGTCCTTTTCATGGGAATCGTAACAATGATAAGTGTGTTTTTTGGTATTACGTGAAAAGCGGATGCAGTGGCGTTTTGCAGTGTATGCAAATTGAGCATTTTGGAAGAAGGATAGAGTTGCGTTTAATGCAACCTTCTGAAAAACTGATGTGCCATAAAAATATATATTGCAACATTTTACTTGGTTTAAACTTCAACAGTCTCAAACTTGGGTATTATATTAGACAGTGAGTCAAGTTTTATCTCTTTCGCTTTGCATCAATTGTCCACAGCCATTAAAGTGAACTTTACATTTTCACATCTCTCCAGAGATAGAAAACTTGACTCTAGCTTGACCACTTAAAAATATTCAGAGTTGGGTTAAAACCACTCTTTGATATTTGGCCTGTGTACTTAAAGACATTGTCTTCTTACAGATGAACCGTCGCCCGTTATTCTTGACTAGTCTGCCTAAAAACACAGCTACAGCACAAGGCTGGCAACGCCACGTTTTACCGTGAGCTTTGTTTGGGTTAGGTGCTTGGTGTCCCTCAAAAATGTAATCCGTTATTCTCGCCTGTCTTGGCGAGTCTACGCAGAGTTTCTTTGACTTCATGCTCGGTGCTGTAACGTGCAAGGTCAACAACCGCTTTTAAACACAGGTGTGTGCCTTTCCAAATCATGCCCAATTAATAGAATTTACAACAAGCGAACGCTAATTAATCTTTAGAACTATCTCAAGGATAATCGGTGAAAACGCGCACCTGAGCCTTTTCGACATTGAGCTATTGAGTGTAGAATTTCGAGTCGGACAAAAAACGAACTTATTTCATTTTCAAATAAGGCTGGAACATGATCCCAGATGCTCTGTATTTAATAGTGAAGGATTCGCCGGTTGGGTCCAATCGACAGATGGTCTATTGATTGCTTTCTCGGTGCACCTTAGCCTCTGATACAGTTGTACTATACTACCGCCAATTTCAAGCAATTTTTTTTCTGTCTGGTTGAGGCTGACGTATTCTCTCTAAGAGAAGCCATTGAAGCAATCATCTCCTGCTGTGCGGTACAAAATTACATCCTGCTACAGCAACCACAACTTTAGCTTGTGGAATGCTGCCTGTAGCTCCGTGACAAAGATGTGGCAATGTGAGTGTTCGCTTGGGGGTGGGGGCTAATTATGTGTATAGCACCTTGAAATAACAATATCATTTACAGGGTTTCACATGGAACTAAAGGTGCAATGAGCATTTCTAACCTGATATTTTTCTGGATTCTGTAGACAGGGTCCACTTTCACTGATGCACTTGTTTGGATCTTTCGTTTAACCCTTGTGGCATTATGTTACAATTTATGGAAATTTCTTTTTAACTTTTAATTTTTTTTAAAAAAAATTTCATCATAAAAGAATCTGGGGAAAAAACACTAGGGAGCTGAAATTTCCAGCAAATAATTAAACCGTGAAAAAAAAAATCAAAATGCAACGATTCTGAGATTTTATTGTGATTACAGCTGGTTATGTGAGATTTTGCACACAAAAATAATCATTGTCCAAATTTTTGACCCTGTAAAACCACTATAATTACAGTTTTGAGTTGCATTTTAATTTGATTTATTAAATTTTTTTTTTTAAAGATTTTTCCTGCAGTTTTTGCAACATTTCGTTGAGCGGCAGTCGAAAAATGTCAGCAGAAAATTCTTTGACTTTTGTTTCACCTCAAGACAGTAGGTGGTGGTAGAGACCAGTTGATTTCTATCTCCTAAATTGTCATCATCACGTCACAGACTACAAAGACAGACCAAGCCATTTTACAGTTTTTTTGTGGGCGTAAATAAAATGAACCTACGTATGTATGATTAGAACTGATACCACTGAACACTGAGTGGTTGAAGTAAAAAAAAAAAAAAAAAAAAATCATAAATAACTAATTGTTTCACCTTTTAAAAGCATTTACAAAATTGGAAAAACATGCAATGTGTATAGATTGCATTGTAATTAGTGTGTGCACAAGGGTTAAATATCAGCATTGAATTTACGAATATATTTACAACATACCGTTGGTCATTAAAAACGCATTTATTGGTGAGTTTTTGAAATTTATAATAGTTTCAATTATTCATTTTTAATGAAAACGGTCTAAATCTTACAGTGTCCCTTTTAAACACTCCGCATTTGTGATGGTTCCACTCCAATTCTGAAGATGTTCGTAAATGTGCTTCACAAACTGTTTTTAAATTGCCAAGCTATAAAAACACATTCATCAATTTTCTTGATCGTTCAATTATTTGTTTTCAATATTAGATGTGAGAAAAAACAGAACACTGGTGAAAGCCAAAGCCAGCACAATCCCCCCCCAAAAAAATGGTGCTGAAGTCTGCTCCTATTTTACCAAAGCATGTGTTCTTATTAGTGTTAAGAACACAATTTAAAAATGATATATACCTGTACATTATTCATGGGCGCTGGTGTGTGTTCTGTGGTGCATAATTCCATTACTATGCCATGCTTTGTGCACGTGCTTCTAAATTGGGAAATTGTGCCTCTCAATTGGCAAATTGCCCAGGCTGCGATGTTTACATAAAACACTAGATTACACTTTGCTCTCAATGATTATGGCAATAACACTCAATTACAGTAGTTAGCCTGTGCCATGTTCAATGTAAAGATATCAAGCGTGAATCATGTTGTAGTTGTGAGGTGAGGTTTTTTTTTGCAGCTCGTTCATTGAAGTATTAAGCTAATAATGCTAACGCCGGTTAGCGAGCATTTTACTTGTGGTGCTGAGATAGCATTGCTTTTCATTCTCAACCCGGGAATGCTGCGTTTGAAGAATCCGATGGAGATTGCCACCCTAGTGACTAGTAAAAAAAGACAAAAACTGCAGATACATGTATGAGAAGAAAGTAGCAGTTTATTGTTCAAAATTTACAGGATGTAAAATCAAAGTCTTTTCAGTTTATAGCTGTTTTCATATGCAATTGTCAGCTCAACCTGAGAAAATATGGTAGGTTCAAGTGTGCCAACATATTGATGCTACAGTCTAATGCATCTTTTTGATAAGGTGCAGGTGCTGTGCTTGCTAAACTTGTACCTCTTTAACTTGTATCTGGGGCACCGTGACTCTGTGTTGCTGTGTTATCTTATCGTAAGGGTACCATTCAGCGCGGCAGCACGCCGCAGAAGTCACCTTGGTGCTATAAAAGATTCAAACACTCCTCTGGAGATGTCTGTCTTAACATAGCAACATATGCTACTGCAGAGCCCAACTGTCGAGCTCCTTTTGTATAAGACAAGGTTAAAAAGGGTAACTTTTCTATAGTAGGAAATGTCCTACAGCTTAATCATCGTTTTATGTGAAGTTTGCTAACTGCTTTGGTTCAGTGTGTCTATAAAGTAATTCAATAATTATTTATGTTGTACATCTATGTAGTGTCATATTCAATTATAGTTCATTATTTCTGGTTGCATGGATGTGTGTACTGCCTTAGTGATCCTAAAGGGCCTTATTGATCCTAAAGGGTGCAACAATGTTATTCAAAGTATGAATTACTACCAATGTTGTCAGCGCAATGAATATTCTAATGGTTTTGTTAAGCACTGTGCATATGAACATCAAGATGTTTCTCTTCGTTCATGTTACAACTTCTTTGCTCTTAATTTGAAAATAACAATTAACTGCCGAACCTTGCAGAACATCTGTTAGTATCTCACATAGCCCAGTAAGTGAATGTACACGAGGGGTATTCTACCCTCATTTGACAACTACTTTTCTGGATGAACGACAGCAAAGTAAAGCTTTCATCATATGCTGCGTTCATGTTCTGCAACTCATTCAATTCAGAATGATGCTTAGTACATGTAGATTGAAGCAAACCATGCATTTTAAATGGGGC